>NC_134573.1:20519490-20819490 GCF_050947875.1 Dermacentor variabilis | reverse complement strand
TGCGAGGGTGCTTGAAATGTAGTCCAAAAAGTAGTGAAATTATTACGGTAATGTTGGGGGTCAGAGAAAGCGTCAAGAACCTCTCCCGACAACATTCAGTGGACGCGAAACTAACTGCATCACACGGGGGAGCTGCTTTTGGTTAACTACGTCACAGAACCTGTCGACGCGAGGGTGCTTGAAATGTGGTCGGAAAAGTAGTTAAATTATTGCGGTAATTTTGGGGTTCAGAGAAAGCGTCACGAACCTCTCCCGGTAACATTCAGTACACGCAAAACTAATTGCATCACATGGCCGAGCTGCTTTTGGTTAACTTCGTCACAAAACTGGTGCCGCGAGGGTGCTTGAAATGCAGTCCGAAAAGTAGTGGAATTATTACGGTAATGTTGGGGGACAGAGAAAGCGTCACGAACCTCTCCCGGTAACATTCAGTACACGTGAAACTAACTGCATCCCACGGCGTAGCTGCTTTTGGTTTACTTCGTCACAAAACGTGGCGCTGCGAGGGTGCTTGAAATGTAGTCCAAAAAGTAGTGAAATTATTACGGTAATGTTGGGGGTCAGAGAAAGCGTGACAAACCTCTCTCGTTAACATTCAGTACACGCGAAACTAACTGCATCCCACGGCCGAGCTGATTTTGGTTAACTTCGTCAAAAAACGTGGCGGAGCAAGGGTGCTTTAAATGTAGTCCAAAAAGTAGTGAAATTATTACGGTAATGTTTGGGGTCAGAGAAAGCGTCACGAACCTCTCCCGGTAACATTTAGTACACGCGAAACTAACTGCTTCACACGGCGGAGCTGCTTTTGGTTAACTTCGTCAAAAAACTGGCGGCGCGAAGGTTCTTGAAATGCAGTCCGAAAAGTAGTGAAATTATTACGGTTATGTTGGGGGACAGAGAAACCGTCACGAACCTCTCCCGGTAACATTCAGTACACGCAAAACTAACTGCATCACACTTCCAAGCTGCTTTTGGTTAACTTCGTCACAGAACCTGGCGCCGCGAGGGTGCTTGAAATGTAGTCCGAAAAGTAGTGAAATTATTACGGTAATGTTGGGGGTCAGAGAAAGCGTCACGAACCTCTCCCGGTAATATTCCGTACACGCGAAACTAACTGCATCCCACTGCCGAGCTGCTTTTGGTTAACTTCGTCAGAAAACCTGGCGCCGCGAGGGTGCTTGAAATGTAGTCCGAAAAGTAGTGAAATTATTACGGTAATGTTGGGGGTCAGAGAAAGCGTCACGAACCTCTCCCGGTAACACTCAGTACACGCAAAACTAATTGCATCACATGGCCGAGCTGCGTTTGGTTAACTTCGTCACAGAACCTGTCGACGCGAGGGTGCTTGAAATGTGGTCGCAAAAGTAGTTAAATTATTGCGGTAATTTTGGGGGTCAGCGAAAGCGTCACGAACCTCTCCCGGTAACATTCAGTACACGCAAAACTAATTGCATCACATGGCCGAGCTGCTTTTGGTTAACTTCGTCACAAAACTGGCGCCGCGAGGGTGCTTGAAATGCAGTCCGAAAAGTAGTAGAATTATTACGGTAATGTTGGGGGACAGAGAAAGCGTCAAGAACCTCTCCCGGTAACATTCAGTACACGCGAAACTAACTGCATCCCACGGCGTAGCTGCTTTTGGTTTACTTCGTCACAAAACGTGGCGCTGCGAGGGTGCTTGAAATGTAGTCCAAAAAGTAGTGAAATTATTACGGTAATGTTGGGGGTCAGAGAAAGCGTGACAAACCTCTCTCGGTAACATTCAGTACACGCGAAACTAACTGCATCCCACGGCTGAGCTGATTTTGGTTAACTTCGTCAAAAAACGTGGCGGAGCAAGGGTGCTTTAAATGTAGTCCAAAAAGTAGTGAAATTATTACGGTAATGTTTGGGGTCAGAGAAAGCGTCACGAACCTCTCCCGGTAATATTTAGTACACGCGAAACTAACTGCATCACACGGCGGAGCTGCTTTTGGTTAACTTCGTCAAAAAACTGGCGCCGCGAGGGTGCTTGAAATGCAGTCCGAAAAGTAGTGAAAGTATTACGGTTATGTTGGGGGACAGAGAAAGCGTCGCGAACCTCTCCCGGTAACATTCAGTACACGCAAAACTAACTGCATCACACGGCCGAGCTCCTTTTGGTTAACTTCGTCACAAAACGTGGTGCCGCGAGGGTGCTTGAAAAGTAGTCCTAAAAGTAGTGAAATAATTACGGTAATGTTGGGGGTCAGAGAAAGCGTCGCGAACCTCTCCCGGTAATATTCCGTACACGCGAAACTAACTGCATCACACGGCCGAGCTCCTTTTGGTTAACTTCGTCACAAAACGTGGTGCCGCGAGGGTGCTTGAAAAGTAGTCCTAAAAGTAGTGAAATTATTACGTAAATGTTGGGGGTCAGAGAAAGCGTCACGAATCTCTCCCGGTAACATTTAGTACACGCTAAACTAACCGCATCACACGGCCGAGCTGCTTTTGCTTAACTTCGTCACCAGACTGGCGCCGCGAGGGTGCTTGAAATGTAGTCCGAAAAGTAGTGAAATTATTACGGCAATGTTGGTGGTCAGAGAAAGCGTCACGAACCTCTCCTGGTAACATTTAGTACACGCGAAACTAACTGCATCCCACGGCCGAGCTGCTTTTGGTTAACTTCGTCACAAGACCTGGCGCCGCGAGGGTGCTTGAAATGTAGTCCGAAAAGTAGTGAAATTATTACGGTAATGTTGGGGGTCAGAGAAAGCGTCACGAACCTCTCCCGGTAACATTCAGTACGCGCAAAACTAATTGCATCACACGGCCGAGGTGCTTTTGGTTAACTTCGTCACAAAACTGGCGCCGCGAGGGTGCTTGAAATGTGGTCGGAAAAGTAGTTAAATTATTGCGGTAATTTTGGGGGTCAGAGAAAGCGTCACGAACCTCTCCCGGTAACATTCAGTACACGCAAAACTAATTGCATCACATGGCCGAGCTGCTTTTGGTTAACTTCGTCACAAAACTGGCGCCGCGAGGGTGCTTGAAATGCAGTACGAAAAGTAGTGGAATTATTACGGTAATGTTGGGGGACAGAGAAAGCGTCACGAACCTCTCCCGGTTACATTCAGTACACGTGAAACTAACTGCATCCCACGGCGTAGCTGCTTTTGGTTTACTTCGTCACAAAACGTGGCGCTGCGAGGGTGCTTGAAATGTAGTCCAAAAAGTAGTGAAATTATTACGGTACTGTTGGGGGTCAGAGAAAGCGTGACAAACTTCTCTCGGTAACATTCAGTACACGCGAAACTAACTGCATCCCACGGCTGAGCTGATTTTGGTTAACTTCGTCAAAAAACGTGGCGGAGCAAGGGTGCTTTAAATGTAGTCCAAAAAGTAGTGAAATTATTACGGTAATGTTTGGGGTCAGAGAAAGCGTCACGAACCTCTCCCGGTAACATTTAGTACACGCGAAACTAACTGCATCACACGGCGGAGCTGCTTTTGGTTAACTTCGTCAAAAAACTGGCGCCGCGAGGGTGCTTGAAATGCAGTCCGAAAAGTAGTGAAAGTATTACGGTTATGTTGGGGGACAGAGAAAGCGTCACGAACCTCTCCCGGTAACATTCAGTACACGCAAAACTAACTGCATCACACTTCCAAGCTGCTTTTGGTTAACTTCGTCACAGAACCTGGCGCCGCGAGGGTGCTTGAAATGTAGTCCGAAAAGTAGTGAAATTAATACGGTAATGTTGGGGGTCAGAGAAAGCGTCACGAACCTCTCCCGGTAATATTCCGTACACGCGAAACTAACTGCATCACACGGCCGAGCTGCTTTTGGTTAACTTCGTCACAAAACGTGGTGCCGCGAGGGTGCTTGAAAAGTAGTCCTAAAAGTAGTGAAATTATTACGTAAATGTTGGGGGTCAGAGAAAGCGTCACGAATCTCTCCCGGTAACATTTAGTACACGCGAAACTAACCGCATCACACGGCCGAGCTGCGTTTGCTTAAGTTCGTCACCAGACTGGCGCCACGAGGGTGCTTGAAATGTAGTCCGAAAAGTAGTGAAATTATTACGGCAATGTTGGGGGTCAGAGAAAGCGTCACGAACCTCTCCTGGTAACATTTAGTACACCCGAAACTAACTGCATCCCACGGCCGAGCTGCTTTTGGTTAACTTCGTCACAAAACCTGGCGCCGCGAGGGTGCTTGAAATGTCGTCCGAAAAGTAGTGAAATTATTACGGTAATGTTGGGGGTCAGAGAAAGCGTCACGAACCTCTCCCGGTAACATTCAGCACACGCAAAACTAATTGCATCACACGGCCGAGGTGCTTTTGGTTAACTTCGTCACAAAACTGGCGCCGCGAGGGTGCTTGAAATGTGGTCGGAAAAGTAGTTAAATTATTGCGGTAATTTTGGGGGTCAGAGAAAGCGTCACGAACCTCTCTCGGTAACATTCAGTACACGCAAAACTAATTGCATCACATGGCTGAGCTGCTTTTGGTTAACTTCGTCACAAAACTGGCGCCGGGAGGGTGCTTGAAATGCAGTACGAAAAGTAGCGGAATTATTACGGTAATGTTGGGGGACAGAGAAAGCGTCACGAACCTCTCCCGGTTACATTCAGTACACGTGAAACTAACTGCATCCCACGGCCGAGCTGATTTTGGTTAACTTCGTCAAAAAACGTGGCGGAGCAAGGGTGCTTTAAATGTAGTCCAAAAAGTAGTGAAATTATTACGGTAATGTTTGGGGTCAGAGAAAGCGTCACGAACCTCTCCCGGTAACATTTAGTACACGCGAAACTAACTGCATCACACGGCGGAGCTGCTTTTGGTAAACTTCGTCAAAAAACTGGCGCCACGAGGGTGCTTGAAATGCAGTACGAAAAGTAGCGGAATTATTACGGTAATGTTGGGGGACAGAGAAAGCGTCACGAACCTCTCCCGGTTACATTCAGTACACGTGAAACTAACTGCATCCCACGGCGTAGCTGCTTTTGGTTTACTTCGTCACAAAACGTGGCGCTGCGAGGGTGCTTGAAATGTAGTCCAAAAAGTAGTGAAATTATTACGGTAATGTTGGGGGTCAGAGAAAGCGTGACAAACCTCTCTCGGTAACATTCAGTACACGCGAAACTAACTGCATCCCACGGCCGAGCTGATTTTGGTTAACTTCGTCAAAAAACGTGGCGGAGCAAGGGTGCTTTAAATGTAGTCCAAAAAGTAGTGAAATTATTACGGTAATGTTTGGGGTCAGAGAAAGCGTCACGAACCTCTCCCGGTAACATTTAGTACACGCGAAACTAACTGCATCACACGGCGGAGCTGATTTTGGTTAACTTCGACACAAAACGTGGTGCCGCGAGGGTGCTTGAAATGTAGTCCTAAAAGTAGTGCAATTATTACGGTAATGTTGGGGGTCAGAGAAAGCGTCACGAATCTCTCCCGGTAACATTTAGTACACGCGAAACTGACCGCATCACACGGCCAAGCTGCATTTGCTTAACTTCGTCACCAGACTGGCGCCGCGAGGGTGCTTGAAATGTAGTCCGAAAAGTAGTGAAATTATTACGGCAATGTTGGGGGTCAGAGAAAGCGTCACGAACCTCTCCCGGTAACATTTAGTACACGCGAAACTAACTGCATCCCACGGGCGAGCTGCTTTTGGTTAACTTCGTCACAAAACCTGGCGCCGCGAGGGTGCTTGAAATGTAGTCCGAAAAGTAGTGAAATTATTACGGTAATTTTGCGGGTCAGAGAAAGCGTCACGAACCTCTCCCGGTAACATTCAGTACACGCAAAACTAATTGCATCACACGGCCGAGGTGCTTTTGGTTAACTTCGTCACAAAACTGGCGCCGCGAGGGTGCTTGAAATGCAGTCCGAAAAGTAGTGAAATTATTACGGTAATGTTGGGGGACAGAGAAAGCGTCTCGAACCTCTCCCGGTAACATTCAGTTCACGCGAAAATAACTGCATCCCACGACCGAGCTGCTTTTGGTTAACTTCGTCACAAAACCTGGCGCCGCGAGGGTGCTTGAAATGTAGTCCGAAAAGTAGTGAAATTATTACGGTAATGTTGGGGGTCAGAGAAAGCGTCACAAACCTCTCCCGGTAACACTCAGTACACGCAAAACAAATTGCATCACATGGCCGAGCTGCGTTTGGTTAACTTCGTCACAAAACCAGGCGCCGCGAGGGTGCTTGAAAAGTAGTCCAAGAAGTAGTGAAATTATTACGGTAATGTTGGGGGTCCGAGAAAGCGTCACGAACCTCTCCCGGTAACATTCAGTACACGCGAAACTAATTGCATCCCACGGCCGAGCTGCTTTTGGTTAACTTCGTCACAAAATCCGGCGCCGCGAGGGTGCTTGAAATGTAGTCCGAAAAGTAGTGAAATTATTACGGTAATGTTGGGGGTCACAGAAAGCGTCACGAACCTCTCCCGGTAAATTCAGTACACGCAAACTAATTGCATCACACGGCCGAGCTGCTTTTGGTTAACTTCGTCAGAAAACGTGGCGCCGCGAGGGTGCTTGAAATGTAGTCCAAAAAGTAGTGAAATCATTTCGGTAATTTTGCGGTCAGAGAAAGCGTCCCGAATCTCTCCCGGTGACATTTCGTACACGCCTAACTAACTGCATCACATGGCCAAGCTGCTTTTGGTTAACTTCGTCACAGAACCTGGCGCCGCGAGGGTGCTTGAAATGTACTCCGAAAAGTAGTAAAATTATTACGGTAAATTTGGGGGTCAGAGAAAGCGTCACGAACCTCTCCCGGTAACATTCAATACACGCGAAACTAACTGCATCCCACGGCCGAGCTGCTTTTGGTTAACTTCGTCAAAAAACCTGGCGCCGCGAGGGTGCTTGAAATGTAGTCCGAAAAGTAATGAAATCATAACTTTAATGCTGGGGGTCCGAGAAAGCGTCACGAACCTCTCCCGGTAACATTCAGTACACGCGAAACTAATTGCATCCCACGGCCGAGCTGCTTTTGGTTAACTTCGTCACAAAACCTGGCGCCACGAGGGTGCTTGAAATGTAGTCCGAAAAGTAGTGAAATTATTACGGTAATGTTGGGGGTCAGAGAAAGCATCACGAATCTCTCCCGGTAACATTTAGTACACGCGAAACTAACCGCATCACACGGCCGAGCTGCTTTTGCTTAACTTCGTCACCAGACTGGCGCTGCAAGGGTACTTGAAATGTAGTCCGAGAAGTAGTGAAATTATTATGGCAATGTTGGGGGTCAGAGAAAGCGTCACGAACCTCTCCAGGTAACATTAAGTACACGCGAAACTAACTGCATCCCACGGCCGAGCTGCTTTTGGTTAACTTCATCGCAAAACCCGGCGCCGCGAGGGTGCTTGAAATGTAGTCCGAAAAGTAGTGAAATTATTACGGTAATTTTGGGGGTCAGAGAAAGCGTCCCGAACCTCTCCCGGTAACATTCATACACGCGAAACTAACTGCATCAAAGGGCCGAGCTGCTTTTGCTTAACTTCGTCACCAGACTGGCGCCGCGAGGGTGCTTGAAATGTAGTCCGAAAAGTAGTGAAATTATTGCGGCAATGTTGGGGGTCAGAGAAAGCGTCAAGAACCTCTCTCGGTAACATTTAGAACACGCGAAACTAACTGCATCCCACGGCCGAGCTGCTTTTGGTTAACTTCGTCACAAAACCTGGCGCCGCGAGGGCGCTTGAAATGTAGTCCGAAAAGTAGTGAAATTATTACAGTAATGTTGGGGGTCAGAAAAAGCGTGACGAACCTCTCCCGGTAACATTCATACACGCTAAACTAACTGCATCACAGGGCCGAGCTGCTTTTGCTTAACTTCGTCACCAGACTGGCGCCGCGAGGGTGCTTGAAATGTAGTCCGAAAAGTAGTGAAATTATTACGGCAATGTTGGGGGTCAGAGAAAGCGTCACGAACCTCTCTCGGTAACATTTAGAACACGCGAAACTAACTGCATCCCACGGCCGAGCTGCTTTTGGTTAACTTCGTCACAAAACCTGGCGCCGCGAGGGTGCTTGAAACGTAGTCAAAAAAGTAGTGAAATTATTACGGTATTGTTGGGGGTCAGAGAAAGTGTCACGAACCTCTCCCGGTAACATTCAGTACACGTAAAACTAACTGCATACCACCGCCGAGCTGCTTTTGGTTAACTTCGTCACAAAACTGGCCCCGCGAGGGTGCTTAAAATGTAGTCCGAAAAGTTGTGAAATTATTACGGTAATGTTGGGGGTGAGAGAAAGCGTCACGAACCTCTCCCGGTAACATTCAGTACACGTAAAACTAACTGCATACCACCGCCGAGCTGCTTTTGGTTAACTTCGTCACAAAACTGGCCCCGCGAGGGTGCTTGAGATGTAGTCCGAAAAGTAGTGAAATTATTACGGTAATGTTGGGGGTCAGAGAAAGCGTCCCGAACCTCTCCCGGTAACATTCATACACGCGAAACTAACTGCATCACAGGGCCGAGCTGCTTTTGCTTAACTTCGTCACCAGACTGGCGCCGCGAGGGTGCTTGAAATGTAGTCCGAAAAGTAGTGAAATTATTACGGCAATGTTGGGGGTCAGAGAAAGCGTCACGAACCTCTCTCGGTAACATTTAGAACACGCGAAACTAACTGCATCCCACGGCCGAGCTGCTTTTGGTTAACTTCGTCACAAAACCTGGCGCCGCGAGGGTGCTTGAAATGTAGTCAAAAAAGTAGTGAAATTATTACGGTATTGTTGGGGGTCAGAGAAAGTGTCACGAACCTCACCCGGTAACATTCAGTACACGCAAAACTAATTGCATCACACGGCCGAGCTGCGTTTGGTTAACTTCGTCACAAAACCAGGCGCCGCGAGGGTGCTTGAAATGTAGTCCGAAAAGTAGTGAAATTATTACAGTAATGTTGGGGGTCAGAAAAAGCGTGACGAATCTCTCCCGGTAACATTTAGTACACGCGAAACTAACCGCATCACACGGCCGAGATGCTTTTGGTTAACTTCGTCACAAAACCAGGCGCCGCGAGGGTGCTTGAAAAGTAGTCCAAGAAGTAGTGAAATTATTACGGTAATGTTGGGGGTCAGAGAAAGCGTCACGAACCTCTCCCGATAACATTTAGTGGACGTGAAACTAACTGCATCACACGGCGGAGCTGCTTTTGGTTAACTTCGTCACAAAAGCGGGCGCCGCGAGGGTGCTTAAAATGTAGTCCGAAAAGTTGTGAAATGATTACGGTAATGTTGGGGGTGAGAGAAAGCGTCACGAACCTCTCCCGGTAACATTCAGTACACGTAAAACTAACTGCATACCACCGCCGAGCTGCTTTTGGTTAACTTCGTCACAAAACTGGCCCCGCGAGGGTGCTTAAAATGCAGTCCGAAAAGTTGTGAAATTATTACGGTAATGTTGGGGGTGAGAGAAAGCATCACGAACCTCTCCCGGTAACATTCAGTACACGTAAAACTAACTGCATACCACCGCCGAGCTGCGTTTGGTTAACTTCGTCACAAAACCAGGCGCCGCGAGGGTGCTTGAAATGTAGTCCGAAAAGTAGTGAAATTATTACAGTAATGTTGGGGTTCAGAAAAAGCGTGACGAATCTCTCCCGGTAACATTCAGTACACGCGAAACTAACCGCATCACACGGCCGAGATGCTTTTGCTTAACTTCGTCACAAAAGCTGGCGCCGCGAGGGTGACTAATAGGTAGTCCGAAAAGTTGTGAAATTATTACGGTAATGTTGGGGGTGAGAGAAAGCGTCACGAACCTCTCCCGGTAACATTCAGTACACGTAAAACTAACTGCATACCACCGCCGAGCTGCTTTTGGTTAACTTCGTCACAAAACTGGCCCCGCGAGGGTGCTTGAGATGTAGTCCGAAAAGTAGTGAAATTATTACGGTAATTTTGGGGGTCAGAGAAAGCGTCCCGAACCTCTCCCGGTAACATTCATACACGCGAAACTAACTGCATCAAAGGGCCGAGCTGCTTTTGCTTAACTTCGTCACCAGACTGGCGCCGCGAGGGTGCTTGAAATGTAGTCCGAAAAGTAGTGAAATTATTACGGTAATGTTGGGGGTCAGAGAAAGCGTCACGAACCTCTCCCGATAACATTTAGTGGACGTGAAACTAACTGCATCACACGGCGGAGCTGCTTTTGGTTAACTTCGTCACAAAAGCGGGCGCCGCGAGGGTGCTTAAAATGTAGTCCGAAAAGTTGTGAAATGATTACGGTAATGTTGGGGGTGAGCGAAAGCGTCACGAACCTCTCCCGGTAACATTCAGTACACGTAAAACTAACTGCATGCCACCGCCGAGCTGCTTTTGGTTAACTTCGTCACAAAACTGGCCCCGCGAGGGTGCTTAAAATGTAGTCAAAAAAGTAGTGAAATTATTACGGTATTGTTGGGGGTCAGAGAAAGTGTCACGAACCTCACCCGGTAACATTCAGTACACGCAAAACCAATTGCATCACACGGCCGAGCTGCGTTTGGTTAACTTCGTCACAAAACCAGGCGCCGCGAGGGTGCTTGAAATGTAGTCCGAAAAGTAGTGAAATTATTACAGTAATGTTGGGGGTCAGAAAAAGCGTGACGAACCTCTCCCGGTAACATTCATACACGCTAAACTAACTGCATCACAGGGCCGAGCTGCTTTTGCTTAACTTCGTCACCAGACTGGCGCCGCGAGGGTGCTTGAAATGTAGTCCGAAAAGTAGTGAAATTATTACGGCAATGTTGGGGGTCAGAGAAAGCGTCACGAACCTCTCTCGGTAACATTTAGAACACGCGAAACTAACTGCATCCCACGGCCGAGCTGCTTTTGGTTAACTTCGTCACAAAACCTGGCGCCGCGAGGGTGCTTGAAATGTAGTCAAAAAAGTAGTGAAATTATTACGGTATTGTTGGGGGTTTAGAGAAAGTGTCACGAACCGCTCCCGGTAACATTCAGTACACGTAAACCTAACTGCATACCACCGCCGAGCTGCTTTTGGTTAACTTCGTCACAAAACTGGCCCCGCGAGGGTGCTTAAAATGTAGTCCGAAAAGTTGTGAAATTATTACGGTAATGTTGGGGGTGAGAGAAAGCGTCACGAACCTCTCCCGGTAACATTCAGTACACGTAAAACTAACTGCATACCACCGCCGAGCTGCTTTTGGTTAACGTCGTCACAAAACTGGCCCCGCGAGGGGGCTTGAGATGTAGATCGAAAAGTAGTGAAATTATTACGGTAATGTTGGGGGTCAGAGAAAGCGTCCCGAACCTCTCCCGGTAACATTCATACACGCTAAACTAACTGCATCACAGGGCCGAGCTGCTTTTGCTTAACTTCGTCACCAGACTGGCGCCGCGAGGGTGCTTGAAATGTAGTCCGAAAAGTAGTGAAATTATTACGGCAATGTTGGGGGTCAGAGAAAGCGTCACGAACCTCTCTCGGTAACATTTAGAACACGCGAAACTAACTGCATCCCACGGCCGAGCTGCTTTTGGTTAACTTCGTCACAAAACCTGGCGCCGCGAAGGTGCTTGAAATGTAGTCAAAAAAGTAGTGAAATTATTACGGTATTGTTGGGGGTCAGAGAAAGTGTCACGAACCTCACCCGGTAACATTCAGTACACTCAAAACTAATTGCATCACACGGCCGAGCTGCGTTTGGTTAACTTCGTCACAAAACCAGGCGCCGCGAGCGTGCTTGAAATGTAGTCCGAAAAGTAGTGAAATTATTACAGTAATGTTGGGAGTCAGAAAAAGCGTGACGAATCTCTCCCGGTAACATTTAGTACACGCGAAACAAATTGCATCACACGGCCGAGCTGCGTTTGGTTAACTTCGTCACAAAACCAGGCGCGGCGAGGGTGCTTGAAATGTAGTCCGAAAAGTAGTGAAATTATTACAGTAATGTTGGGGGTCAGAGAAAGCGTGACGAATCTCTCCCAGTAACATTTAGTACACGCGAAACTAACCGCATCACACGGCCGAGATGCTTTTGGTTAACTTCGTCACAAAAGCTGGCGCCGCGAGGGTGCTTAATATGTAGTCCGAAAAGTTGTGAAATTATTACGGTAATGTTGGGGGTGAGAGAAAGCGTCACGAACCTCTCCCGGCAACAATCGGTACACGCAAAACTAACTGGAAACCACCGCCGAGCTGCTTTTGGTTAACTTCGTCACAAAACCAGGCGCCGCGAGGGTGCTTGAAAAGTAGTCCAAGAAGTAGTGAAATTATTACGGTAATGTTGGGGGTCAGAGAAAGCGTCACGAACCTCTCCCGATAACATTTAGTGGACGTGAAACTAACTGCATCACACGGCGGAGCTGCTTTTGGTTAACTACGTCACAGAACCTGTCGACGCGAGGGTGCTTGAAATGTGGTCGGAAAAGTAGTTAAATTATTGCGGTAATTTTGGGGGTCAGAGAAAGCGTCACGAACCTCTCCCGGTAACATTCAGTACACGCAAAACTAATTGCATCACATGGCCGAGCTGATTTTGGTTAACTTCGTCAAAAAACGTGGCGGAGCAAGGGTGCTTTAAATGTAGTCCAAAAAGTAGTGAAATTATTACGGTAATGTTTGGGGTCAGAGAAAGCGTCACGAACCTCTCCCGGTAACATTTAGTACACGCGAAACTAACTGCATCACACGGCGGAGCTGCTTTTGGTTAACTTCGTCACAAAACCTGGCGCCGCGAGGGTGTTTGAAATGTAGTCCGAAAAGTAGTGAAATTATTACGGTAACGTTGAGGGTCAGAGAAAGCGTCACGAACCTCTCCCGGTAACATTCAGTACACGCGAAACTAACTGCATCCCACGGCCGAGCTGCTTTTGGTTAACTTCTTCACAAAACCAGGCGCCGCGAGGGTGCTTGAAATGTAATCCGAAAAGTAGTGAAATTGTTACGGTAATGTTGGGGGTCAGAGAAAGCGTCACGAACCTCTCCCGGTAACACTCAGTACACGCAAAACTAATTGCATCACATGGCCGAGCTGCGTTTGGTTAACTTCGTCACAAAACCAGGCGCCGCGAGGGTGTTCGAAATGTAGTCCGAAAAGTAGTGAAATTATTACGGTAATTTTGGGGGTCAGAGAAAGCGTCACGAACCTCTCCCGGTAACCTTCAGTACACGCGAAAGCAACTGCATCCCACGGCCGAGCTGCTTTTGGTTAACTTCGTCACAAAACCTGGCGCCGCGAGGGTGTTTGAAATGTAGTCCGAAAAGTAGTGAAATTATTACGGTAACGTTGAGGGTCAGAGAAAGCGTCACGAACCTCTCCCGGTAACATTCAGTACACGCGAAACTAACTGCATCCCACGGCCGAGCTGCTTTTGGTTAACTTCCTCACAAAACGTAGCGCCGCGAGGGTGCTTGAAAAGTAGTCCAAGAAGTAGTGAAATTATTACGGTAATGTTGGGGGTCAGAGAAAGCGTCAAGAACCTCTCCCGATAACATTCAGTAGACGCGAAACTAACTGCATCACACGGGGGAGCTGCTTTTGGTTAACTACGTCACAGAACCTGTCGACGCGAGGGTGCTTGAAATGTGGTCGGAAAAGTAGTTAAATTATTGCGGTAATTTTGGGGGTCAGAGAAAGCGTCACGAACCTCTCCCGGTAACATTCAGTACACGCAAAACTAATTGCATCACATGGCCGAGCTGATTTTGGTTAACTTCGTCAAAAAACGTGGCGGAGCAAGGGTGCTTTAAATGTAGTCCAAAAAGTAGTGAAATTATTACGGTAATGTTTGGGGTCAGAGAAAGCGTCGCGAACCTCTCCCGGTAACATTTAGTACACGCGAAACTAACTGCATCACACGGCGGAGCTGCTTTTGGTTAACTTCGTCAAAAAACTGGCGCCGCGAGGGTGCTTGAAATGCAGTCCGAAAAGTAGTGAAATTATTACGGTTATGTTGGGGGACAGAGAAAGCGTCACGAACCTCTCTCGGTAACATTCAGTACACGCCAAACTAACTGCATCACACTTCCAAGCTGCTTTTGGTTAACTACGTCACAGAACCTGGCGCCGCGAGGGTGCTTGAAAAGTAGTCCAAGAAGTAGTGAAATCATTACGGTAATGTTGGGGGTCAGAGAAAGCGTCACGAACCTCTCGCGATAACATTTAGTGGACGTGAAACTAACTGCATCACACGGCGGAGCTGCTTTTGGTTAACTTCGTCAGAAAAGCGGGCGCCGCGAGGGTGCTTAAAATGTAGTCCGAAAAGTTGTGAAATGATTACGGTAATGTTGGGGGTGAGAGAAAGCGTCACGAACCTCTCCCGGTAACATTCAGTACACGTAAAACTAACTGCATACCCCCGCCGAGCTGCTTTTGGTTAACTTCGTCACAAAACTGGCCCCGCGAGGGTGCTCAAAATATAGTCCGAAAAGTTGTGAAATTATTACGGTAATGTTGGGGGTGAGAGAAAGCGTCACGAACCTCTCCCGGTAACATTCAGTACACGTAAAACTAACTGCATACCACCGCCGAGCTGCTTTTGGTTAACTTCGTCACAAAACTGGCCACGCGAGGGTGCTTGAGATGTAGTCCGAAAAGTAGTGAAATAATTACGGTAATTTTGGGGGTCAGAGAAAGCGTCCCGTACCTCTCCCGGTAACATTCATACACGCGAAACTAACTGCATCACAGGGCCGAGCTGCTTTTGCTTAACTTCGTCACCAGACTGGCGCCGCGAGGGTGCTTGAAATGTAGTCCGAAAAGTAGTGAAATTATTACATTAATGTTGGGGGACAGAGAAAGCGTCACGGACCTCTCCCGGTAACATTTAGTACGCGCGAAACTAACTGCATCACACGGCCGAGCTGCTTTTGGTTAACTTCGTCACAAAACCTGGCGCTGCGAGGGTGCTTGAAATGTAGTCCGAAAAGTAGTGAAATTATTACGGTAATGTTGGGGGTCAGAAAAAGCGTGACGAATCTCTCCCGGCAACATTTAGTACACGCGAAACTAACCGCATCACACGGCCGAGATGCTTTTGGTTAACTTCGTCACAAAACCAGGCGCCGCGAGGGTGCTTTTAAAGTAGTCCAAGAAGTAGCGAAATTATTACGGTAATGTTGGGGGACAGAGAAAGCGTCACGAACCTCTCCCGATAACATTTAGTGGACGTGAAACTAACTGCATCACACGGCGGAGCTGCTTTTGGTTAACTTCGTCACAAAAGCGGGCGCCGCGAGGGTGCTTAAAATGTAGTCCGAAAAGTTGTGATATGATTACGGTAATGTTGGGGGTGAGAGAAAGCGTCACGAACCTCTCCCGGTAACATTCAGTACACGTAAAACTAACTGCATACCAACGCCGAGCTGCTTTTGGTTAACTTCGTCACAAAACTGGCCCCGCGAGGGTGCTTAAAATGTAGTCCGAAAAGTTGTGAAATTATTACGGTAATGTTGGGGGTGAGAGAAAGCGTCACGAACCTCTCCCGGTAACATTCAGTACACGTAAAACTAACTGCATACCACCGCCGAGCTGCTTTTGGTTAACTTCGTCACAAAACTGGCCCCGCGAGGGTGCTTGAGATGTAGTCCGAAAAGTAGTGAAATTATTACGGTAATTTTGGGGGTCAGAAAAAGCGTCCCGAACCTCTCCCGGTAACATTCATACACGCGAAACTAACTGCATCACAGGGCCGAGCTGCTTTTGCTTAACTTCGTCACCAGACTGGCTCCGCGAGGGTGCTTGAAATGTAGTCCGAAAAGTAGTGAAATTATTACAGTAATGTTGGGGGACAGAGAAAGCGTCACGGACCTCTCCCGGTAACATTTAGTACGCGCGGAACTAACTGCATCACACGGCCGAGCTGCTTTTGGTTAACTTCGTCACAAAACCTGGCGCCGCGAGGGTGCTTGAAATGTAGTCCGAAAAGTAGTGAAATTATTACGGTAATGTTGGGGGTCAGAAAAAGCGTGACGAATCTCTCCCGGCAACATTTAGTACACGCGAAACTAACCGCATCACACGGCCGAGATGCTTTTGGTTAACTTCGTCACAAAAGCTGGCGCCGCGAGGGTACTTAAAATGTAGTCCGAAAAGTTGTGAAATTATTACGGTAATGTTGGGGGTGAGAGAAAGCGTCACGAACCTCTCCCGGCAACATTCAGTACACGCAAAACTAACTGGAAACCACCGCCGAGCTGCTTTTGGTTAACTTCGTCACAAAACCTGGCGCCGCGAGGGTGCTTGAAATGTAGTCCGAAAAGTAGTGAAATTATTACGGTAATGTTGGGGGTCAGAGAAAGCGTCACGAATCTCTCCCGGTAACATTTAGTACACGCGAAACTAACCGCACCACACGGCCGAGCTGCTTTTGCTTAACTTCGTCACCAGACTGGCGCCGCGAGGGTGCTTGAAATGTAGTCCGAAAAGTAGTGAAATTATTACGGCAATTTTTGGGGGACAGAGAAAGCGTCACGGACCTCTCCCGGTAACATTTAGTACGCGCGGAACTAACTGCATCACACGGCCGAGCTGCTTTTGGTTAACTTCGTCACAAAACCTGGCGCCGGGAGGGTGCTTGAAATGTAGTCCGAAAAGTAGTGAAATTATTACGGTAATGTTGGGGGTCAGAAAAAGCGTGACGAATCTCTCCCGGCAACATTTAGTACACGCGAAACTAACCGCATCACACGGCCGAGATGCTTTTGGTTAACTTCGTCACAAAAGCTGGCGCCGCGAGGGTACTTAAAATGTAGTCCGAAAAGTTGTGAAATTATTACGGTAATGTTGGGGGTGAGAGAAAGCGTCACGAACCTCTCCCGGCAACATTCAGTACACGCAAAACTAACTGGAAACCACCGCCGAGCTGCTTTTGGTTAACTTCGTCACAAAACCTGGCGCCGCGAGGGTGCTTGAAATGTAGTCCGAAAAGTAGTGAAATTATTAGGGTAATGTTGGGGGTCAGAGAAAGCGTCACGAATCTCTCCCGGTAACATTTAGTACACGCGAAACTAACCGCATCACACGGCCAAGCTGCTTTTGCTTAACTTCGTCACCAGACTGGCGCCGCGAGGGTGCTTGAAATGTAGTCCGAAAAGTAGTGAAATTATTACGGCAATGTTGGGGGTCAAAGAAAGCGTCACGAACCTCTCCCGGTAACATTTAATACACGCGAAACTAACTGCATCCCATGGCCGAGCTCCTTTTGGTTAACTTCGTCACAAGACCTGGCGCCGCGAGGGTGCTTGAAATGTAGTCCGAAAAGTAGTGAAATTATAACGGGAATGTTGGGGGTCAGAGAAAGCGTCACGAACCTCTCCCGGTAACATTCAGTATACGTGAAACTAACTGCATCCCACGGCCGAGCTGCTTTTGGTTAACTTCTTCACAAAACCTGTCGCCGCGTGGGTGCTTGAGATGTAGTCCGAAAAGTAGTGAAATTATTACGGTAATGTTGGGGGTCAGAGAAAGCGTCGCGAACCTCTCCCGGTAACATTCATACACGCGAAACTAACTGCATCACAGGGCCGAGCTGCTTTTGCTTAAATTCGTCACCAGACTGGCGCCGCGAGGGTGCTTGAAATGTACCCCGAAAAGTAGTGAAATTATTACAGTAATGTTGGGGGACAGAGAAAGTGTCACGGACTTCTCCCGGTAACATTTAGTACGCGCGAAACTAACTGCATCACACGGCCGAGCTGCTTTTGGTTAACTTCTTCACAAAACCAGCCGCCGCGAGGGTGCTTGAAATGTAGTCCGAAAAGTAGTGAAATTATTACTGCAATGTTGGGGGTCAGAGAAAGCGTCACGCACCTCTCCCGGTAACATTCAGTACACGCAAAACTAATTGCATCGCACGGCCTAGCTGCGTTTGGTTAACTTCGTCACAAAACCAATCGCCGCGAGGGTGCTTAACATGTAGTCCCAAAAGTTGTGAAATTATTACGGTAATGTTGGGGGTGAGAGAAAGCGTCACGAACCTCTCCCGGTAACATTCAGTACACGTAAAACTAACTGCATACCACCGCCGAGCTGCTTTTGGTTAACTTCGTCACAAAACTGGCCCCGCGAGGGTGCTTGAGATGTAGTCCGAAAAGTAGTGAAATTATTACGGTAATGTTGGGGGTCAGAGAAAGCGTCCCGAACCTCTCCAGGTAACATTCATACACGCGAAACTAACTGCATCACGGGGCCGAGCTGCATTTGCTTAACTTCGTCACCAGACTGGCGCCGCGAGGGTGCTTGAAATGTAGTCCGAAAAGTAGTGAAATTATTACGGTAATTTTGCGGGTCAGAGAAAGCGTCGCGAACCTCTCCCGGTAACATTAAGTACACGCGAAACTAACCACATCACACGGCCGAGCTGCTTTTGGTTAACTTCGTCACAAAAGCTGGCGCCGCGAGGGTGCTTAAAATGTAGTCCGAAAAGTTGTGAAATTATTCGGTAATGTTGGGGGTGAGAGAAAGCGTCACGAACCTCTCCCGGTAACATTCAGTACATGCAAAACTAACTGCATACCACCGCCGAGCTGCTTTTGGTTAACATCGTCACAAAACCAGGCGCCGCGAGGGTGCTTGAAATGTAGTCCAAAAAGTAGTGAAATTATTACGGTAATGTTGGGGGTCAGAAAAAGCGTGACGAATCTCTCCCGGTAACATTTAGTACACGCGAAACTAACTGCATCCCACGGCCGAGCTGCTTTTGGTTAACTTCGTCACAAAACCTGGCGCCGCGAGGGTGCTTGAAATGTAGTCCGAAAAGTAGTGAAATTATAACGGTAATGTTGGGGGTCAGAGAAAGCGTCACGAACCTCTCCCGGTAACATTCAGTACACGCAAAACTAATTGCATCACACGGCCGAGGTGCTTTTGGTTAACTTCGTCACAAAACTGGCGCCGCGAGGGTGCTTGAAATGCAGTCCGAAAAGTAGTGAAATTATTACGGTAATGTTGGGGGACAGAGAAAGCGTCACGAACCTCTCCCAGTAACATTCAGTACACGCGAAACTAACTGCATCCCACGGCCGAGCTGCTTTTGGTTAACTTCGTCACAAAACTGGCGCCGCGAGGGTGCTTGAAATGCAGTCCGAAAAGTAGTGAAATTATTACGGTAATGTTGGGGGACAGAGAAAGCGTCACGAACCTCTCCCGGTAACATTCAGTACACGCGAAACTAACTGCATCCCACGGCCGAGCTGCTTTTGGTTAACTTCGTCACAAAACCTGGCGCCGTGAGGGTGCTTGAAATGTAGTCCGAAAGGTAGTGAAATTATTACGGTAATGTTGGGGGTCAGAGAAAGCGTCACGCACCTCTCCCGGTAACATTCAGTACACGCAAAACTAATTGCATCGCACGGCCGAGCTGCGTTTAGTTAACTTCGTCACAAAACCAATCGCCGCGAGGGAGCTTAACATGTAGTCCGAAAAGTTGTGAAATTATTACGGTAATGTTGGGGGTGAGAGAAAGCGTCACGAACCTCTCCCGGTAACATTCAGTACACGTAAAACTTACTGCATACCACCGCCGAGCTGCTTTTGGTTAACTTCGTCACAAAACTGGCCCCGCGAGGGTGCTTGAGATGTAGTCCGAAAAGTAGTGAAATTATTACGGTAATGTTGGGGGTCAGAGAAAGCGTCCCGAACCTCTCCCGGTAACATTCATACACGCGAAACTAACTGCATCACAAGGCCGAGCTGCTTTTGCTTAACTTCGTCACCAGACTGGCGCCGCGAGGGTGCTTGAAATGTAGTCCGAAAAGTAGTGAAATTATCACGGTAATTTTGGGGGTCAGAGAAAGCGTCACGAACCTCTCCCGGTAACATTCAGTACACGCGAAACTAACTGCATTCCACGGCCGAGCTGCTTTTGGTTAACTTAGTCACAAAAGCTGGCGCCGCGAGGGTGCTTAAAATGTAGTCCGAAAAGTTGTGAAATTATTACGGTAATGTTGGGGTGAGAGAAAGCGTCGCGAACCTCTCCCGGTAACATTCAGTACACACAAAACTAACTGCAAACCACCGCCGAGCTACTTTTGGTCAACTTCGTCACAAAACCTGGCGCCGCGAGGGTGCTTAAAATGTAGTCCGAAAAAGAGTGAAATTATTACAGTATTGTTGGGGGTCAGAGAAAGCGTCACGAATCTCTCCCGGTAATATTTAGTACACGCGAAACTAACCGCATCACACGGCCGAGCTTCTTTTGGTTAACTTCGTCACAAAATCTGGCGCCGCGAGGGTGCTTAACATGTAGTCCGAAAAGTTGTGAAATTATTTGGTAATGTTGGGGGTGAGAGAAAGCGTCACGAACCTCACCCGGTAACATTCATACACGCGAAACTAACTGCATCACAGGGCCGAGCTGCTTTTGCTTAACTTCGTCACCAGACTGGCGCTGCGAGGGTGCTTGAAATGTAGTCCGAAAAGTAGTGAAATTATTACGGCAATGTTGGGGGTCAGAGAAAGCGTCACGAACCTCTCCCGGTAACATTTAGAACACGCGAAACTAACTGCATCCCACGGCCGAGCTGCTTTTGGTTAACTTCGTCACAAAACCTGGCGCCGCGAGGGTGCTTGAAATGTAGTCCAAAAAGTAGTGAAATTATTACGGTAATGTTGGGGGTCAGAGAAAGCGTCACGAACCTCTCCCGGTAACATTCAGTACACGAAAAACTAATTGCATCACACGGCCGAGCTGCTTTTGCTTAACTTCGTCACCAGACTGGCGCCGCGAGGGTGCTTGAAATGTAGTCCGAAAAGTAGTGAAATTATTACGGTAATGTTGGGGGTCAGAGAAAGCGTCACGAACCTTTCCCGGTAACATTTAGAACACGCGAAACTAACTGCATCCCACGGCCGAGCAGCGTTCGGTTAACATCGTCACAAAACCAGGCGCCGCGAGGGTGCTTGAAATGTAGTCCGAAAAGTAGTGAAATTATTACGGTAATGTTGGGGGTCAGAAAAAGCGTGACGAATCTCTCCCGGTAACATTTAGTACACGCGAAACTAACTGCATCCCACGGCCGAGCTGCTTTTGGTTAACTTCGCCACAAAACCTGGCGCCGCGAGGGTGCTTGAAATGTAGTCCGAAAAGTAGTGAAATTATAACGGTAATGTTGGGGGTCAGAGAAAGCGTCACGAACCTCTCCCGGTAACATTCAGTACACGCAAAACTAATTGCATCACACGGCCGAGGTGCTTTTGGTTAACTTCGTCACAAAACTGGCGCCGCGAGGGTGCTTGAAATGCAGTCCGAAAAGTAGTGAAATTATTACGGTAATGTTGGGGGACAGAGAAAGCGTCACGAACCTCTCCCAGTAACATTCAGTACACGCGAAACTAACTGCATCCCACGGCCGAGCTGCTTTTGGTTAACTTCGTCACAAAACTGGCGCCGCGAGGGTGCTTGAAATGCAGTCCGAAAAGTAGTGAAATTATTACGGTAATGTTGGGGGACAGAGAAAGCGTCACGAACCTCTCCCGGTAACATTCAGTACACGCGAAACTAACTGCATCCCACGGCCGAGCTGCTTTTGGTTAACTTCGTCACAAAACCTGGCGCCGTGAGGGTGCTTGAAATGTAGTCCGAAAGGTAGTGAAATTATTACGGTAATGTTGGGGGTCAGAGAAAGCGTCACGCACCTCTCCCGGTAACATTCAGTACACGCAAAACTAATTGCATCGCACGGCCGAGCTGCGTTTAGTTAACTTCGTCACAAAACCAATCGCCGCGAGGGAGCTTAACATGTAGTCCGAAAAGTTGTGAAATTATTACGGTAATGTTGGGGGTGAGAGAAAGCGTCACGAACCTCTCCCGGTAACATTCAGTACACGTAAAACTAACTGCATACCACCGCCGAGCTGCTTTTGGTTAACTTCGTCACAAAACTGGCCCCGCGAGGGTGCTTGAGATGTAGTCCGAAAAGTAGTGAAATTATTACGGTAATGTTGGGGGTCAGAGAAAGCGTCCCGAACCTCTCCCGGTAACATTCATACACGCGAAACTAACTGCATCACAAGGCCGAGCTGCTTTTGCTTAACTTCGTCACCAGACTGGCGCCGCGAGGGTGCTTGAAATGTAGTCCGAAAAGTAGTGAAATTATCACGGTAATTTTGGGGGTCAGAGAAAGCGTCACGAACCTCTCCCGGTAACATTCAGTACACGCGAAACTAACTGCATTCCACGGCCGAGCTGCTTTTGGTTAACTTAGTCACAAAAGCTGGCGCCGCGAGGGTGCTTAAAATGTAGTCCGAAAAGTTGTGAAATTATTACGGTAATGTTGGGGGTGAGAGAAAGCGTCGCGAACCTCTCCCGGTAACATTCAGTACACACAAAACTAACTGCAAACCACCGCCGAGCTACTTTTGGTCAACTTCGTCACAAAACCTGGCGCCGCGAGGGTGCTTAAAATGTAGTCCGAAAAAGAGTGAAATTATTACGGTATTGTTGGGGGTCAGAGAAAGCGTCACGAATCTCTCCCGGTAATATTTAGTACACGCGAAACTAACCGCATCACACGGCCGAGCTTCTTTTGGTTAACTTCGTCACAAAATCTGGCGCCGCGAGGGTGCTTAACATGTAGTCCGAAAAGTTGTGAAATTATTTGGTAATGTTGGGGGTGAGAGAAAGCGTCACGAACCTCACCCGGTAACATTCATACAGGCGAAACTAACTGCATCACAGGGCCGAGCTGCTTTTGCTTAACTTCGTCACCAGACTGGCGCTGCGAGGGTGCTTGAAATGTAGTCCGAAAAGTAGTGAAATTATTATGGCAATGTTGGGGGTCAGAGAAAGCGTCACGAACCTCTCCCGGTAACATTTAGAACACGCGAAACTAACTGCATCCCACGGCCGAGCTGCTTTTGGTTAACTTCGTCACAAAACCTGGCGCCGCGAGGGTGCTTGAAATGTAGTCCAAAAAGTAGTGAAATTATTACGGTAATGTTGGGGGTCAGAGAAAGCGTCACGAACCTCTCCCGGTAACATTCAGTACACGAAAAACTAATTGCATCACACGGCCGAGCTGCTTTTGCTTAACTTCGTCACCAGACTGGCGCCGCGAGGGTGCTTGAAATGTAGTCCGAAAAGTAGTGAAATTATTACGGCAATGTTGGGGGTCAGAGAAAGCGTCACGAACCTCTCCCGGTAACATTTAGTACACGCGAAACTAACTGCATCCCACGGCCGAGCTGCTTTTGGTTAACTTCGTCACAAAACTGGAGCCGCGGGGGTGCTTGAAATGCAGTCCGAAAAGTAGTGGAATTATTACGGTAATGTTGGGGGACAGAGAAAGCGTCACGAACCTCTCCCGGTAACATACAGTACACGCGAAACTAATTGCATCGCACGGCCGAGCTGCGTTTGGTTAACTTCGTCACAAAACCAGGCGCCGCGAGGGTGCTTAACATGTAGTCCGAAAAGTTGTGAAATTATTACGGTAATGTTGGGGGTGAGAGAAAGCGTCACGACCCTCTCCCGGTAACATTCAGTACACGTAAAACTAACTGCATACCACCGCCGAGCTGCTTTTGGTTAACTTCGTCACAAAACTGGCCCCGCGAGGGTGCTTGAAAAGTAGTCCAAGAAGTAATGAAATTATTACGGTAATGTTGGGTGTCAGAGAAAGCTTCAAGAACCTCTCCCGATAACATTCAGTGGACGCGAAACTAACTGCATCACACGGGGGAGCTGCTTTTGGTTTACTTGTCACAAAACGTGGCGCTGCGAGGGTGTTTGAAATGTAGTCCGAAAAGTAGTGAAATTATTACGGTAATGTTGGGGGTCAGAGAAAGCATCCCGAGCCTCTCCCGGTAACATTCATACACGCGAAACTAACTGCATCACAGGGCCGAGCTGCTTTTGCTTAACTTCGTCACCAGACTGGCGCTGCGAGGGTGCTTGAAATGTAATCCGAAAAGTTGTGAATTTATTACGGTAATGTTGGGGTGAGAGAAAGCGTCGCGAACCTCTCCCGGTAACATTCAGTACACACAAAACTAACTGCAAACCACCGCCGAGCTGCTTTTGGTCAACTTCGTCACAAAACCTGGCGCCGCGAGGGTGCTTGAAATGCAGTCCGAAAAGTAGTGAAATGATTACGGTAATGTTGGGGGTCAGAGAAAGCGTCACGAACCTCTCCCGGTAACACTCAGTACACGCAAAACTAATTGTATCACATGGCCGAGCTGCTTTTGGTTAACTTCGTCACAAAACCTGGCGCCGCGAGGGTGCTTGAAATGTGGTCGGAAAAGTAGTTAAATTATTGCGGTAATTTTGGGGTTCAGAGAAAGCGTCACGAACCTCTCCCGGTAACATTCAGTACACGCAAAACTAATTGCATCACATGGCCGAGCTGCTTTTGGTTAACTTCGTCAAAAAACTGGCGCCGCGAGGGTGCTTGAATTGCAGTCCGAAAAGTAGTGGAATTATTACGGTAATGTTGGGGTTCAGAGAAAGCATCACGAACCTCTCCCGGTAACATCCAGTACACGTGAAATAACTGCATCCCACGGCGTAGCTGCTTTTGGTTTACTTCGTCACAAAACGTGGCGCTGCGAGGGTGCTTGAAATGTAGTCCAAAAAGTAGTGAAATTATTACGGTAATGTTGGGGGTCAGAGAAAGCGTGACAAACCTCTCTCGTTAACATTCAGTACACGCGAAACTAACTGCATCCCACGGCCGAGCTGCTTTTGCTTAACTTCGTCACCAGACTGGCGCTGCGAGGGTGCTTGAAATGTAGTCCGAAAAGTAGTGAAATTATTACGGCAATGTTGGGGGTCAGAGAAAGCGTCACGAACCTCTCCCGGTAACATTTAGAACACGCGAAACTAACTGCATCCCACGGCCGAGCGGCTTTTGGTTAACTTCGTCACAAAACCTGGTGCCGCGAGGGTGCTTGAAATGTAGTCCAAAAAGTAGTGAAATTATTACGGTAATGTTGGGGGTCAGAGAAAGCGCCACGAACCTCTCCCGGTAACATTCAGTACACGCAAAACTAATTCCATCACACGGCCGAGCTGCGTTCGGTTAACTTCGTCACAAAACCAGGCGCCGCGAGGGTGCTTGAAATGTAGTCCGAAAAGTAGTGAAATTATTACGGTAATGTTGGGGGTCAGAAAAAGCGTGACGAATCTCTCCCGGTAACATTCAGTACACGCAAAACTAACTGGAAACCACTGCCGAGCTGCTTTTGGTTAACTTCGTCACAAAACCTGGCGCCGCGAGGGTGCTTGAAATGTAGTCCGAAAAGTTGTGAAATTATTTGGTAATGTTGGGGGTGAGAGAAAGCGTCACGAACCTCACCCGGTAACATTCATACACGCGAAACTAACTGCATCACAGGGCCGAGCTGCTTTTGCTTAACTTCGTCACCAGACTGGCGCTGCGAGGGTGCTTGAAATGTAGTCCGAAAAGTAGTGAAATTATTACGGCAATGTTGGGGGTCAGAGAAAGCGTCACGAACCTCTCCCGGTAACATTTAGAACACGCGAAACTAACTGCATCCCACGGCCGAGCTGCTTTTGGTTAACTTCGTCACAAAACCTGGCGCCGCGAGGGTGCTTGAAATGTAGTCCAAAAAGTAGTGAAATTATTACGGTAATGTTGGGGGTCAGAGAAAGCGTCACGAACCTCTCCCGGTAACATTCAGTACACGAAAAACTAATTGCATCACACGGCCGAGCTGCTTTTGCTTAACTTCGTCACCAGACTGGCGCCGCGAGGGTGCTTGAAATGTAGTCCGAAAAGTAGTGAAATTATTACGGTAATGTTGGGGGTCAGAGAAAGCGTCACGAACCTTTCCCGGTAACATTTAGAACACGCGAAACTAACTGCATCCCACGGCCGAGCAGCGTTCGGTTAACATCGTCACAAAACCAGGCGCCGCGAGGGTGCTTGAAATGTAGTCCGAAAAGTAGTGAAATTATTACGGTAATGTTGGGGGTCAGAAAAAGCGTGACGAATCTCTCCCGGTAACATTTAGTACACGCGAAACTAACTGCATCCCACGGCCGAGCTGCTTTTGGTTAACTTCGCCACAAAACCTGGCGCCGCGAGGGTGCTTGAAATGTAGTCCGAAAAGTAGTGAAATTATAACGGTAATGTTGGGGGTCAGAGAAAGCGTCACGAACCTCTCCCGGTAACATTCAGTACACGCAAAACTAATTGCATCACACGGCCGAGGTGCTTTTGGTTAACTTCGTCACAAAACTGGCGCCGCGAGGGTGCTTGAAATGCAGTCCGAAAAGTAGTGAAATTATTACGGTAATGTTGGGGGACAGAGAAAGCGTCACGAACCTCTCCCAGTAACATTCAGTACACGCGAAACTAACTGCATCCCACGGCCGAGCTGCTTTTGGTTAACTTCGTCACAAAACTGGCGCCGCGAGGGTGCTTGAAATGCAGTCCGAAAAGTAGTGAAATTATTACGGTAATGTTGGGGGACAGAGAAAGCGTCACGAACCTCTCCCGGTAACATTCAGTACACGCGAAACTAACTGCATCCCACGGCCGAGCTGCTTTTGGTTAACTTCGTCACAAAACCTGGCGCCGTGAGGGTGCTTGAAATGTAGTCCGAAAGGTAGTGAAATTATTACGGTAATGTTGGGGGTCAGAGAAAGCGTCACGCACCTCTCCCGGTAACATTCAGTACACGCAAAACTAATTGCATCGCACGGCCGAGCTGCGTTTAGTTAACTTCGTCACAAAACCAATCGCCGCGAGGGAGCTTAACATGTAGTCCGAAAAGTTGTGAAATTATTACGGTAATGTTGGGGGTGAGAGAAAGCGTCACGAACCTCTCCCGGTAACATTCAGTACACGTAAAACTAACTGCATACCACCGCCGAGCTGCTTTTGGTTAACTTCGTCACAAAACTGGCCCCGCGAGGGTGCTTGAGATGTAGTCCGAAAAGTAGTGAAATTATTACGGTAATGTTGGGGGTCAGAGAAAGCGTCCCGAACCTCTCCCGGTAACATTCATACACGCGAAACTAACTGCATCACAAGGCCGAGCTGCTTTTGCTTAACTTCGTCACCAGACTGGCGCCGCGAGGGTGCTTGAAATGTAGTCCGAAAAGTAGTGAAATTATCACGGTAATTTTGGGGGTCAGAGAAAGCGTCACGAACCTCTCCCGGTAACATTCAGTACACGCGAAACTAACTGCATTCCACGGCCGAGCTGCTTTTGGTTAACTTAGTCACAAAAGCTGGCGCCGCGAGGGTGCTTAAAATGTAGTCCGAAAAGTTGTGAAATTATTACGGTAATGTTGGGGGTGAGAGAAAGCGTCGCGAACCTCTCCCGGTAACATTCAGTACACACAAAACTAACTGCAAACCACCGCCGAGCTACTTTTGGTCAACTTCGTCACAAAACCTGGCGCCGCGAGGGTGCTTAAAATGTAGTCCGAAAAAGAGTGAAATTATTACGGTATTGTTGGGGGTCAGAGAAAGCGTCACGAATCTCTCCCGGTAATATTTAGTACACGCGAAACTAACCGCATCACACGGCCGAGCTTCTTTTGGTTAACTTCGTCACAAAATCTGGCGCCGCGAGGGTGCTTAACATGTAGTCCGAAAAGTTGTGAAATTATTTGGTAATGTTGGGGGTGAGAGAAAGCGTCACGAACCTCACCCGGTAACATTCATACAGGCGAAACTAACTGCATCACAGGGCCGAGCTGCTTTTGCTTAACTTCGTCACCAGACTGGCGCTGCGAGGGTGCTTGAAATGTAGTCCGAAAAGTAGTGAAATTATTATGGCAATGTTGGGGGTCAGAGAAAGCGTCACGAACCTCTCCCGGTAACATTTAGAACACGCGAAACTAACTGCATCCCACGGCCGAGCTGCTTTTGGTTAACTTCGTCACAAAACCTGGCGCCGCGAGGGTGCTTGAAATGTAGTCCAAAAAGTAGTGAAATTATTACGGTAATGTTGGGGGTCAGAGAAAGCGTCACGAACCTCTCCCGGTAACATTCAGTACACGAAAAACTAATTGCATCACACGGCCGAGCTGCTTTTGCTTAACTTCGTCACCAGACTGGCGCCGCGAGGGTGCTTGAAATGTAGTCCGAAAAGTAGTGAAATTATTACGGCAATGTTGGGGGTCAGAGAAAGCGTCACGAACCTCTCCCGGTAACATTTAGTACACGCGAAACTAACTGCATCCCACGGCCGAGCTGCTTTTGGTTAACTTCGTCACAAAACTGGAGCCGCGGGGGTGCTTGAAATGCAGTCCGAAAAGTAGTGGAATTATTACGGTAATGTTGGGGGACAGAGAAAGCGTCACGAACCTCTCCCGGTAACATACAGTACACGCGAAACTAATTGCATCGCACGGCCGAGCTGCGTTTGGTTAACTTCGTCACAAAACCAGGCGCCGCGAGGGTGCTTAACATGTAGTCCGAAAAGTTGTGAAATTATTACGGTAATGTTGGGGGTGAGAGAAAGCGTCACGACCCTCTCCCGGTAACATTCAGTACACGTAAAACTAACTGCATACCACCGCCGAGCTGCTTTTGGTTAACTTCGTCACAAAACTGGCCCCGCGAGGGTGCTTGAAAAGTAGTCCAAGAAGTAATGAAATTATTACGGTAATGTTGGGTGTCAGAGAAAGCTTCAAGAACCTCTCCCGATAACATTCAGTGGACGCGAAACTAACTGCATCACACGGGGGAGCTGCTTTTGGTTTACTTGTCACAAAACGTGGCGCTGCGAGGGTGTTTGAAATGTAGTCCGAAAAGTAGTGAAATTATTACGGTAATGTTGGGGGTCAGAGAAAGCATCCCGAGCCTCTCCCGGTAACATTCATACACGCGAAACTAACTGCATCACAGGGCCGAGCTGCTTTTGCTTAACTTCGTCACCAGACTGGCGCTGCGAGGGTGCTTGAAATGTAATCCGAAAAGTTGTGAATTTATTACGGTAATGTTGGGGTGAGAGAAAGCGTCGCGAACCTCTCCCGGTAACATTCAGTACACACAAAACTAACTGCAAACCACCGCCGAGCTGCTTTTGGTCAACTTCGTCACAAAACCTGGCGCCGCGAGGGTGCTTGAAATGCAGTCCGAAAAGTAGTGAAATGATTACGGTAATGTTGGGGGTCAGAGAAAGCGTCACGAACCTCTCCCGGTAACACTCAGTACACGCAAAACTAATTGTATCACATGGCCGAGCTGCTTTTGGTTAACTTCGTCACAAAACCTGGCGCCGCGAGGGTGCTTGAAATGTGGTCGGAAAAGTAGTTAAATTATTGCGGTAATTTTGGGGTTCAGAGAAAGCGTCACGAACCTCTCCCGGTAACATTCAGTACACGCAAAACTAATTGCATCACATGGCCGAGCTGCTTTTGGTTAACTTCGTCAAAAAACTGGCGCCGCGAGGGTGCTTGAATTGCAGTCCGAAAAGTAGTGGAATTATTACGGTAATGTTGGGGTTCAGAGAAAGCATCACGAACCTCTCCCGGTAACATCCAGTACACGTGAAATAACTGCATCCCACGGCGTAGCTGCTTTTGGTTTACTTCGTCACAAAACGTGGCGCTGCGAGGGTGCTTGAAATGTAGTCCAAAAAGTAGTGAAATTATTACGGTAATGTTGGGGGTCAGAGAAAGCGTGACAAACCTCTCTCGTTAACATTCAGTACACGCGAAACTAACTGCATCCCACGGCCGAGCTGCTTTTGCTTAACTTCGTCACCAGACTGGCGCTGCGAGGGTGCTTGAAATGTAGTACGAAAAGTAGTGAAATTATTACGGCAATGTTGGGGGTCAGAGAAAGCGTCACGAACCTCTCCCGGTAACATTTAGAACACGCGAAACTAACTGCATCCCACGGCCGAGCGGCTTTTGGTTAACTTCGTCACAAAACCTGGTGCCGCGAGGGTGCTTGAAATGTAGTCCAAAAAGTAGTGAAATTATTACGGTAATGTTGGGGGTCAGAGAAAGCGCCACGAACCTCTCCCGGTAACATTCAGTACACGCAAAACTAATTCCATCACACGGCCGAGCTGCGTTCGGTTAACTTCGTCACAAAACCAGGCGCCGCGAGGGTGCTTGAAATGTAGTCCGAAAAGTAGTGAAATTATTACGGTAATGTTGGGGGTCAGAAAAAGCGTGACGAATCTCTCCCGGTAACATTCAGTACACGCAAAACTAACTGGAAACCACTGCCGAGCTGCTTTTGGTTAACTTCGTCACAAAACCTGGCGCCGCGAGGGTGCTTGAAATGTAGTCCGAAAAGTAGTGAAATTATTACGGTAAGGTTGGGGGTCAGAGAAAGCGTCACGAATCTCTCCCGGTAACATTTAGTACACGCGAAACTAACCGCATCACACGGCCGAGCTGCTTTTGCTTAACTTCGTCACCAGACTGGCGCCGCGAGGGTGCTTGAAATGTAGTCCGAAAAGTAGTGAAATTATTACGGCAATGTTGGGGGTCAGAGAAAGCGTCACGAACCTCTCCCGGTAACATTTAGTACACGCGAAACTAACTGCATCCCACGGCCGAGCTGCTTTTGGTTAACTTCGTCACAAAACCTGGCGCCGCGAGGGTGCTTGAAATGTAGTCCGAAAAGTAGTGAAATTATAACGGTAATGTTGAGGGTCAGAGAAAGCGTCACGAACCTCTCCCGGTAACATTCAGTACACGCAAAACTAATTGCATCACACGGCCGAGGTGCTTTTGGTTAACTTCGTCACAAAACTGGAGCCGCGGGGGTGCTTGAAATGCAGTCCGAAAAGTAGTGAAATTATTACGGTAATGTTGGGGGACCGAGAAAGCGTCACGAACCTCTCCCGGTAACATTCAGTACACGCGAAACTAATTGCATCCCACGGCCGAGCTGCTTTTGGTTAACTTCGTCACAAAACCTGGCGCCGCGAGGGTGCTTGAAATGTAGTCCGAAAAGTAGTGAAATTATTACGGTAATGTTGGGGGTCAGAGAAAGCGTCACGAACCTCTCCCGGTAACATACAGTACACGCAAAACTAATTGCATCGCACGGCCGAGCTGCGTTTGGTTAACTTCGTCACAAAACCAGGCGCCGCGGGGGAGCTTAACATGTAGTCCAAAAAGTTGTGAAATTATTACGGTAATGTTGGGGGTGAGAGAAAGCGTCACGACCCTCTCCCGGTAACATTCAGTACACGTAAAACTAACTGCATACCACCGCCGAGCTGCTTTTGGTTAACTTCGTCACAAAACTGGCCCCGCGAGGGTGCTTGAGATGTAGTCCGAAAAGTAGTGAAATTATTACGGTAATGTTGGGGGTCAGAGAAAGCGTCCCGAACCTCTCCCGGTAACATTCATACACGCGAAACTAACTGGATCACAGCGCCGAGCTGCTTTTGCTTAACTTCGTCACCAGACTGGCGCTGCGAGGGTGCTTGAAATGTAATCCGAAAAGTTGTGAAATTATTACGGTAATGTTGGGGGTGAGAGAAAGCGTCGCGAACCTCTCCCGGTAACATTCAGTACACACAAAACTAACTGCAAACCACCGCCGAGCTGCTTTTGGTCAACTTCGTCACAAAACCTGGCGCCGCGAGGGTGCTTGAAATGTAGTCCGAAAAGTAGTGAAATTATTACGGTAATGTTGGGGGTGAGAGAAAGCGTCACGAACCTCTCCCGGTAACACTCAGTACACGCAAAACTAATTGCTTCACATGGCCGAGCTGCGTTTGGTTAACTTCGTCACAAAACCAGCCGCCGCGAGGGTGTTTGAAATGTAGTCCGAAAAGTAGTGAAATTATTACGGTAATTTTGGGGGTCAGAGAAAGCGTCACGAACCTCTCCCGGTAACCTTCAATACACGCGAAAGTAACTGCATCCCACGGCCGAGCTGCTTTTGGTTAACTTCGTCACAAAACCTGGCGCCGCGAGGGTGTTTGAAATGTAGTCCGAAAAGTAGTGAAATTATTACGGTAATGTTGGGGGTCAGAGAAAGCGTCAAGAACCTCTCCCGATAACATTCAGTGGACGCGAAACTAACTGCATCACACGGGGGAGCTGCTTTTGGTTAACTACGTCACAGAACCTGTCGACGCGAGGGTGCTTGAAATGTGGTCGGAAAAGTAGTTAAATTATTGCGGTAATTTTGGGGTTCAGAGAAAGCGTCACAAACCTCTCCCGGTAACATTCAGTAAACGCAAAACTAATTGCATCACATGGCCGAGCTGCTTTTGGTTAACTTCGTCACAAAACTGGCGCCGCGAGGGTGCTTGAAATGCAGTCCGAAAAGTAGTGGAGTTATTACGGTAATGTTGGGGGACAGAGAAAGCGTCACGAACCTCTCCCGGTAACATTCAGTACACGTGAAACTAACTGCATCCCACGGCGTAGCTGCTTTTGGTTTACTTCGTCACAAAACGTGGCGCTGCGAGGGTGCTTGAAATGTAGTCCAAAAAGTAGTGAAATTATTACGGTAATGTTGGGGGTCAGAGAAAGCGTGACAAACCTCTCTCGTTAACATTCAGTACACGCGAAACTAACTGCATCCCACGGCCGAGCTGATTTTGGTTAACTTCGTCAAAAAACGTGGCGGAGCAAGGGTGCTTGAAATGTAGTCCGAAATGTAATGAAATCATTACTTTAATGCTGGGGGTCCGAGAAAGCGTCACGAACCTCTCCCGGTAACATTCAGTACACGCGAAACTAATTGCATCCCACGGCCGAGCTGCTTTTGGTTAACTTCGTCACAAAACCTGGCGCCGCGAGGGTGTTTGAAATGTAGTCCGAAAAGTAGTGAAATAATTACGGTAACGTTGGGGGTCAGAGAAAGCGTCACGAACCTCTCCCGGTAACATTCAGTACACGCGAAACTAACTGCATCCCACGGCCGAGCTGCTTTTGGTTACCTTCGTCACAAAACGTGGCGCCGCGAGGGTGCTTGAAAAGTAGTCCAAGAATAGTGAAATTATTACGGTAATGTTGGGGGTCAGAGAAAGCGTCAAGAACCTCTCCCGATAACATTCAGTGGACGCGAAACTAACTGCATCACACGGGGTAGCTGCTTTTGGTTAACTACGTCACAGAACCTGTCGACGCGAGGGTGCTTGAAATGTGGTCGGAAAAGTAGTTAAATTATTGCGGTAATTTTGGGGTTCAGAGAAAGCGTCACGAACCTCTCCCGGTAACATTCAGTACACGCAAAACTAATTGCATCACATGGCCGAGCTGCTTTTGGTTAACTTCGTCACAAAACTGGCGCCGCGAGGGTGCTTGAAATGCAGTCCGAAAAGTAGTGGAATTATTACGGTAATGTTGGGGGACAGAGAAAGCGTCACGAACCTCTCCCGGTAACATTCAGTACACGTGAAACTAACTGCATGCCACGGCGTAGCTGCTTTTGGTTTACTTCGTCACAAAACGTGGCGCTGCGAGGGTGCTTGAAATGTAGTCCAAAAAGTAGTGAAATTATTACGGTAATGTTGGGGGTCAGAGAAAGCGTGACAAACCTCTCTCGTTAACATTCAGTACACGCGAAACTAACTGCATCCCACGGCCGAGCTGATTTTGGTTAACTTCGTCAAAAAACGTGGCGGAGCAAGGGTGCTTTAAATGTAGTCCAAAAAGTAGTGAAATTATTACGGTAATGTTTGGGGTCAGAGAAAGCGTCACGAACCTCTCCCGGTAACATTTAGTACACGCGAAACTAACGGCATCACACGGCGGAGCTGCTTTTGGTTAACTTCGTCAAAAAACTGGCGCCGCGAGGGTGCTTGAAATGTAGTCCGAAAAGTAGTGAAATTATTACGGTAATGTTGGGGGTCAGAGAAAGCGTCACGAACCTCTCCCGGCAATATTCCGTACACGCGAAACTAACTGCATCACACGGCCGAGCTGCTTTTGGTTACCTTCGTCACAAAACTGGCGCCGCGAGGGTGCTTGAAATGTAGTCCGAAAAGTACTGAAATATTTACGGTAAAGTTGGGGGACAAAAAAAGCGTCGCGAACCTCTCCCGGTAACATTCAGTACACGCGAAACTAACTGCATCCCACGGCCGAGCTGATTTTGGTTAACTTCGTCACAAAACGTGGAGCCGCGAGGGTGCTTGAAATGTAGTCCTAAATGTAGTGAAATTATTACGGTAATGTTGGGGGTCAGAGAAAGCGTCACGAATCTCTCCCGGTAACATTCAGTACACGCGAAACTAACTGCATCCCACGGCCGAGCTGCTTTTGCTTAACTTCGTCACCAGACTGGCGCTGCGAGGGTGCTTGAAATGTAGTCCGAAAAGTAGTGAAATTATTACGGCAATGTTGGGGGTCAGAGAAAGCGTCACGAACCTCTCCCGGTAACATTTAGAACACGCGAAACTAACTGCATCCCACGGCCGAGCTGCTTTTGGTTAACTTCGTCACAAAACCTGGTGCCGCGAGGGTGCTTGAAATGTAGTCCAAAAAGTAGTGAAATTATTACGGTAATGTTGGGGGTCAGAGAAAGCGCCACGAACCTCTCCCGGTAACATTCAGTACACGCAAAACTAATTCCATCACACGGCCGAGCTGCGTTCGGTTAACTTCGTCACAAAACCAGGCGCCGCGAGGGTGCTTGAAATGTAGTCCGAAAAGTAGTGAAATTATTACGGTAATGTTGGGGGTCAGAAAAAGCGTGACGAATCTCTCCCGGTAACATTCAGTACACGCAAAACTAACTGGAAACCACTGCCGAGCTGCTTTTGGTTAACTTCGTCACAAAACCTGGCGCCGCGAGGGTGCTTGAAATGTAGTCCGAAAAGTAGTGAAATTATTACGGTAAGGTTGGGGGTCAGAGAAAGCGTCACGAATCTCTCCCGGTAACATTTAGTACACGCGAAACTAACCGCATCACACGGCCGAGCTGCTTTTGCTTAACTTCGTCACCAGACTGGCGCCGCGAGGGTGCTTGAAATGTAGTCCGAAAAGTAGTGAAATTATTACGGCAATGTTGGGGGTCAGAGAAAGCGTCACGAACCTGTCCCGGTAACATTTAGTACACGCGAAACTAACTGCATCCCACGGCCGAGCTGCTTTTGGTTAACTTCGTCACAAAACCTGGCGCCGCGAGGGTGCTTGAAATGTAGTCCAAAAAGTAGTGAAATTATAACGGTAATGTTGAGGGTCAGAGAAAGCGTCACGAACCTCTCCCGGTAACATTCAGTACACGCAAAACTAATTGCATCACACGTCCGAGGTGCTTTTGGTTAACTTCGTCACAAAACTGGCGCCGCGGGGGTGCTTGAAATGCAGTCCGAAAAGTAGTGAAATTATTACGGTAATGTTGGGGGACCGAGAAAGCGTCACGAACCTCTCCCGGTAACATTCAGTACACGCGAAACTAATTGCATCCCACGGCCGAGCTGCTTTTGGTTAAATTCGTCACAAAACCTGGCGCCGCGAGGGTGCTTGAAATGTAGTCCGAAAAGTAGTGAAATTATTACGGTAATGTTGGGGGTCAGAGAAAGCGTCACGAACCTCTCCCGGTAACATACAGTACACGCAAAACTAATTGCATCGCACGGCCGAGCTGCGTTTGGTTAACTTCGTCACAAAACCAGGCGCCGCGGGGGAGCTTACCATGTAGTCCAAAAAGTTGTGAAATTATTACGGTAATGTTGGGGGTGAGAGAAAGCGTCACGACCCTCTCCCGGTAACATTCAGTACACGTAAAACTAACTGCATACCACCGCCGAGCTGCTTTTGGTTAACTTCGTCACAAAACTGGCTCCGCGAGGGTGCTTGAGATGTAGTCCGAAAAGTAGTGAAATTATTACGGTAATGTTGGGGGTCAGAGAAAGCGTCCCGAACCTCTCCCGGTAACATTCATACACGCGAAACTAACTGCATCACAGGGCCGAGCTGCTTTTGCTTAACTTCGTCACCAGACTGGCGCTGCGAGGGTGCTTGAAATGTAATCCGAAAAGTTGTGAAATTATTACGGTAATGTTGGGGGTGAGAGAAAGCGTCGCGAACCTCTCCCGGTAACATTCAGTACACACAAAACTAACTGCAAACCACCGCCGAGCTGCTTTTGGTCAACTTCGTCACAAAACCTGGCGCCGCGAGGGTGCTTGAAATGTAGTCCGAAAAGTAGTGAAATTATTACGGTAATGTTGGGGGTGAGAGAAAGCGTCACGAACCTCTCCCGGTAACACTCAGTACACGCAAAACTAATTGCATCACATGGCGGAGCTGCGTTTGGTTAACTTCGTCACAAAACCAGCCGCCGCGAGGGTGTTTGAAATGTAGTCCGAAAAGTAGTGAAATTATTACGGTAATTTTGGGGGTCAGAGAAAGCGTCACGAACCTCTCCCGGTAACCTTCAATACACGCGAAAGTAACTGCATCCCACGGCCGAGCTGCTTTTGGTTAACTTCGTCACAAAACCTGGCGCCGTGAGGGTGTTTGAAATGTAGTCCGAAAAGTAGTGAAATTATTACGGTAATGTTGGGGGTCAGAGAAAGCGTCAAGAACCTCTCCCGATAACATTCAGTGGACGCGAAACTAACTGCATCACTCGGGGGAGCTGCTTTTGGTTAACTACGTCACAGAACCTGTCGACGCGAGGGTGCTTGAAATGTGGTCGGAAAAGTAGTTAAATTATTGCGGTAATTTTGGGGTTCAGAGAAAGCGTCACGAACCTCTCCCGGTAACATTCAGTACACGCAAAACTAATTGCATCACATGGCCGAGCTGCTTTTGGTTAACTTCGTCACAAAACTGGCGCCGCGAGGGTGCTTGAAATGCAGTCCGAAAAGTAGTGGAATTATTACGGTAATGTTGGGGGACAGAGAAAGCGTCACGAACCTCTCCCGGTAACATTCAGTACACGTGAAACTAACTGCATCCCACGGCGTAGCTGCTTTTGGTTTACTTCGTCACAAAACGTGGCGCTGCGAGGGTGCTTGAAATGTAGTCCAAAAAGTAGTGAAATTATTACGGTAATGTTGGGGGTCAGAGAAAGCGTGACAAACCTCTCTCGTTAACATTCAGTACACGCGAAACTAACTGCATCCCACGGCCGAGCTGATTTTGGTTAACTTCGTCAAAAAACGTGGCGGAGCAAGGGTGCTTGAAATGTAGTCCGAAATGTAATGAAATCATTACTTTAATGCTGGGGGTCCGAGAAAGCGTCACGAACCTCTCCCGGTAACATTCAGTACACGCGAAACTAATTGCATCCCACGGCCGAGCTGCTTTTGGTTAACTTCGTCACAAAACCTGGCGCCGCGAGGGTGTTTGAAATGTAGTCCGAAAAGTAGTGAAATAATTACGGTAACGTTGGGGGTCAGAGAAAGCGTCACGAACCTCTCCCGGTAACATTCAGTACACGCGAAACTAACTGCATCACACGGCCGAGCTGCTTTTGGTTACCTTCGTCACAAAACTGGCGCCGCGAGGGTGCTTGAAATGTAGTCCGAAAAGTACTGAAATATTTACGGTAAAGTTGGGGGACAAAAAAAGCGTCGCGAACCTCTCCCGGTAACATTCAGTACACGCGAAACTAACTGCATCCCACGGCCGAGCTGATTTTGGTTAACTTCGTCACAAAACGTGGAGCCGCGAGGGTGCTTGAAATGTAGTCCTAAAAGTAGTGAAATTATTACGGTAATGTTGGGGGTCAGAGACAGCGTCACGAATCTCTCCCGGTAACATTTAGTACACGCGAAACTAACCGCATCACACGGCCGAGCTGCTTTTGCTTAACTTCGTCACCAGACTGGCGCCGCGAGGGTGCTTGAAATGTAGTCCGAAAAGTAGTGAAATTATTACGGCAATGTTGGGGGTCAGAGAAAGCGTCACGAAGCTCTCCCGGTAACATTTAGTACACGCGAAACTAACTGCATCCCACGGCCGAGCTGCTTTTGGTTAACTTCGTCACAAAACCTGGCGCCGCGAGGGTGCTTGAAATGTAGTCCGAAAAGTAGTGAAATTATTACGGTAATTTTGCGGGTCAGAGAAAGCGTCACGAACCTCTCCCGGTAACATTCAGTACACGCAAAACTAATTGCATCACACGGCCGAGGTGCTTTTGGTTAACTTCGTCACAAAACTGGCGCCGCGAGGGTGCTTGAAATGCAGTCCGAAAAGTAGTGAAATTATTACGGTAATGTTGGGGGACAGAGAAAGCGTCTCGAACCTCTCCCGGTAACATTCAGTTCACGCGAAACTAACTGCATCCCACTGCCGAGCTGCTTTTGGTTTACTTCGTCACAAAACGTGGCGCTGCGAGGGTGCTTGAAATGTAGTCCAAAAAGTAGTGAAATTATTACGGTAATGTTGGGGGTCAGAGAAAGCGTGACAAACCTCTCTCGGTAACATTCAGTACACGCGAAACTAACTGCATCCCACGGCTGAGCTGATTTTGGTTAACTTCGTCAAAAAACGTGGCGGAGCAAGGGTGCTTTAAATGTAGTCCAAAAAGTAGTGAAATTATTACGGTAATGTTTGTGGTCAGAGAAAGCGTCACGAACCTCTCCCGGTAACACTCAGTACACGCGAAACTAACTGCATCACATGGCGGAGCTGCTTTTGGCTAACTTCGTCAAAAAACTGGCGCCGCGAGGGTGCTTGAAATGCAGTCCGAAAAGTAGTGAAATTATTACGGTTATGTTGGGGGACAGAGAAAGCGTCACGAACCTCTCCCGGTAACATTCAGTACACGCAAAACTAACTGCATCACACTTCCAAGCTGCTTTTGGTTAACTTCGTCACAGAACCTGGCGCCGCGAGGGTGCTTGAAATGTAGTCCAAAAAGTAGTGAAATTATTACCGTAATGTTGGGGGTCAGAGAAAGCGTCACGAACCTCTCCCGGTAATATTCCGTACACGCGAAACTAACTGCATCACACGGCCGAGCTGCTTTTGGTTAACTTCGTCACAAAACGTCCCGCCGCGAGGGTGCTTGAAATGTAGTCCAAAAAGTTGTGAAATTATTACGGTAATGTTGGGGGACAGAGAAAGCGTCACGAACCTCTCCCGGTAATATTCAGTACACGGAAAACTAACCGCATCCCACGGCCGAGATCCTTTTGGTTGACTTCGTCACAAAACGTGGCACCGCGAGGGTGCTTGAAATGCAGTCCGAAAAGTAGTGAAATTATTACGGTAATGTTGGGGGACAGAGAAAGCGTCTCGAACCTCTCCCGGTAACATTCAGTTCACGCGAAACTAACTGCATCCCACTGCCGAGCTGCTTTTGGTTTACTTCGTCACAAAACGTGGCGCTACGAGGGTGCTTGAAATGTAGTCCAAAAAGTAGTGAAATTATTACGGTAATGTTGGGGGTCAGAGAAAGCGTGACAAACCTCTCTCGGTAACATTCAGTACACGCGAAACTAACTGCATCCCACGGCTGAGCTGATTTTGGTTAACTTCGTCAAAAAACGTGGCGGAGCAAGGGTGCTTTAAATGTAGTCCAAAAAGTAGTGAAATTATTATGGTAATGTTTGGGGTCAGAGAAAGCGTCACGAACCTCTCCCGGTAACACTCAGTACACGCGAAACTAACTGCATCACACGGCGGAGCTGCTTTTGGCTAACTTCGTCAAAAAACTGGCGCCGCGAGGGTGCTTGAAATGCAGTCCGAAAAGTAGTGAAATTATTACGGTTATGTTGGGGGACAGAGAAAGCGTCACGAACCTCTCCCGGTAATATTCCGTACACGCGAAACTAACTGCATCACACGGCCGAGCTGCTTTTGGTTAACTTCGTCACAAAACGTGGCGCCGCGAGGGTGCTTGAAATGTAGTCCAAAAAGTTGTGAAATTATTACGGTAATGTTGGGGGACAGAGAAAGCGTCACGAACCTCTCCCGGTAATATTCAGTACACGCAAAACTAACCGCATCACACGGCCGAGCTGCTTTTGCTTAACTTCGTCACAAAACCTGGCGCCGCGAGGGTGCTTGAAATGTAGTCCGAAAAGTAGTGAAATTATTACGGTAATGTTGGGGGTCAGAGAAAGCGTCACGAACCTCTCCCGGTAATATTCCGTACACGCGAAACTAACTGCATCACACGGCCGAGCTGCTTTTGGTTAACTTCGTCACAAAACGTGGTGCCGCGAGGGTGCTTGAAAAGTAGTCCTAAAAGTAGTGAAATTATTACGGCAATGTTGGGGGTCAGAGAAAGCGTCACGAACCTGTCCCGGTAACATTTAGTGCACGCGAAACTAACTGCATCCCACGGCCGAGCTGCTTTTGGTTAACTTCGTCACAAAACCTGGCGCCGCGAGGGTGCTTGAAATGTAGTCCGAAAAGTAGTGAAATAATTACAGTAATGTTGGGGGACAGAGAAAGCGTCACGGACCTCTCCCGGTAACATTTAGTACGCGCGAAACTAACTGCATCACACGGCCGAGCTGCTTTTGGTTAACTTCTTCACAAAACCAGGCGCCGCGAGGGTGCTTGAAATGTAATCCGAAAAGTAGTGAAATTGTTACGGTAATGTTGGGGGTCAGAGAAAGCGTCACGAACCTCTCCCGGTAACACTCAGTACACGCAAAACTAATTGCATCACATGGCCGAGCTACGTTTGGTTAACTTCATCACAAAACCAGGCGCCGCGAGGGTGTTTGAAATGTAGTCCGAAAAGTAGTGAAATTATTACGGTAATTTTGGGTGTCAGAGAAAGCGTCACGAACCTCTCCCGGTAACCTTCAGTACACGCGAAAGTAACTGCATCCCACGGCCGAGCTGCTTTTGGTTAACTTCGTCACAAAACCTGGCGCCGCGAGGGTGTTTGAAATGTAGTCCGAAAAGTAGTGAAATTATTACGGTAACGTTGGGGGTCAGAGAAAGCGTCACGAACCTCTCCCGGTAACATTCAGTACACGCGAAACTAACTGCATCCCACGGCCGAGCTGCTTTTGGTTAACTTCGTCACAAGACGGGGCGCCGCGAGGGTGCTTGAAAAGTAGTCGAAGAAGTAGTGAAATTATTACGGTAATGTTGGGGGTCAGAGAAAGCGTCAAGAACCTCTCCCGATAACATTCAGTGGACGCGAAACTAACTGCATCACATGGGGGAGCTGCTTTTGGTTAACTACGTCACAGAACCTGTCGACGCGAGGGTGCTTGAAATGTGGTCGGAAAAGTAGTTAAATTATTGCGGTAATTTTGGGGTTCAGAGAAAGCGTCACGAACCTCTCCCGGTAACATTCAGTACACGCAAAACTAATTGCATCACATGGCCGAGCTGCTTTTGGTTAACTTCGTCACAAAACTGGCGCCGCGAGGGTGCTTGAAATGCAGTCCGAAAAGTAGTGGAATTATTACGGTAATGTTGGGGGACAGAGAAAGCGTCACGAACCTCTCCCGGTAACATTCAGTACACGTGAAACTAACTGCATCCCACGGCGTAGCTGCTTTTGGTTTACTTCGTCACAAAACGTGGCGCTGCGAGGGTGCTTGAAATGTAGTCCAAAAAGTAGTGAAATTATTACGGTAATGTTGGGGGTCAGAGAAAGCGTGACAAACCTCTCTCGTTAACATTCAGTACACGCATACCTAACTGCATCCCACGGCCGAGCTGATTTTGGTTAACTTCGTCAAAAAACGTGGCGGAGCAAGGGTGCTTGAAATGTAGTCCGAAAAGTAATGAAATCATTACTTTAATGCTGGGGGTCCGAGAAAGCGTCACGAACCTCTCCCGGTAACATTCAGTACACGCGAAACTAATTGCATCCCACGGCCGAGCTGCTTTTGGTTAACTTCGTCACCAAACCTGGCGCCGCGAGGGTGTTTGAAATGTAGTCCGAAAAGTAGTGAAATTATTACGGTAACGTTGGGGGTCAGAGAAAGCGTCACGAACCTCTCCCGGTAACATTCAGTACACGCGAAACTAACTGCATCCCACGGCCGAGCTGATTTTGGTTAACTTCGTCACAAAACGTGGCGCCGCGAGGGTGCTTGAAAAGTAGTCCAAGAAGTAGTGAAATTATTACGGTAATGTTGGGGGTCAGAGAAAGCGTCAAGAACCTCTCCCGACAACATTCAGTGGACGCGAAACTAACTGCATCACACGGGGGAGCTGCTTTTGGTTAACTACGTCACAGAACCTGTCGACGCGAGGGTGCTTGAAATGTGGTCGGAAAAGTAGTAAAATTATTGCGGTAATTTTGGGGTTCAGAGAAAGCGTCACGAACCTCTCCCGGTAACATTCAGTACACGCAAAACTAATTGCATCACATGGCCGAGCTGCTTTTGGTTAAATTCGTCACAAAACTGGTGCCGCGAGGGTGCTTGAAATGCAGTCCGAAAAGTAGTGGAATTATTACGGTAATGTTGGGGCACAGAGAAAGCGTCACGAACCTCTCCCGGTAACATTCAGTACACGTGAAACTAACTGCATCCCACGGCGTAGCTGCTTTTGGTTTACTTCGTCACAAAACGTGGCGCTGCGAGGGTGCTTGAAATGTAGTCCAAAAAGTAGTGAAATTATTACGGTAATGTTGGGGGTCAGAGAAAGCGTGACAAACCTCTCTCGTTAACATTCAGTACACGCGAAACTAACTGCATCCCACGGCCGAGCTGATTTTGGTTAACTTCGTCAAAAAACGTGGCGGAGCAAGGGTGCTTTAAATGTAGTCCAAAAAGTAGTGAAATTATTACGGTAATGTTTGGGGTCAGAGAAAGCGTCACGAACCTCTCCCGGTAACATTTAGTACACGCGAAACTAACTGCTTCACACGCCGGAGCTGCTTTTGGTTAACTTCGTCAAAAAACTGGCGGCGCGAAGGTTCTTGAAATGCAGTCCGAAAAGTAGTGAAATTATTACGGTTATGTTGGGGGTCAGAGAAAGCGTGACAAACCTCTCTCGGTAACATTCAGCACACGCGAAACTAACTGCATCCCACGGCTGAGCTGATTTTGGTTAACTTCGTCAAAAAACCTGGCGGAGCAAGGGTGCTTTAAATGTAGTCCAAAAAGTAGTGAAATTATTACGGTAATGTTTGGGGTCAGAGAAAGCGTCACGAACCTCTCCCGGTAACACTCAGTACACGCGAAACTAACTGCATCACACGGCGGAGCTGCTTTTGGCTAACTTCGTCAAAGAACTGGCGCCGCGAGGGTGCTTGAAATGCAGTCCGAAAAGTAGTGAAATTATTACGGTTATGTTGGGGGACAGAGAAAGCGTCACGAACCTCTCCCGGTAACATTCAGTACACGCAAAACCAACTGCATCACACATCCAAGCTGCTTTTGGTTAACTTCGTCACAGAACCTGGCGCCGCAAGGGTGCTTGAAAAGTAGTCCTAAAAGTAGTGAAATTATTACGGCAATGTTGGGGGTCACAGAAAGCGTCACGAACCTGTCCCGGTAACATTTAGTGCACGCGAAACTAACTGCATCCCACGGCCGAGCTGCTTTTGGTTAACTTCGTCACAAAACCTGGCGCCGCGAGGGTGCTTGAAATGTAGTCCGAAAAGTAGTGAAATAATTACAGTAATGTTGGGGGACAGAGAAAGCGTCACGGACCTCTCCCGGTAACATTTAGTACGCGCGAAACTAACTGCATCACACGGCCGAGCTGCTTTTGGTTAACTTCTTCACAAAACCAGGCGCCGCGAGGGTGCTTGAAATGTAATCCGAAAGGTAGTGAAATTGTTACGGTAATGTTGGGGGTCAGAGAAAGCGTCACGAACCTCTCCCGGTAACACTCAGTACACGCAAAACTAATTGCATCACATGGCCGAGCTACGTTTGGTTAACTTCGTCACAAAACCAGGCGCCGCGAGGGTGTTTGAAATGTAGTCCGAAAAGTAGTGAAATTATTACGGTAATTTTGGGTGTCAGAGAAAGCGTCACGAACCTCTCCCGGTAACCTTCAGTACACGCGAAAGTAACTGCATCCCACGGCCGAGCTGCTTTTGGTTAACTTCGTCACAAAACCTGGCGCCGCGAGGGTGTTTGAAATGTAGTCCGAAAAGTAGTGAAATTATTACGGTAACGTTGGGGGTCAGAGAAAGCGTCACGAACCTCTCCCGGTAACATTCAGTACACGCGAAACTAACTGCATCCCACGGCCGAGCTGCTTTTGGTTAACTTCGTCACAAGACGTGGCGCCGCGGGGGTGCTTGAAAAGTAGTCGAAGAAGTAGTGAAATTATTACGGTAATGTTGGGGGTCAGAGAAAGCGTCAAGAACCTCTCCCGATAACATTCAGTGGACGCGAAACTAACTGCATCACATGGGGGAGCTGCTTTTGGTTAACTACGTCACAGAACCTGTCGACGCGAGGGTGCTTGAAATGTGGTCGGAAAAGTAGTTAAATTATTGCGGTAATTTTGGGGTTCAGAGAAAGCGTCACGAACCTCTCCCGGTAACATTCAGTACACGCAAAACTAATTGCATCACATGGCCGAGCTGCTTTTGGTTAACTTCGTCACAAAACTGGCGCCGCGAGGGTGCTTGAAATGCAGTCCGAAAAGTAGTGGAATTATTACGGTAATGTTGGGGGACAGAGAAAGCGTCACGAACCTCTCCCGGTAACATTCAGTACACGTGAAACTAACTGCATCCCACGGCGTAGCTGCTTTTGGTTTACTTCGTCACAAAACGTGGCGCTGCGAGGGTGCTTGAAATGTAGTCCAAAAAGTAGTGAAATTATTACGGTAATGTTGGGGGTCAGAGAAAGCGTGACAAACCTCTCTCGTTAACATTCAGTACACGCGAAACTAACTGCATCCCACGGCCGAGCTGATTTTGGTTAACTTCGTCAAAAAACGTGGCGGAGCAAGGGTGCTTGAAATGTAGTCCGAAAAGTAATGAAATCATTACTTTAATGCTGGGGGTCCGAGAAAGCGTCACGAACCTCTCCCGGTAACATTCAGTACACGCGAAACTAATTGCATCCCACGGCCGAGCTGCTTTTGGTTAACTTCGTCACAAAACCTGGCGCCGCGAGGGTGTTTGAAATGTAGTCCGAAAAGTAGTGAAATTATTGCGGTAACGTTGGGGGTCAGAGAAAGCGTCACGAACCTCTCCCGGTAACATTCAGTACACGCGAAACTAACTGCATCCCACGGCCGAGCTGCTTTTGGTTAACTTCGTCACAAAACGTGGCGCCGCGAGGGTGCTTGAAAAGTAGTCCAAGAAGTAGTGAAATTATTACGGTAATGTTGGGGGTCAGAGAAAGCGTCAAGAACCTCTCCCGACAACATTCAGTGGACGCGAAACTAACTGCATCACACGGGGGAGCTGCTTTTGGTTAACTACGTCACAGAACCTGTCGACGCGAGGGTGCTTGAAATGTGGTCGGAAAAGTAGTTAAATTATTGCGGTAATTTTGGGGTTCAGAGAAAGCGTCACGAACCTCTCCCGGTAACATTCAGTACACGCAAAACTAATTGCATCACATGGCCGAGCTGCTTTTGGTTAACTTCGTCACAAAACTGGTGCCGCGAGGGTGCTTGAAATGCAGTCCGAAAAGTAGTGGAATTATTACGGTAATGTTGGGGGACAGAGAAAGCGTCACGAACCTCTCCCGGTAACATTCAGTACACGTGAAACTAACTGCATCCCACGGCGTAGCTGCTTTTGGTTTACTTCGTCACAAAACGTGGCGCTGCGAGGGTGCTTGAAATGTAGTCCAAAAAGTAGTGAAATTATTACGGTAATGTTGGGGGTCAGAGAAAGCGTCAAGAACCTCTCCCGACAACATTCAGTGGACGCGAAACTAACTGCATCACACGGGGGAGCTGCTTTTGGTTAACTACGTCACAGAACCTGTCGACGCGAGGGTGCTTGAAATGTGGTCGGAAAAGTAGTTAAATTATTGCGGTAATTTTGGGGTTCAGAGAAAGCGTCACGAACCTCTCCCGGTAACATTCAGTACACGCAAAACTAATTGCATCACATGGCCGAGCTGCTTTTGGTTAACTTCGTCACAAAACTGGTGCCGCGAGGGTGCTTGAAATGCAGTCCGAAAAGTAGTGGAATTATTACGGTAATGTTGGGGGACAGAGAAAGCGTCACGAACCTCTCCCGGTAACATTCAGTACACGTGAAACTAACTGCATCCCACGGCGTAGCTGCTTTTGGTTTACTTCGTCACAAAACGTGGCGCTGCGAGGGTGCTTGAAATGTAGTCCAAAAAGTAGTGAAATTATTACGGTAATGTTGGGGGTCAGAGAAAGCGTGACAAACCTCTCTCGTTAACATTCAGTACACGCGAAACTAACTGCATCCCACGGCCGAGCTGATTTTGGTTAACTTCGTCAAAAAACGTGGCGGAGCAAGGGTGCTTGAAATGTAGTCCGAAAAGTAATGAAATCATTACTTTAATGCTGGGGGTCCGAGAAAGCGTCACGAACCTCTCCCGGTAACATTCAGTACACGCGAAACTAATTGCATCCCACGGCCGAGCTGCTTTTGGTTAACTTCGTCACAAAACCTGGCGCCGCGAGGGTGTTTGAAATGTAGTCCGAAAAGTAGTGAAATTATTGCGGTAACGTTGGGGGTCAGAGAAAGCGTCACGAACCTCTCCCGGTAACATTCAGTACACGCGAAACTAACTGCATCCCACGGCCGAGCTGCTTTTGGTTAACTTCGTCACAAAACGTGGCGCCGCGAGGGTGCTTGAAAAGTAGTCCAAGAAGTAGTGAAATTATTACGGTAATGTTGGGGGTCAGAGAAAGCGTCAAGAACCTCTCCCGACAACATTCAGTGGACGCGAAACTAACTGCATCACACGGGGGAGCTGCTTTTGGTTAACTACGTCACAGAACCTGTCGACGCGAGGGTGCTTGAAATGTGGTCGGAAAAGTAGTTAAATTATTGCGGTAATTTTGGGGTTCAGAGAAAGCGTCACGAACCTCTCCCGGTAACATTCAGTACACGCAAAACTAATTGCATCACATGGCCGAGCTGCTTTTGGTTAACTTCGTCACAAAACTGGTGCCGCGAGGGTGCTTGAAATGCAGTCCGAAAAGTAGTGGAATTATTACGGTAGTGTTGGGGGACAGAGAAAGCGTCACGAACCTCTCCCGGTAACATTCAGTACACGTGAAACTAACTGCATCCCACGGCGTAGCTGCTTTTGGTTTACTTCGTCACAAAACGTGGCGCTGCGAGGGTGCTTGAAATGTAGTCCAAAAAGTAGTGAAATTATTACGGTAATGTTGGGGGTCAGAGAAAGCGTGACAAACCTCTCTCGTTAACATTCAGTACACGCGAAACTAACTGCATCCCACGGCCGAGCTGATTTTGGTTAACTTCGTCAAAAAACGTGGCGGAGCAAGGGTGCTTTAAATGTAGTCCAAAAAGTAGTGAAATTATTACGGTAATGTTTGGGGTCAGAGAAAGCGTCACGAACCTCTCCCGGTAACATTTAGTACACGCGAAACTAACTGCTTCACACGGCGGAGCTGCTTTTGGTTAACTTCGTCAAAAAACTGGCGGCGCGAAGGTTCTTGAAATGCAGTCCGAAAAGTAGTGAAATTATTACGGTTATGTTGGGGGACAGAGAAACCGTCACGAACCTCTCCCGGTAACATTCAGTACACGCAAAACTAACTGCATCACACTTCCAAGCTGCTTTTGGTTAACTTCGTCACAGAACCTGGCGCCGCGAGGGTGCTTGAAATGTAGTCCGAAAAGTAGTGAAATTATTACGGTAATGTTGGGGGTCAGAGAAAGCGTCACGAACCTCTCCCGGTAATATTCCGTACACGCGAAACTAACTGCATCACACGGCCGAGCTGCTTTTGGTTAACTTCGTCACAAAACTGGTGCCGCGAGGGTGCTTGAAATGCAGTCCGAAAAGTAGTGAAATTATTACGGTAATGTTGGGGGACAGAGAAAGCGTCTCGAACCTCTCCCGGTAACATTCAGTTCACTCGAAACTAACTGCATCCCACTGCCGAGCTGCTTTTGGTTAACTTCGTCAGAAAACCTGGCGCCGCGAGGGTGCTTGAAATGTAGTCCGAAAAGTAGTGAAATTATTACGGTAATGTTGGGGGTCAGAGAAAGCGTCACGAACCTCTCCCGGTAACACTCAGTACACGCAAAACTAATTGCATCACATGGCCGAGCTGCGTTTGGTTAACTTCGTCACAAAACTGGCGCCGCGAGGGTGCTTGAAATGCAGTCCGAAAAGTAGTAGAATTATTACGGTAATGTTGGGGGACAGAGAAAGCGTCAAGAACCTCTCCCGGTAACATTCAGTACACGCGAAACTAACTGCATCCCACGGCGTAGCTGCTTTTGGTTTACTTCGTCACAAAACGTGGCGCTGCGAGGGTGCTTGAAATGTAGTCCAAAAAGTAGTGAAATTATTACGGTAATGTTGGGGGTCAGAGAAAGCGTGACAAACCTCTCTCGGTAACATTCAGTACACGCGAAACTAACTGCATCCCACGGCTGAGCTGATTTTGGTTAACTTCGTCAAAAAACGTGGTGGAGCAAGGGTGCTTTAAATGTAGTCCAAAAAGTAGTGAAATTATTACGGTAATGTTTGGGGTCAGAGAAAGCGTCACGAACCTCTCCCGGTAACATTTAGTACACGCGAAACTAACTGCATCACACGGCCGAGCTCCTTTTGGTTAACTTCGTCACAAAACGTGGTGCCGCGAGGGTGCTTGAAAAGTAGTCCTAAAAGTAGTGAAATAATTACGGTAATGTTGGGGGTCAGAGAAAGCGTCACGAACCTCTCCCGGTAATATTCCGTACACGCGAAACTAACTGCATCACACGGCCGAGCTCCTTTTGGTTAACTTCGTCACAAAACGTGGTGCCGCGAGGGTGCTTGAGAAGTAGTCCTAAAAGTAGTGAAATTATTACGTAAATGTTGGGGGTCAGAGAAAGCGTCACGAATCTCTCCCGGTAACATTTAGTACACGCTAGACTAACCGCATCACACGGCCGAGCTGCTTTTGCTTAACTTCGTCACCAGACTGGCGCCGCGAGGGTGCTTGAAATGTAGTCCGAAAAGTAGTGAAATTATTGCGGTAATTTTGGGGTTCAGAGAAAGCGTCACGAACCTCTCCCGGTAACATTCAGTACACGCAAAACTAATTGCATCACATGGCCGAGCTGCTTTTGGTTAACTTCGTCACAAAACTGGCGCCGCGAGGGTGCTTGAAATGCAGTCCGAAAAGTAGTGGAATTATTACGGTAATGTTGGGGGACAGAGAAAGCGTCACGAACCTCTCCCGGTAACATTCAGTACACGTGAAACTAACTGCATCCCACGGCGTAGCTGCTTTTGGTTTACTTCGTCACAAAACGTGGCGCTGCGAGGGTGCTTGAAATGTAGTCCAAAAAGTAGTGAAATTATTACGGTAATGTTGGGGGTCAGAGAAAGCGTGACAAACCTCTCTCGTTAACATTCAGTACACGCGAAACTAACTGCATCCCACGGCCGAGCTGATTTTGGTTAACTTCGTCAAAAAACGTGGCGGAGCAAGGGTGCTTGAAATGTAGTCCGAAAAGTAATGAAATCATTACTTTAATGCTGGGGGTCCGAGAAAGCGTCACGAACCTCTCCCGGTAACATTCAGTACACGCGAAACTAATTGCATCCCACGGCCGAGCTGCTTTTGGTTAACTTCGTCACAAAACCTGGCGCCGCGAGGGTGTTTGAAATGTAGTCCAAAAAGTAGTGAAATTATTGCGGTAACGTTGGGTGTCAGAGAAAGCGTCACGAACCTCTCCCGGTAACATTCAGTACACGCGAAACTAACTGCATCCCACGGCCGAGCTGCTTTTGGTTAACTTCGTCACAAAACTGGTGCCGCGAGGGTGCTTGAAATGCAGTCCGAAAAGTAGTGGAATTATTACGGTAATGTTGGGGGACAGAGAAAGCGTCACGAACCTCTCCCGGTAACATTCAGTACACGTGAAACTAACTGCATCCCACGGCGTAGCTGCTTTTGGTTTACTTCGTCACAAAACGTGGCGCTGCGAGGGTGCTTGAAATGTAGTCCAAAAAGTAGTGAAATTATTACGGTAATGTTGGGGGTCAGAGAAAGCGTGACAAACCTCTCTCGTTAACATTCAGTACACGCGAAACTAACTGCATCCCACGGCCGAGCTGATTTTGGTTAACTTCGTCAAAAAACGTGGCGGAGCAAGGGTGCTTTAAATGTAGTCCAAAAAGTAGTGAAATTATTACGGTAATGTTTGGGGTCAGAGAAAGCGTCACGAACCTCTCCCGGTAACATTTAGTACACGCGAAACTAACTGCTTCACACGGCGGAGCTGCTTTTGGTTAACTTCGTCAAAAAACTGGCGGCGCGAAGGTTCTTGAAATGCAGTCCGAAAAGTAGTGAAATTATTACGGTTATGTTGGGGGACAGAGAAACCGTCACGAACCTCTCCCGGTAACATTCAGTACACGCAAAACTAACTGCATCACACTTCCAAGCTGCTTTTGGTTAACTTCGTCACAGAACCTGGCGCCGCGAGGGTGCTTGAAATGTAGTCCGAAAAGTAGTGAAATTATTACGGTAATGTTGGGGGTCAGAGAAAGCGTCACGAACCTCTCCCGGTAATATTCCGTACACGCGAAACTAACTGCATCACGCGGCCGAGCTGCTTTTGGTTAACTTCGTCACAAAACTGGTGCCGCGAGGGTGCTTGAAATGCAGTCCGAAAAGTAGTGAAATTATTACGGTAATGTTGGGGGACAGAGAAAGCGTCTCGAACCTCTCCCGGTAACATTCAGTTCACTCGAAACTAACTGCATCCCACTGCCGAGCTGCTTTTGGTTAACTTCGTCAGAAAACCTGGCGCCGCGAGGGTGCTTGAAATGTAGTCCGAAAAGTAGTGAAATTATTACGGTAATGTTGGGGGTCAGAGAAAGCGTCACGAACCTCTCCCGGTAACACTCAGTACACGCAAAACTAATTGCATCACATGGCCGAGCTGCGTTTGGTTAACTTCGTCACAGAACCTGTCGACGCGAGGGTGCTTGAAATGTGGTCGCAAAAGTAGTTAAATTATTGCGGTAATTTTGGGGGTCAGCGAAAGCGTCACGAACCTCTCCCGGTAACATTCAGTACACGCAAAACTAATTGCATCACATGGCCGAGCTGCTTTTGGTTAACTTCGTCACAAAACTGGCGCCGCGAGGGTGCTTGAAATGCAGTCCGAAAAGTAGTAGAATTATTACGGTAATGTTGGGGGACAGAGAAAGCGTCAAGAACCTCTCCCGGTAACATTCAGTACACGCGAAACTAACTGCATCCCACGGCGTAGCTGCTTTTGGTTTACTTCGTCACAAAACGTGGCGCTGCGAGGGTGCTTGAAATGTAGTCCAAAAAGTAGTGAAATTATTACGGTAATGTTGGGGGTCAGAAAAAGCGTGACACACCTCTCTCGGTAACATTCAGTACACGCGAAACTAACTGCATCCCACGGCTGAGCTGATTTTGGTTAACTTCGTCAAAAAACGTGGCGGAGCAAGGGTGCTTTAAATGTAGTCCAAAAAGTAGTGAAATTATTACGGTAATGTTTGGGGTCAGAGAAAGCGTCACGAACCTCTCCCGGTAATATTTAGTACACGCGAAACTAACTGCATCACACGGCGGAGCTGCTTTTGGTTAACTTCGTCAAAAAACTGGCGCCGCGAGGGTGCTTGAAATGCAGTCCGAAAAGTAGTGAAAGTATTACGGTTATGTTGGGGGACAGAGAAAGCGTCGCGAACCTCTCCCGGTAACATTCAGTACACGCAAAACTAACTGCATCACACGGCCGAGCTCCTTTTGGTTAACTTCGTCACAAAACGTGGTGCCGCGAGGGTGCTTGAAAAGTAGTCCTAAAAGTAGTGAAATAATTACGGTAATGTTGGGGGTCAGAGAAAGCGTCACGAACCTCTCCCGGTAATATTCCGTACACGCGAAACTAACTGCATCACACGGCCGAGCTCCTTTTGGTTAACTTCGTCACAAAACGTGGTACCGCGAGGGTGCTTGAAAAGTAGTCCTAAAAGTAGTGAAATTATTACGTAAATGTTGGGGCTCAGAGAAAGCGTCACGAATCTCTCCCGGTAACATTTAGTACACGCTAAACTAACCGCATCACACGGCCGAGCTGCTTTTGCTTAACTTCGTCACCAGACTGGCGCCGCGAGGGTGCTTGAAATGTAGTCCGAAAAGTAGTGAAATTATTACGGCAATGTTGGTGGTCAGAGAAAGCGTCACGAACCTCTCCTGGTAACATTTAGTACACGCGAAACTAACTGCATCCCACGGCCGAGCTGCTTTTGGTTAACTTCGTCACAAGACCTGGCGCCGCGAGGGTGCTTGAAATGTAGTCCGAAAAGTAGTGAAATTATTACGGTAATGTTGGGGGTCAGAGAAAGCGTCACGAACCTCTCCCGGTAACATTCAGTACGCGCAAAACTAATTGCATCACACGGCCGAGGTGCTTTTGGTTAACTTCGTCACAAAACTGGCGCCGCGAGGGTGCTTGAAATGTGGTCGGAAAAGTAGTTAAATTATTGCGGTAATTTTGGGGGTCAGAGAAAGCGTCACGAACCTCTCCCGGTAACATTCAGTACACGCAAAACTAATTGCATCACATGGCCGAGCTGCTTTTGGTTAACTTCGTCACAAAACTGGCGCCGCGAGGGTGCTTGAAATGCAGTACGAAAAGTAGTGGAATTATTACGGTAATGTTGGGGGACAGAGAAAGCGTCACGAACCTCTCCCGGTTACATTCAGTACACGTGAAACTAACTGCATCCCACGGCGTAGCTGCTTTTGGTTTACTTCGTCACAAAACGTGGCGCTGCGAGGGTGCTTGAAATGTAGTCCAAAAAGTAGTGAAATTATTACGGTACTGTTGGGGGTCAGAGAAAGCGTGACAAACCTCTCTCGGTAACATTCAGTACACGCGAAACTAACTGCATCCCACGGCTGAGCTGATTTTGGTTAACTTCGTCAAAAAACGTGGCGGAGCAAGGGTGCTTTAAATGTAGTCCAAAAAGTAGTGAAATTATTACGGTAATGTTTGGGGTCAGAGAAAGCGTCACGAACCTCTCCCGGTAACATTTAGTACACGCGAAACTAACTGCATCACACGGCGGAGCTGCTTTTGGTTAACTTCGTCAAAAAACTGGCGCCGCGAGGGTGCTTGAAATGCAGTCCGAAAAGTAGTGAAAGTATTACGGTTATGTTGGGGGACAGAGAAAGCGTCACGAACCTCTCCCGGTAACATTCAGTACACGCAAAACTAACTGCATCACACTTCCAAGCTGCTTTTGGTTAACTTCGTCACAGAACCTGGCGCCGCGAGGGTGCTTGAAATGTAGTCCGAAAAGTAGTGAAATTAATACGGTAATGTTGGGGGTCAGAGAAAGCGTCACGAACCTCTCCCGGTAATATTCCGTACACGCGAAACTAACTGCATCACACGGCCGAGCTGCTTTTGGTTAACTTCGTCACAAAACGTGGTGCCGCGAGGGTGCTTGAAAAGTAGTCCTAAAAGTAGTGAAATTATTACGTAAATGTTGGGGGTCAGAGAAAGCGTCACGAATCTCTCCCGGTAACATTTAGTACACGCGAAACTAACCGCATCACACGGCCGAGCTGCGTTTGCTTAAGTTCGTCACCAGACTGGCGCCACGAGGGTGCTTGAAATGTAGTCCGAAAAGTAGTGAAATTATTACGGCAATGTTGGGGGTCAGAGAAAGCGTCACGAACCTCTCCTGGTAACATTTAGTACACCCGAAACTAACTGCATCCCACGGCCGAGCTGCTTTTGGTTAACTTCGTCACAAAACCTGGCGCCGCGAGGGTGCTTGAAATGTCGTCCGAAAAGTAGTGAAATTATTACGGTAATGTTGGGGGTCAGAGAAAGCGTCACGAACCTCTCCCGGTAACATTCAGCACACGCAAAACTAATTGCATCACACGGCCGAGGTGCTTTTGGTTAACTTCGTCACAAAACTGGCGCCGCGAGGGTGCTTGAAATGTGGTCGGAAAAGTAGTTAAATTATTGCGGTAATTTTGGGGGTCAGAGAAAGCGTCACGAACCTCTCTCGGTAACATTCAGTACACGCAAAACTAATTGCATCACATGGCTGAGCTGCTTTTGGTTAACTTCGTCACAAAACTGGCGCCGGGAGGGTGCTTGAAATGCAGTACGAAAAGTAGCGGAATTATTACGGTAATGTTGGGGGACAGAGAAAGCGTCACGAACCTCTCCCGGTTACATTCAGTACACGTGAAACTAACTGCATCCCACGGCCGAGCTGATTTTGGTTAACTTCGTCAAAAAACGTGGCGGAGCAAGGGTGCTTTAAATGTAGTCCAAAAAGTAGTGAAATTATTACGGTAATGTTTGGGGTCAGAGAAAGCGTCACGAACCTCTCCCGGTAACATTTAGTACACGCGAAACTAACTGCATCACACGGCGGAGCTGCTTTTGGTAAACTTCGTCAAAAAACTGGCGCCACGAGGGTGCTTGAAATGCAGTACGAAAAGTAGCGGAATTATTACGGTAATGTTGGGGGACAGAGAAAGCGTCACGAACCTCTCCCGGTTACATTCAGTACACGTGAAACTAACTGCATCCCACGGCGTAGCTGCTTTTGGTTTACTTCGTCACAAAACGTGGCGCTGCGAGGGTGCTTGAAATGTAGTCCAAAAAGTAGTGAAATTATTACGGTAATGTTGGGGGTCAGAGAAAGCGTGACAAACCTCTCTCGGTAACATTCAGTACACGCGAAACTAACTGCATCCCACGGCCGAGCTGATTTTGGTTAACTTCGTCAAAAAACGTGGCGGAGCAAGGGTGCTTTAAATGTAGTCCAAAAAGTAGTGAAATTATTACGGTAATGTTTGGGGTCAGAGAAAGCGTCACGAACCTCTCCCGGTAACATTTAGTACACGCGAAACTAACTGCATCACACGGCGGAGCTGATTTTGGTTAACTTCGACACAAAACGTGGTGCCGCGAGGGTGCTTGAAATGTAGTCCTAAAAGTAGTGCAATTATTACGGTAATGTTGGGGGTCAGAGAAAGCGTCACGAATCTCTCCCGGTAACATTTAGTACACGCGAAACTGACCGCATCACACGGCCAAGCTGCATTTGCTTAACTTCGTCACCAGACTGGCGCCGCGAGGGTGCTTGAAATGTAGTCCGAAAAGTAGTGAAATTATTACGGCAATGTTGGGGGTCAGAGAAAGCGTCACGAACCTCTCCCGGTAACATTTAGTACACGCGAAACTAACTGCATCCCACGGGCGAGCTGCTTTTGGTTAACTTCGTCACAAAACCTGGCGCCGCGAGGGTGCTTGAAATGTAGTCCGAAAAGTAGTGAAATTATTACGGTAATTTTGCGGGTCAGAGAAAGCGTCACGAACCTCTCCCGGTAACATTCAGTACACGCAAAACTAATTGCATCACACGGCCGAGGTGCTTTTGGTTAACTTCGTCACAAAACTGGCGCCGCGAGGGTGCTTGAAATGCAGTCCGAAAAGTAGTGAAATTATTACGGTAATGTTGGGGGACAGAGAAAGCGTCTCGAACCTCTCCCGGTAACATTCAGTTCACGCGAAAATAACTGCATCCCACGACCGAGCTGCTTTTGGTTAACTTCGTCACAAAACCTGGCGCCGCGAGGGTGCTTGAAATGTAGTCCGAAAAGTAGTGAAATTATTACGGTAATGTTGGGGGTCAGAGAAAACGTCACAAACCTCTCCCGGTAACACTCAGTACACGCAAAACAAATTGCATCACATGGCCGAGCTGCGTTTGGTTAACTTCGTCACAAAACCAGGCGCCGCGAGGGTGCTTGAAAAGTAGTCCAAGAAGTAGTGAAATTATTACGGTAAATTTGGGGGTCAGAGAAAGCGTCACGAACCTCTCCCGGTAACATTCTGTACACGCGAAACTAACTGCATCCCACGGCCGAGCTGCTTTTGGTTAACTTCGTCACAAAACGTGGTACCGCGAGGGTGCTTGAAAAGTAGTCCAAGAAGTAGTGAAATTATTACGGTAATGTTTGGGGTCCGAGAAAGCGTCACGAACCTCTCCCGGTAACATTCAGTACACGCGAAACTAATTGCATCCCACGGCCGAGCTGCTTTTGGTTAACTTCGTCACAAAATCCGGCGCCGCGAGGGTGCTTGAAATGTAGTCCGAAAAGTAGTGAAATTATTACGGTAATGTTGGGGGTCACAGAAAGCGTCACGAACCTCTCCCGGTAAATTCAGTACACGCAAACTAATTGCATCACACGGCCGAGCTGCTTTTGGTTAACTTCGTCAGAAAACGTGGCGCCGCGAGGGTGCTTGAAATGTAGTCCAAAAAGTAGTGAAATCATTTCGGTAATTTTGGCGGTCAGAGAAAGCGTCCCGAATCTCTCCCGGTGACATTTCGTACACGCCTAACTAACTGCATCACATGGCCAAGCTGCTTTTGGTTAACTTCGTCACAGAACCTGGCGCCGCGAGGGTGCTTGAAATGTACTCCGAAAAGTAGTAAAATTATTACGGTAAATTTGGGGGTCAGAGAAAGCGTCACGAACCTCTCCCGGTAACATTCAATACACGCGAAACTAACTGCATCCCACGGCCGAGCTGCTTTTGGTTAACTTCGTCACAAAACCTGGCGCCGCGAGGGTGCTTGAAATGTAGTCCGAAAAGTAATGAAATCATAACTTTAATGCTGGGGGTCCGAGAAAGCGTCACGAACCTCTCCCGGTAACATTCAGTACACGCGAAACTAATTGCATCCCACGGCCGAGCTGCTTTTGGTTAACTTCGTCACAAAACCTGGCGCCACGAGGGTGCTTGAAATGTAGTCCGAAAAGTAGTGAAATTATTACGGTAATGTTGGGGGTCAGAGAAAGCGTCACGAACCTCTCCCGGTAACATTCAGTACACGCGAAACTAACTGCATCCCACGGCCGAGCTGCTTTTGGTTAACTCCGTCACAAAACGTGGCGCCGCGAGGGTGCTTGAAAAGTAGTCCAAGAAGTAGTGAAATTATTACGGTAATGTTGGGGGTCAGAGAAAGCGTCACGAACCTCTCCCTATAACATTCAGTGGACGCGAAACTAACTGCATCACACGGCGGAGCTGCTTTTGGTTAACTTCGTCACAGAACCTGGCGCCGCGAGGGTGCTTGAAATGTAGTCCGAAAAGTAGTGAAATTATTACGGTAATGTTGGGGGTCAGAGAAAGCATCACGAATCTCTCCCGGTAACATTTAGTACACGCGAAACTAACCGCATCACACGGCCGAGCTGCTTTTGCTTAACTTCGTCACCAGACTGGCGCTGCAAGGGTACTTGAAATGTAGTCCGAGAAGTAGTGAAATTATTATGGCAATGTTGGGGGTCAGAGAAAGCGTCACGAACCTCTCCAGGTAACATTAAGTACACGCGAAACTAACTGCATCCCACGGCCGAGCTGCTTTTGGTTAACTTCATCGCAAAACCCGGCGCCGCGAGGGTGCTTGGAATGTAGTCCGAAAAGTAGTGAAATTATTACGGTAATGTTGGGGGTCAGAGAAAGCGTCACGAACCTCTCCCGGTAACGTTCAGTACACGCAAAACTAATTGCATCACACGGCCGAGGTGCTTTTGGTTAACTTCGTTAAAAAACTGGCGCCGCGAGGGTGCTTGAAATGCAGTCCGAAAAGTAGTGAAATTATAACGGTAATGTTGGGGGACAGAGAAAGCGTCACGAACTCTCCCGGTAACATTCAGTTCACGCGAAACTAACTGCATCCCACGGTCGAGCTGCTTTTGGTTAACTTCGTCACAAAACCTGGCGCCGCGAGGTTGCTTGGAATGTAATCCGAAAAGTAGTGAAATTATTACGGTAATGTTGGGGGTCAGAGAAAGCGTCACGCACCTCTCCCGGTAACATTCAAACACGCGAAACTAACTGCATACCACCACGGAGCTGCTTTTGGTTAACTTCGTCACAAAACTGGCCCCGCGAGGGTGCTTGAAATGTAGTCCGAAAAGTAGTGAAATTATTACGGTAATGTGGGGGGTCAGAGAAAGCATCACGCACCTCTCCCGGTAACATTCAAACACGCCAAACTAACTGCATCACAGGGCCGAGCTGCTTTTGCTTAACTTCGGCACTAGACTGGCGCCTCGAGGGTGCTTGAAATGTAGTCCGAAAAGTAGTGAAATTATTACAGTAATGTTGGGCGACAGAGAAAGCGTCACGGACCTCTCCCGGTAACATTTAGTACGCGCGAAACTAACTGCATCACACGGCCGAGCTGCTTTTGGTTAACTTCGTCACAAAACGTGGCGCCGCGAGGGTGCTTGAAATGTAGTCCGAAAAGTAATGAAATCATTACTTTATTGCTGAGGGTCAGAGAAAGCGTCACGAACCTCCCCCGGTAACATTCAGTACACGCGAAACTAATTGCATCCCACGGCCGAGCTGCTTTTGGTTAACTTCGTCACAAAACCTGGCGCCACGAGGGTGCTTGAAATGTAGTCCGAAATGTAGTGAAATTTTACGGTAATGTTGGGGGTCAGAGAAAGCGTCACGAACCTCTCCCGGTAACATTCAGTACACGCGAAACTAACTGCATCCCACGGCCGAGCTGCTTTTGGTTAACTCCGTCACAAAACGTGGCGCCGCGAGGGTGCTTGAAAAGTAGTCCAAGAAGTAGTGAAATTATTACGGTAATGTTGGGGGTCAGAGAAAGCGTCACGAACCTCTCCCTATAACATTCAGTGGACGCGAAACTAACTGCATCACACGGCGGAGCTGCTTTTGGTTAACTTCGTCACAGAACCTGGCGCCGCGAGGGTGCTTGAAATGTAGTCCAAAAAGTAGTGAAATTATTACGGTAATGTTGGGGGTCAGAGAAAGCGTCACGAATCTCTCCCGGTAACATTTAGTACACGCGAAACTAACCGCATCACACGGCCGAGCTGCTTTTGCTTAACTTCGTCACCAGACCGGCGCCGCGAGGGTACTTGAAATGTAGTCCGAAAAGTAGTGAAATTATTAAGGCAATGTTGGGGGTCAGAGAAAGCGTCACGAACCTCTCCCGGTAACATTAAGTACACGCGAAACTAACTGCATCCCACGGCCGAGCTGCTTTTGGTTAACTTCGTCACAAAACTGGCGCCGCGAGGGTGCTTGAAATGCAGTCCGAAAAGTAGTGAAATTATTACGGTAATGTTGGGGGACAGAGAAAGCGTCACGAACCTCTCCCGGTAACATTCAGTTCACGCGAAACTAACTGCATCCCACGGCCGAGCTGCTTTTGGTTAACTTCGTCACAAAACCTGGCGCCGCGAGGGTGCTTGGAATGTAATCCGAAATGTAGTTAAATTGTTAGGGTAATGTTGGGGGTCAGAGAAAGCGTCACGAACCTCTCCCGGTAACACTCAGTACACGCAAAACTAATTGCATCACATGGCCGAGCTGCGTTTGGTTAACTTCGTCACAAAACCAGGCGCCCCGAGGGTGTTTGAAATGTAGTCCGAAAAGTAGTGAAATTATTACGGTAATTTTGGGGGCCAGAGAAAGCGTCACGAACCTCGCCCGGTAACCTTCAGTACACGCGAAAGTAACTGCATCCCACGGCCGAGCTGCTTTTGGTTAACTTCGTCACAAAACCTGGCTCCGCGAGGGTGCTTGAAATGTAGTCCGAAAAGTAGTGAAAATATTACGGTAATGTTGGGGGTCAGAGAAAGCGTCACGAATCTCCCCCGGTAACATTTAGTACACGCGAAACTAACCGCATCACACGGCTGAGCTGCTTTTGGTTAACTTCGCCATAAAAGCTGGCGCCGCGAGAGCGCCTAAACTGTAGTCCGAAAAGTTGCGAAATTATTACGGTAATGTTGGGGGTGAGAGAAAGCGTCACGAACCTCTCCCGGTAACATTCAGTACACGTAAAACTAACTGCATACCACCACCGAGCTGCTTTTGGTTAACTTCGTCACAAAACCTGGCGCCGCGAGGGTGCTTCAAATGTAGTCCGAAAAGTAATGAAATCATTACTTTAATGCTGGGGGTCAGAGAAAGCGTCACGAACCCCTCCCGGTAACATTCAGTACACGCGAAACTAATCGCATGCCACCGCCGAGCTGCTTTCGGTTAACTTCGTCACAAAACCTGGCGCCGCGAGGGTGCTTGATATGTAGTCCGAAAAGTAGTGAAATTACTACGGTAATTTTGGGGGTCAGAGAAAGCGTCACGAATCTCTCCCGGTAACATTTAGTACACGCGAAACTAACCGCAGCACACGGCCGAGCTGCTTTTGGTTAACTTCGTCACAAAAGCTGGCGCCGCGAGGGTGTTTAATATGTAGTCCGAAAAGTTGTGAAATTATTACGGTAATGTTGGGGGTGAGAGAAAGCGTCACGAACGTCTCCCGGTACCATTCAGTACACGTAAAACTAACTGCATACCACCGCCGAGCTGCTTTTGGTTAACTTCGTCACAAAACTGGCCCCGCGAGGGTGCTTTAAATGTAGTCCGAAAAGTAGTGAAATTATTACGGTAATGTTGGGGGTCAGAGAAAGCGTCACGCACCTTTCCCGGTACCATTCATACACGCGAAACTAACTGCATCACAGGGCCGAGCTTCTTTTGCTTAACTTCGTCACCAGACTGGAGCCGCGAGGGTGCTTGAAATGTAGTCCGGAAAGTAGTGAAATTATTACGGTAATGTTGGGGGACAGAGAAAGCGTCACGGACCTCTCCCGGTAACATTTAGTACGCGCGAAACTATCTGCATCACACGGCCGAGCTGCTTTTTGTTAACTTCTTCACAAAACCTGGCGCCACGAGGGTGCTTGAAATGTAGTCCGAAAAGTAGTGAAATTATTACGGTAATGTTGGGGGTCAGAGAAAGCGTCACGTACCTCTCCCTATAACATTCAGTGGACGCGAAACTAACTGCATCACACGGCGGAGCTGCTTTTGGTTAACTTCGTCACAGAACCTGGCGCCGCGTGGGTGCTTGAAATGTAGTCCGAAAAGTAGTGAAATTATTACGGTAATGTTGGGGGTCAGAGAAAGCGTCACGAATCTCTCCCGGTAACATTTAATACACGCGAAACTAACCGCATCACACGGCCGAGGTGCTTTTGGTTAACTTCGTCACAAAACTGGCGCTGCGAGGGTGCTTGAAATGCAGTCCGAAAAGTAGTGAAATTATTACGGTAATGTTGGGGGACAGAGAAAGCGTCACGAACCTCTCCCGGTAACATTAAGTACACGCGAAACTAACTGCATCCCACGGCCGAGCTGCTTTTGGTTAACTTCGTCACAAAACCTGGCGCCGCGAGGGTGCTTGAAATGTAGTCCGAAAAGTAGCGAAATTATTACGGTAATATTGGGGGTCACAGAAAGCGTCACGAACCTCTCCCATAACATTCAGTACACGCAAAACTAATTGCATCACACGGCCGAGGTGCTTTTGGTTAACTTCGTCACAAAACTGGTGCCGCGAGGGTGCTTGAAATGCAGTCCGAAAAGTAGTGAAATTATTACGGTAATGTTGGGGGTGAGAGAAAGCGTCACGAACCTCTCCCGGTAACATTCAGTACACGTAAAACTAACTGCATACCACCACCGAGCTGCGAGCTGCTTTTGGTTAACATCGTCACAAAACCTGGTGCCGCGAGGGTGCTTGAAATGTAGTCCGAAAAGTAATGAAATCATTACTTTAATGCTGGGGGTCAGAGAAAGCGTCACGAACCCCTCCCGGTAACATTCAGTACACGCGAAACTAATTGCATGCCACCGCCGAGCTGATTTCGGTTAACTTCGTCACAAAACCTGGCGCCGCGAGGGTGCTTGATATGTAGTCCGAAAAGTAGTGAAATTACTACGGTAATTTTGGGGGTCCGAGAAAGCGTCACGAATCTCTCCCGGTAACATTTAGTACACGCGAAACTAACCGCATCACACGGCCGAGCTGCTTTTGGTTAACTTCGTCACAAAAGCTGGCGCCGCGAGGGTGTTTAATACGTAGTCCGAAAAGTTGTGAAATTATTACGGTAATGTTGGGGGTGAGAGAAAGCGTCACGAACGTCTCCCGGTACCATTCAGTACACGTAAAACTAACTGCATACCACCGCCGAGCTGCTTTTGGTTAACTTCGTCACAAAACTGGCCCCGCGAGGGTGCTTTAAATGTAGTCCGAAAAGTAGTGAAATTATTACGGTAATGTTGGGGGTCAGAGAAAGCGTCACGCACCTTTCCCGGTAACATTCATACACGCGAAACTAACTGCATCACAGGGCCGAGCTTCTTTTGCTTAACTTCGTCACCAGACTGGAGCCGCGAGGGTGCTTGAAATGTAGTCCGGAAAGTAGTGAAATTATTACGGCAATGTTGGGGGTCAGAGAAAGCGTCACGAACCTCTCCCGGTAACATTTAGTACACGCGAAACTAACTGCATCACACGGCCGAGCTGCTTTTGGTTAACTTCGTCACAAAACGTGGCGCCGCGAGGGTGCTTGAAATGTAGTCCGAAAAGTAATGAAATCATTACTTTATTGCTGGGGGTCAGAGAAAGCGTCACGAACCTCCCCCGGTAACATTCAGTACACGCGAAACTAATTGCATCCCACGGCCGAGCTGCTTTTGGTTAACTTCGTCACAAAACCTGGCGCCACGAGGGTGCTTGAAATGTAGTCCGAAATGTAGTGAAATTTTTACGGTAATGTTGGGGGTCAGAGAAAGCGTCACGAACCTCTCCCGGTAACATTCAGTACACGCGAAACTAACTGCATCCCACGGCCGAGCTGCTTTTGGTTAACTCCGTCACAAAACGTGGCGCCGCGAGGGTGCTTGAAAAGTAGTCCAAGAAGTAGTGAAATTATTACGGTAATGTTGGGGGTCAGAGAAAGCGTCTCGAACCTCTCCCTATAACATTCAGTGGACGCGAAACTAACTGCATCACACGGCGGAGCTGCTTTTGGTTAACTTCGTCACAGAACCTGGCGCCGCGAGGGTGCTTGAAATGTAGTCCAAAAAGTAGTGAAATTATTACGGTAATGTTGGGGGTCAGAGAAAGCGTCACGAATCTCTCCCGGTAACATTTAGTACACGCGAAACTAACCGCATCACACGGCCGAGCTGCTTTTGCTTAACTTCGTCACCAGACCGGCGCCGCGAGGGTACTTGAAATGTAGTCCGAAAAGTAGTGAAATTATTAAGGCAATGTTGGGGGTCAGAGAAAGCGTCACGAACCTCTCCCGGTAACATTAAGTACACGCGAAACTAACTGCATCCCACGGCCGAGCTGCTTTTGGTTAACTTCGTCACAAAACTGGCGCCGCGAGGGTGCTTGAAATGCAGTCCGAAAAGTAGTGAAATTATTACGGTAATGTTGGGGGACAGAGAAAGCGTCACGAACCTCTCCCGGTAACATTCAGTTCACGCGAAACTAATTGCATCACACGGCCGAGCTGCTTTTGGTTAACTTCGTCAGAAAACGTGGCGCCGCGAGGGTGCTTGAAATGTAGTCCAAAAAGTAGTGAAATCATTTCGGTAATTTTGGCGGTCAGAGAAAGCGTCCCGAATCTCACCCGGTGACATTTCGTACACGCCTAACTAACTGCATCACATGGCCAAGCTGCTTTTGGTTAACTTCGTCACAGAACCTGGCGCCGCGAGGGTGCTTGAAATGTACTCCGAAAAGTAGTAAAATTATTACGGTAAATTTGGGGGTGAGAGAAAGCGTCACGAACCTCTCCCAGTAACATTCAATACACGCGAAACTAACTGCATCCCACGGCCGAGCTGCTTTTGGTTAACTTCGTCACAAAACCTGGCGCCGCGAGGGTGCTTGAAATGTAGTCCGAAAAGTAATGAAATCATAACTTTAATGCTGGGGATCCGAGAAAGCGTCACGAACCTCTCCCGGTAACATTCAGTACACGCGAAACTAATTGCATCCCACGGCCGAGCTGCTTTTGGTTAACTTCGTCACAAAACCTGGCGCCACGAGGGTGCTTGAAATGTAGTCCGAAAAGTAGTGAAATTATTACGGTAATGTTGGGGGTCAGAGAAAGCGTCACGAACCTCTCCCGGTAACATTCAGTACACGCGAAACTAACTGCATCCCACGGCCGAGCTGCTTTTGGTTAACTCCGTCACAAAACGTGGCGCCGCGAGGGTGCTTGAAAAGTAGTCCAAGAAGTAGTGAAATTATTACGGTAATGTTGGGGGTCAGAGAAAGCGTCACGAACCTCTCCCTATAACATTCAGTGGACGCGAAACTAACTGCATCACACGGCGGAGCTGCTTTTGGTTAACTTCGTCACAGAACCTGGCGCCGCGAGGGTGCTAGAAATGTAGTCCGAAAAGTAGTGAAATTATTACGGTAATGTTGGGGGTCAGAGAAAGCATCACGAATCTCTCCCGGTAACATTAAGTACACGCGAAACTAACTGCATCCCACGGCCGAGCTGCTTTTGGTTAACTTCATCGCAAAACCCGGCGCCGCGAGGGTGCTTGAAATGTAGTCCGAAAAGTAGTGAAATTATTACGGTAATGTTGGGGGTCAGAGAAAGCGTCACGAACCTCTCCCGGTAACATTCAGTTCACGCGAAACTAACTGCATCCCACGGTCGAGCTGCTTTTGGTTAACTTCGTCACAAAACCTGGCGCCGCGAGGTTGCTTGGAATGTAATCCGAAAAGTAGTGAAATTGTTACGGTAATGTTGGGGGTCAGAGAAAGCGTCACGAACCTCTCCCGGTAACACCCAGTACACGCAAAACTAATTGCATCACATGGCCGAGCTGCGTTTGGTTAACTTCGTCACAAAACCAGGCGCCGCGAGGGTGTTTGAAATGAAGTCCGAAAAGGAGTGAAATTATTACGGTAATTTTGGGGGTCAGAGAAAGCGTCACGAACCTCTCCCGGTAACCTTCAGTACACGCGAAAGTAACTGCATCCCACGGCCGAGCTGCTTTTGGTTAACTTCGTCACAAAACCTGGCGCCGCGAGGGTGCTTGAAATGTAGTCCGAAAAGTAGTGAAAATATTACGGTAATGTTGGGGGTCAGAGAAACCGTCACGAATTTCTTACGGTAACATTTAGTACACGCGAAACTAACCGCATCACACGGCTGAGCTGCTTTTGGTTAACTTCGTCATAAAAGCTGGCGCCGCGAGGGTGCCTAAACTGTAGTCCGAAAAGTTGTGAAATTATTACGGTAATGTTGGGGGTGAGAGAAAGCGTCACGAACCTCTCCCGGTAACATTCAGTACACGTAAAACTAACTGCATACCACCACCGAGCTGCTTTTGGTTAACTTCGTCGCAAAACTGGCCCCGCGAGGGTGCTTGAAATGTAGTCCGAAAAGTAGTGAAATTATTACGGTAATGTTGGGGGTCAGAGAAAGCGTCACGCACCTCTCCCGGTAACATTCAAACACGCGAAACTAACTGCATACCACCACGGAGCTGCTTTTGGTTAACTTCGTCACAAAACTGGCCCCGCGAGGGTGCTTGAAATGTAGTCCGAAAAGTAGTGAAATTATTACGGTAATGTTGGGGGTCAGAGAAAGCATCACGCACCTCTCCCGGTAACATTCAAACGCGCGAAACTAACTGCATCACAGGGCCGAGCTGCTTTTGCTTAACTTCGTCACCAGACTGGCGACGCGAGGGTGCTTGAAATCTAGTCCGAAAAGTAGTGAAATTATTACGGTAATGTTGGGGGTCAGAGAAAGCGTCACGAACCTCTCCCGGTAACATTCAAACACGCCAAACTAACTGCATCACAGGGCCGAGCTGCTTTTGCTTGACTTCGTCACTAGACTGGCGCCTCGAGGGTGCTTGAAATGTAGTCCGAAAAGTAGTGAAATTATTACAGTAATGTTGGGCGACAGAGAAAGCGTCACGGACCTCTCCCGGTAACATTTAGTACGCGCGAAACTAACTGCATCACACGGCCGAGCTGCTTTTGGTTAACTTCGTCACAAAACGTGGCGCCGCGAGGGTGCTTGAAATGTAGTCCGAAAAGTAATGAAATCATTACTTTATTGCTGGGGGTCAGAGAAAGCGTCACGAACCTCCCCCGGTAACATTCAGTACACGCGAAACTAATTGCATCCCACGGCCGAGCTGCTTTTGGTTAACTTCGTCACAAAACCTGGCGCCACGAGGGTGCTTGAAATGTAGTCCGAAAAGTAGTGAAATTATTACGGTAATGTTGGGGGTCAGAGAAAGCGTCACGAACCTCTCCCGGTAAATTCAGTACACGCAAACTAATTGCATCACACGGCCGAGCTGCTTTTGGTTAACTTCGTCAGAAAACGTGGCGCCGCGAGGGTGCTTGAAATGTAGTCCAAAAAGTAGTGAAATCATTTCGGTAATTTTGGCGGTCAGAGAAAGCGTCCCGAATCTCTCCCGGTGACATTTCGTACACGCCTAACTAACTGCATCACATGGCCAAGCTGCTTTTGGTTAACTTCGTCACAGAACCTGGCGCCGCGAGGGTGCTTGAAATGTACTCCGAAAAGTAGTAAAATTATTACGGTAAATTTGGGGGTCAGAGAAAGCGTCACGAACCTCTCCCGGTAACATTCAATACACGCGAAACTAACTGCATCCCACGGCCGAGCTGCTTTTGGTTAACTTCGTCACAAAACCTGGCGCCGCGAGGGTGCTTGAAATGTAGTCCGAAAAGTAATGAAATCATAACTTTAATGCTGGGGATCCGAGAAAGCGTCACGAACCTCTCCCGGTAACATTCAGTACACGCGAAACTAACTGCATCCCACGGCCGAGCTGCTTTTGGTTAACTCCGTCACAAAACGTGGCGCCGCGAGGGTGCTTGAAAAGTAGTCCAAGAAGTAGTGAAATTATTACGGTAATGTTGGGGGTCAGAGAAAGCGTCACGAACCTCTCCCTATAACATTCAGTGGACGCGAAACTAACTGCATCACACGGCGGAGCTGCTTTTGGTTAACTTTGTCACCAGACTGGCGCTGCAAGGGTACTTGAAATGTAGTCCGAGAAGTAGTGAAATTATTATGGCAATGTTGGGGGTCAGAGAAAGCGTCACGAACCTCTCCAGGTAACATTAAGTACACGCGAAACTAACTCCATCCCACGGACGAGCTGCTTTTGGTTAACTTCATCGCAAAACCCGGCGCCGCGAGGGTGCTTGAAATGTAGTCCGAAAAGTAGTGAAATTATTACGGTAATGTTGGGGGTCAGAGAAAGCGTCACGAACCTCTCCCGGTAACGTTCAGTACACGCAAAACTAATTGCATCACACGGCCGAGGTGCTTTTGGTTAACTTCGTTAAAAAACTGGCGCCGCGAGGGTGCTTGAAATGCAGTCCGAAAAGTAGTGAAATTATAACGGTAATGTTGGGGGACAGAGAAGGCGTCACGAACCTCTCCCGGTAACATTCAGTTCACGCGAAACTAACTGCATCCCACGGTCGAGCTGCTTTTGGTTAACTTCGTCACAAAACCTGGCGCCGCGAGGTTGCTTGGAATGTAATCCGAAAAGTAGTGAAATTGTTACGGTAATGTTGGGGGTCAGAGAAAGCGTCACGAACCTCTCCCGGTAACCTTCAGTACACGCGAAAGTAACTGCATCCCACGGCCGAGCTGCTTTTGGTTAACTTCGTCACAAAACCTGGTGCCGCGAGGGTGCTTGAAATGTAGTCCGAAAAGTAGTGAAAATATTACGGTAATGTTGGGGGTCAGAGAAAGCGTCACGAATTTCTCCCGGTAACATTTAGTACACGCGAAACTAACCGCATCACACGGCTGAGCTGCTTTTGGTTAACTTCGTCATAAAAGCTGGCGCCGCGAGGGTGCCTAAACTGTGGTCCGAAAAGTTGTGAAATTATTACGGTAATGTTGGGGGTGAGAGAAAGCGTCACGAACCTCTCCCGGTAACATTCAGTACACGTAAAACTAACTGCATGCCACCACCGAGCTGCTTTTGGTTAACTTCGTCGCAAAACTGGCCCCGCGAGGGTGCTTGAAATGTAGTCCGAAAAGTAGTGAAATTATTACGGTAATGTTGGGGGTCAGAGAAAGCGTCACGCACCTCTCCCGGTAACATTCAAACGCGCAAAACTAACTGCATACCACCACGGAGCTGCTTTTGGTTAACTTCGTCACAAAACTGGCCCCGCGAGGGTGCTTGAAATGTAGTCCGAAAAGTAGTGAAATTATTACGGTAATGTTGGGGGTCAGAGAAAGCATCACGCACCTCTCCCGGTAACATTCAAACACGCGAAACTAACTGCATCACAGGGCCGAGCTGCTTTTGCTTAACTTCGTCACCAGACTGGCGACGCGAGGGTGCTTGAAATGTAGTCCGAAAAGTAGTGAAATTATTACGGTAATGTTGGGGGTCAGAGAAAGCGTCACGAACCTCTCCCGGTAACATTCAAACACGCCAAAGTAACTGCATCACAGGGCCGAGCTGCTTTTGCTTAACTTCGTCACTAGACTGGCGCCTCGAGGGTGCTTGAAATGTAGTCCGAAAAGTAGTGAAATTATTACAGTAATGTTGGGCGACAGAGAAAGCGTCACGGACCTCTCCCGGTAACATTTAGTACGCGCGAAACTAACTGCATCACACGGCCGAGCTGCTTTTGGTTAACTTCGTCACAAAACGTGGCGCCGCGAGGGTGCTTGAAATGTAGTCCGAAAAGTAATGAAATCATTACTTTATTGCTGGGGGTCAGAGAAAGCGTCACGAACCTCCCCCGGTAACATTCAGTACACGCGAAACTAATTGCATCCCACGGCCGAGCTGCTTTTGGTTAACTTCGTCACAAAACCTGGCGCCACGAGGGTGCTTGAAATGTAGTCCGAAATGTAGTGAAATTTTTACGGTAATGTTGGGGGTCAGAGAAAGCGTCACGAACCTCTCCCGGTAACATTCAGTACACGCGAAACTAACTGCATCCCACGGCCGAGCTGCTTTTGGTTAACTCCGTCACAAAACGTGGCGCCGCGAGGGTGCTTGAAAAGTAGTCCAAGAAGTAGTGAAATTATTACGGTAATGTTGGGGGTCAGAGAAAGCGTCTCGAACCTCTCCCTATAACATTCAGTGGACGCGAAACTAACTGCATCACACGGCGGAGCTGCTTTTGGTTAACTTCGTCACAGAACCTGGCGCCGCGAGGGTGCTTGAAATGTAGTCCAAAAAGTAGTGAAATTTTTACGGTAATGTTGGGGGTCAGAGAAAGCGTCACGAATCTCTCCCGGTAACATTTAGTACACGCGAAACTAACCGCATCACACGGCCGAGCTGCTTTTGCTTAACTTCGTCACCAGACCGGCGCCGCGAGGGTACTTGAAATGTAGTCCGAAAAGTAGTGAAATTATTAAGGCAATGTTGGGGGTCAGAGAAAGCGTCACGAACCTCTCCCGGTAACATTAAGTACACGCGAAACTAACTGCATCCCACGGCCGAGCTGCTTTTGGTTAACTTCGTCACAAAACTGGCGCCGCGAGGGTGCTTGAAATGCAGTCCGAAAAGTAGTGAAATTATTACGGTAATGTTGGGGGACAGAGAAAGCGTCACGAACCTCTCCCGGTAACATTCAGTTCACGCGAAACTAACTGCATCCCACGGCCGAGCTGCTTTTGGTTAACTTCGTCACAAAACCTGGCGCCGCGAGGGTGCTTGGAATGTAATCCGAAAAGTAGTTAAATTGTTAGGGTAATGTTGGGGGTCAGAGAAAGCGTCACGAACCTCTCCCGGTAACACTCAGTACACGCAAAACTAATTGCATCACATGGCCGAGCTGCGTTTGGTTAACTTCGTCACAAAACCAGGCGCCGCGAGGGTGTTTGAAATGTAGTCCGAAAAGTAGTGAAATTATTACGGTAATTTTGGGGGTCAGAGAAAGCGTCACGAACCTCTCCCGGTAACCTTCAGTACACGCGAAAGTAACTGCATCCCACGGCCGAGCTGCTTTTGGTTAACTTCGTCACAAAACCTGGCGCCGCGAGGGTGCTTGAAATGTAGTCCGAAAAGTAGTGAAAATATTACGGTAATGTTGGGGGTCAGAGGAAGCGTCACGAATCTCTCCCGGTAACATTTAGTACACGCGAAACTAACCGCATCACACGGCTGAGCTGCTTTTGGTTAACTTCGCCATAAAAGCTGGCGCCGCGAGGGTGCCTAAACTGTAGTCCGAAAAGTAGTGAAATTATTACGGTAATGTTGGGGGTCAGAGAAAGCGTCACGAACCTCTCCCGGTAAATTCAGTACACGCAAACTAATTGCATCACACGGCCGAGCTGCTTTTGGTTAACTTCGTCAGAAAACGTGGCGCCGCGAGGGTGCTTGAAATGTAGTCCAAAAAGTAGTGAAATCATTTCGGTAATTTTGGCGGTCAGAGAAAGCGTCCCGAATCTCTCCCGGTGACATTTCGTACACGCCTAACTAACTGCATCACATGGCCAAGCTGCTTTTGGTTAACTTCGTCACAGAACCTGGCGCCGCGAGGGTGCTTGAAATGTACTCCGAAAAGTAGTAAAATTATTACGGTAAATTTGGGGGTCAGAGAAAGCGTCACGAACCTCTCCCGGTAACATTCAATACACGCGAAACTAACTGCATCCCACGGCCGAGCTGCTTTTGGTTAACTTCGTCACAAAACCTGGCGCCGCGAGGGTGCTTGAAATGTAGTCCGAAAAGTAATGAAATCATAACTTTAATGCTGGGGATCCGAGAAAGCGTCACGAAGCTCTCCCGGTAACATTCAGTACACGCGAAACTAATTGCATCCCACGGCCGAGCTGCTTTTGCTTAACTTCGTCACAAAACCTGGCGCCACGAGGGTGCTTGAAATGTAGTCCGAAATGTAGTGAAATTTTTACGGTAATGTTGGGGGTCAGAGAAAGCGTCACGAACCTCTCCCGGTAACATTCAGTACACGCGAAACTAACTGCATCCCACGGCCGAGCTGCTTTTGGTTAACTCCGTCACAAAACGTGGCGCCGCGAGGGTGCTTGAAAAGTAGTCCAAGAAGTAGTGAAATTATTACGGTAATGTTGGGGGTCAGAGAAAGCGTCTCGAACCTCTCCCTATAACATTCAGTGGACGCGAAACTAACTGCATCACACGGCGGAGCTGCTTTTGGTTAACTTCGTCACAGAACCTGGCGCCGCGAGGGTGCTTGAAATGTAGTCCAAAAAGTAGTGAAATTATTACGGTAATGTTGGGGGTCAGAGAAAGCGTCACGAATCTCTCCCGGTAACATTTAGTACACGCGAAACTAACCGCATCACACGGCCGAGCTGCTTTTGCTTAACTTCGTCACCAGACCGGCGCCGCGAGGGTACTTGAAATGTAGTCCGAAAAGTAGTGAAATTATTAAGGCAATGTTGGGGGTCAGAGAAAGCGTCGCGAACCTCTCCCGGTAACATTAAGTACACGCGAAACTAACTGCATCCCACGGCCGAGCTGCTTTTGGTTAACTTCGTCACAAAACTGGCGCCGTGAGGGTGCTTGAAATGCAGTCCGAAAAGTAGTGAAATTATTACGGTAATGTTGGGGGACAGAGAAAGCGTCACGAACCTCTCCCGGTAACATTCAGTTCACGCGAAACTAACTGCATCCCACGGCCGAGCTGCTTTTGGTTAACTTCGTCACAAAACCTGGCGCCGCGAGGGTGCTTGGAATGTAATCCGAAAAGTAGTTAAATTGTTAGGGTAATGTTGGGGGTCAGAGAAAGCGTCACGAACCTCTCCCGGTAACACTCAGTACACGCAAAACTAATTGCATCACATGGCCGAGCTGCGTTTGGTTAACTCCGTCACAAAACGTGGCGCCGCGAGGGTGCTTGAAAAGTAGTCCAAGAAGTAGTGAAATTATTACGGTAATGTTGGGGGTCAGAGAAAGCGTCACGAACCTCTCCCTATAACATTCAGTGGACGCGAAACTAACTGCATCACACGGCGGAGCTGCTTTTGGTTAACTTCGTCACAGAACCTGGCGCCGCGAGGGTGCTTGAAATGTAGTCCGAAAAGTAGTGAAATTATTACGGTAAATTTGGGGGTCAGAGAAAGCGTCACGAACCTCTCCCGGTAACATTCAATACACGCGAAACTAACTGCATCCCACGGCCGAGCTGCTTTTGGTTAACTTCGTCACAAAACCTGGCGCCGCGAGGGTGCTTGAAATGTAGTCCGAAAAGTAATGAAATCATAACTTTAATGCTGGGGATCCGAGAAAGCGTCACGAACCTCTCCCGGTAACATTCAGTACACGCGAAACTAATTGCATCCCACGGCCGAGCTGCTTTTGGTTAACTTCGTCACAAAACCTGGCGCCACGAGGGTGCTTGAAATGTAGTCCGAAAAGTAGTGAAATTATTACGGTAATGTTGGGGGTCAGAGAAAGCGTCACGAACCTCTCCCGGTAACACTCAGTACACGCAAAACTAATTGCATCACATGGCCGAGCTGCGTTTGGTTAACTTCGTCACAAAACCAGGCGCCGCGAGGGTGTTTGAAATGTAGTCCGAAAAGTAGTGAAATTATTACGGTAATTTTGGGGGTCAGAGAAAGCGTCACGAACCTCTCCCGGTAACCTTCAGTACACGCGAAAGTAACTGCATCCCACGGCCGAGCTGCTTTTGGTTAACTTCGTCACAAAACCTGGCGCCGCGAGGGTGCTTGAAATGTAGTCCGAAAAGTAGTGAAAATATTACGGTAATGTTGGGGGTCAGAGGAAGCGTCACGAATCTCTCCCGGTAACATTTAGTACACGCGAAACTAACCGCATCACACGGCTGAGCTGCTTTTGGTTAACTTCGCCATAAAAGCTGGCGCCGCGAGGGTGCCTAAACTGTAGTCCGAAAAGTAGTGAAATTATTACGGTAATGTTGGGGGTCAGAGAAAGCGTCACGAACCTCTCCCGGTAAATTCAGTACACGCAAACTAATTGCATCACACGGCCGAGCTGCTTTTGGTTAACTTCGTCAGAAAACGTGGCGCCGCGAGGGTGCTTGAAATGTAGTCCAAAAAGTAGTGAAATCATTTCGGTAATTTTGGCGGTCAGAGAAAGCGTCCCGAATCTCTCCCGGTGACATTTCGTACACGCCTAACTAACTGCATCACATGGCCAAGCTGCTTTTGGTTAACTTCGTCACAGAACCTGGCGCCGCGAGGGTGCTTGAAATGTACTCCGAAAAGTAGTAAAATTATTACGGTAAATTTGGGGGTCAGAGAAAGCGTCACGAACCTCTCCCGGTAACATTCAATACACGCGAAACTAACTGCATCCCACGGCCGAGCTGCTTTTGGTTAACTTCGTCACAAAACCTGGCGCCGCGAGGGTGCTTGAAATGTAGTCCGAAAAGTAATGAAATCATAACTTTAATGCTGGGGATCCGAGAAAGCGTCACGAAGCTCTCCCGGTAACATTCAGTACACGCGAAACTAATTGCATCCCACGGCCGAGCTGCTTTTGGTTAACTTCGTCACAAAACCTGGCGCCACGAGGGTGCTTGAAATGTAGTCCGAAATGTAGTGAAATTTTTACGGTAATGTTGGGGGTCAGAGAAAGCGTCACGAACCTCTCCCGGTAACATTCAGTACACGCGAAACTAACTGCATCCCACGGCCGAGCTGCTTTTGGTTAACTCCGTCACAAAACGTGGCGCCGCGAGGGTGCTTGAAAAGTAGTCCAAGAAGTAGTGAAATTATTACGGTAATGTTGGGGGTCAGAGAAAGCGTCTCGAACCTCTCCCTATAACATTCAGTGGACGCGAAACTAACTGCATCACACGGCGGAGCTGCTTTTGGTTAACTTCGTCACAGAACCTGGCGCCGCGAGGGTGCTTGAAATGTAGTCCAAAAAGTAGTGAAATTATTACGGTAATGTTGGGGGTCAGAGAAAGCGTCACGAATCTCTCCCGGTAACATTTAGTACACGCGAAACTAACCGCATCACACGGCCGAGCTGCTTTTGCTTAACTTCGTCACCAGACCGGCGCCGCGAGGGTACTTGAAATGTAGTCCGAAAAGTAGTGAAATTATTAAGGCAATGTTGGGGGTCAGAGAAAGCGTCGCGAACCTCTCCCGGTAACATTAAGTACACGCGAAACTAACTGCATCCCACGGCCGAGCTGCTTTTGGTTAACTTCGTCACAAAACTGGCGCCGTGAGGGTGCTTGAAATGCAGTCCGAAAAGTAGTGAAATTATTACGGTAATGTTGGGGGACAGAGAAAGCGTCACGAACCTCTCCCGGTAACATTCAGTTCACGCGAAACTAACTGCATCCCACGGCCGAGCTGCTTTTGGTTAACTTCGTCACAAAACCTGGCGCCGCGAGGGTGCTTGGAATGTAATCCGAAAAGTAGTTAAATTGTTAGGGTAATGTTGGGGGTCAGAGAAAGCGTCACGAACCTCTCCCGGTAACACTCAGTACACGCAAAACTAATTGCATCACATGGCCGAGCTGCGTTTGGTTAACTCCGTCACAAAACGTGGCGCCGCGAGGGTGCTTGAAAAGTAGTCCAAGAAGTAGTGAAATTATTACGGTAATGTTGGGGGTCAGAGAAAGCGTCACGAACCTCTCCCTATAACATTCAGTGGACGCGAAACTAACTGCATCACACGGCGGAGCTGCTTTTGGTTAACTTCGTCACAGAACCTGGCGCCGCGAGGGTGCTTGAAATGTAGTCCGAAAAGTAGTGAAATTATTACGGTAAATTTGGGGGTCAGAGAAAGCGTCACGAACCTCTCCCGGTAACATTCAATACACGCGAAACTAACTGCATCCCACGGCCGAGCTGCTTTTGGTTAACTTCGTCACAAAACCTGGCGCCGCGAGGGTGCTTGAAATGTAGTCCGAAAAGTAATGAAATCATAACTTTAATGCTGGGGATCCGAGAAAGCGTCACGAACCTCTCCCGGTAACATTCAGTACACGCGAAACTAATTGCATCCCACGGCCGAGCTGCTTTTGGTTAACTTCGTCACAAAACCTGGCGCCACGAGGGTGCTTGAAATGTAGTCCGAAAAGTAGTGAAATTATTACGGTAATGTTGGGGGTCAGAGAAAGCGTCACGAACCTCTCCCGGTAACATTCAGTACACGCGAAACTAACTGCATCCCACGGCCGAGCTGCTTTTGGTTAACTCCGTCACAAAACGTGGCGCCGCGAGGGTGCTTGAAAAGTAGTCCAAGAAGTAGTGAAATTATTACGGTAATGTTGGGGGTCAGAGAAAGCGTCACGAACCTCTCCCTATAACATTCAGTGGACGCGAAACTAACTGCATCACACGGCGGAGCTGCTTTTGGTTAACTTCGTCGCAGAACCTGGCGCCGCGAGGGTGCTTGAAATGTAGTCCGAAAAGTAGTGAAATTATTACGGTAATGTTGGGGGTCAGAGAAAGCATCACGAATCTCTCCCGGTAACATTTAGTACACGCGAAACTAACCGCATCACACGGCCGAGCTGCTTTTGCTTAACTTCGTCACCAGACTGGCGCTGCAAGGGTACTTGAAATGTAGTCCGAGAAGTAGTGAAATTATTATGGCAATGTTGGGGGTCAGAGAAAGCGTCACGAACCTCTCCAGGTAACATTAAGTACACGCGAAACTAACTGCATCCCACGGCCGAGCTGCTTTTGGTTAACTTCATCGCAAAACCCGGCGCCGCGAGGGTGCTTGAAATGTAGTCCGAAAAGTAGTGAAATTATTACGGTAATGTTGGGGGTCAGAGAAAGCGTCACGAACCTCTCCCGGTAACACTCAGTACACGCAAAACTAATTGCATCACATGGCCGAGCTGCGTTTGGTTAACTTCGTCACAAAACCAGGCGCCGCGAGGGTGTTTGAAATGTAGTCCGAAAAGTAGTGAAATTATTACGGTAATTTTGGGGGTCAGAGAAAGCGTCACGAACCTCTCCCGGTAACCTTCAGTACACGCGAAAGTAACTGCATCCCACGGCCGAGCTGCTTTTGGTTAACTTCGCCACAAAACCTGGCGCCACGAGGGTGCTTGAAATGTAGTCCGAAAAGTAGTGAAAATATTACGGTAATGTTGGGGGTCAGAGAAAGCGTCACGAATTTCTCCCGGTAACATTTAGTACACGCGAAACTAACCGCATCACACGGCTGAGCTGCTTTTGGTTAACTTCGTCATAAAAGCTGGCGCCGCGAGGGTGCCTAAACTGTAGTCCGAAAAGTTGTGAAATTATTACGGTAATGTTGGGGGTGAGAGAAAGCGTCACGAACCTCTCCCGGTAACATTCAGTACACGTAAAACTAACTGCATACCACCACCGAGCTGCTTTTGGTTAACTTCGTCGCAAAACTGGCCCCGCGAGGGTGCTTGAAATGTAGTCCGAAAAGTAGTGAAATTATTACGGTAATGTTGGGGGTCAGAGAAAGCGTCACGCACCTCTCCCGGTAACATTCAAACACGCGAAACTAACTGCATACCACCACGGAGCTGCTTTTGGTTAACTTCGTCACAAAACTGGCCCCGCGAGGGTGCTTGAAATGTAGTCCGAAAAGTAGTGAAATTATTACGGTAATGTTGGGGGTCAGAGAAAGCATCACGCACCTCTCCCGGTAACATTCAAACACGCGAAACTAACTGCATCACAGGGCCTAGCTGCTTTTGCTTAACTTCGTCACCAGACTGGCGACGCGAGGGTGCTTGAAATGTAGTCCGAAAAGCAGTGAAATTATTACGGTAATGTTGGGGGTCAGAGAAAGCGTCACGAACCTCTCCCGGTAACATTCAAACACGCCAAACTAACTGCATCACAGGGCCGAGCTGCTTTTGCTTAACTTCGTCACTAGACTGGCGCCTCGAGGGTGCTTGAAATGTAGTCCGAAAAGTAGTGAAATTATTACAGTAATGTTGGGCGACAGAGAAAGCGTCACGGACCTCTCCCGGTAACATTTAGTACGCGCGAAACTAACTGCATCACACGGCCGAGCTGCTTTTGGTTAACTTCGTCACAAAACGTGGCGCCGCGAGGGTGCTTGAAATGTAGTCCGAAAAGTAATGAAATCATTACTTTATTGCTGGGGGTCAGAGAAAGCGTCACGAACCTCCCCCGGTAACATTCAGTACACGCGAAACTAATTGCATCCCACGGCCGAGCTGCTTTTGGTTAACTTCGTCACAAAACCTGGCGCCACGAGGGTGCTTGAAATGTAGTCCGAAATGTAGTGAAATTTTTACGGTAATGTTGGGGGTCAGAGAAAGCGTCACGAACCTCTCCCGGTAACATTCAGTACACGCGAAACTAACTGCATCCCACGGCCGAGCTGCTTTTGGTTAACTCCGTCACCAAACGTGGCGCCGCGAGGGTGCTTGAAAAGTAGTCCAAGAAGTAGTGAAATTATTACGGTAATGTTGGGGGTCAGAGAAAGCGTCTCGAACCTCTCCCTATAACATTCAGTGGACGCGAAACTAACTGCATCACACGGCGGAGCTGCTTTTGGTTAACTTCGTCACAGAACCTGGCGCCGCGAGGGTGCTTGAAATGTAGTCCAAAAAGTAGTGAAATTATTACGGTAATGTTGGGGGTCAGAGAAAGCGTCACGAATCTCTCCCGGTAACATTTAGTACACGCGAAACTAACCGCATCACACGGCCGAGCTGCTTTTGCTTAACTTCGTCACCAGACCGGCGCCGCGAGGGTACTTGAAATGTAGTCCGAAAAGTAGTGAAATTATTAAGGCAATGTTGGGGGTCAGAGAAAGCGTCACGAACCTCTCCCGGTAACATTAAGTACACGCGAAACTAACTGCATCCCACGGCCGAGCTGCTTTTGGTTAACTTCGTCACAAAACTGGCGCCGCGAGGGTGCTTGAAATGCAGTCCGAAAAGTAGTGAAATTATTACGGTAATGTTGGGGGACAGAGAAAGCGTCACGAACCTCTCCCGGTAACATTCAGTTCACGCGAAACTAACTGCATCCCACGGCCGAGCTGCTTTTGGTTAACTTCGTCACAAAACCTGGCGCCGCGAGGGTGCTTGGAATGTAATCCGAAAAGTAGTTAAATTGTTAGGGTAATGTTGGGGTCAGAGAAAGCGTCACGAACCTCTCCCGGTAACACTCAGTACACGCAAAACTAATTGCATCACATGGCCGAGCTGCGTTTGGTTAACTTCGTCACAAAACCAGGCGCCGCGAGGGTGTTTGAAATGTAGTCCGAAAAGTAGTGAAATTATTACGGTAATTTTGGGGGTCAGAGAAAGCGTCACGAACCTCTCCCGGTAACCTTCAGTACACGCGAAAGTAACTGCATCCCACGGCCGAGCTGCTTTTGGTTAACTTCGTCACAAAACCTGGCGCCGCGAGGGTGCTTGACATGTAGTCCGAAAAGTAGTGAAAATATTACGGTAATGTTGGGGGTCAGAGAAAGCGTCACGAATCTCTCCCGGTAACATTTAGTACACGCGAAACTAACCGCATCACACGGCTGAGCTGCTTTTGGTTAACTTCGCCATAAAAGCTGGCGCCGCGAGGGTGCCTAAACTGTAGTCCGAAAAGTAGTGAAATTATTACGGTAATGTTGGGGGTCAGAGAAAGCGTCACGAACCTCTCCCGGTAAATTCAGTACACGCAAACTAATTGCATCACACGGCCGAGCTGCTTTTGGTTAACTTCGTCAGAAAACGTGGCGCCGCGAGGGTGCTTGAAATGTAGTCCAAAAAGTAGTGAAATCATTTCGGTAATTTTGGCGGTCAGAGAAAGCGTCCCGAATCTCTCCCGGTGACATTTCGTACACGCCTAACTAACTGCATCACATGGCCAAGCTGCTTTTGGTTAACTTCGTCACAGAACCTGGCGCCGCGAGGGTGCTTGAAATGTACTCCGAAAAGTAGTAAAATTATTACGGTAAATTTGGGGGTCAGAGAAAGCGTCACGAACCTCTCCCGGTAACATTCAATACACGCGAAACTAACTGCATCCCACGGCCGAGCTGCTTTTGGTTAACTTCGTCACAAAACCTGGCGCCGCGAGGGTGCTTGAAATGTAGTCCGAAAAGTAATGAAATCATAACTTTAATGCTGGGGATCCGAGAAAGCGTCACGAACCTCTCCCGGTAACATTCAGTACACGCGAAACTAATTGCATCCCACGGCCGAGCTGCTTTTGGTTAACTTCGTCACAAAACCTGGCGCCACGAGGGTGCTTGAAATGTAGTCCGAAAAGTAGTGAAATTATTACGGTAATGTTGGGGGTCAGAGAAAGCGTCACGAACCTCTCCCGGTAACATTCAGTACACGCGAAACTAACTGCATCCCACGGCCGAGCTGCTTTTGGTTAACTCCGTCACAAAACGTGGCGCCGCGAGGGTGCTTGAAAAGTAGTCCAAGAAGTAGTGAAATTATTACGGTAATGTTGGGGGTCAGAGAAAGCGTCACGAACCTCTCCCTATAACATTCAGTGGACGCGAAACTAACTGCATCACACGGCGGAGCTGCTTTTGGTTAACTTCGTCACAGAACCTGGCGCCGCGAGGGTGCTTGAAATGTAGTCCGAAAAGTAGTGAAATTATTACGGTAATGTTGGGGGTCAGAGAAAGCATCACGAATCTCTCCCGGTAACATTTAGTACACGCGAAACTAACCGCATCACACGGCCGAGCTGCTTTTGCTTAACTTCGTCACCAGACTGGCGCTGCAAGGGTACTTGAAATGTAGTCCGAGAAGTAGTGAAATTATTATGGCAATGTTGGGGGTCAGAGAAAGCGTCACGAACCTCTCCAGGTAACATTAAGTACACGCGAAACTAACTGCATCCCACGGCCGAGCTGCTTTTGGTTAACTTCATCGCAAAACCCGGCGCCGCGAGGGTGCTTGAAATGTAGTCCGAAAAGTAGTGAAATTATTACGGTAATGTTGGGGGTCAGAGAAAGCGTCACGAACCTCTCCCGGTAACGTTCAGTACACGCAAAACTAATTGCATCACACGGCCGAGGTGCTCTTGGTTAACTTCGTTAAAAAACTGGCGCCGCGAGGGTGCTTGAAATGCAGTCCGAAAAGTAGTGAAATTATAACGGTAATGTTGGGGGACAGAGAAAGCGTCACGAACCTCTACCGGTAACATTCAGTTCACGCGAAACTAACTGCATCCCACGGTCGAGCTGCTTTTGGTTAACTTCGTCACAAAACCTGGCGCCGCGAGGTTGCTTGGAATGTAATCCGAAAAGTAGTGAAATTGTTACGGTAATGTTGGGGGTCAGAGAAAGCGTCACGAACCTCTCCCGGTAACACTCAGTACACGCAAAACTAATTGCATCACATGGCCGAGCTGCGTTTGGTTAACTTCGTCACAAAACCAGGCGCCGCGAGGGTGTTTGAAATGTAGTCCGAAAAGTAGTGAAATTATTACGGTAATTTTGGGGGTCAGAGAAAGCGTCACGAACCTCTCCCGGTAACCTTCAGTACACGCGAAAGTAACTGCATCCCACGGCCGAGCTGCTTTTGGTTAACTTCGTCACAAAACCTGGCGCCGCGAGGGTGCTTGAAATGTAGTCCGAAAAGTAGTGAAAATATTACGGTAATGTTGGGGGTCAGAGAAAGCGTCACGAATTTCTCCCGGTAACATTTAGTACACGCGAAACTAACCGCATCACACGGCTGAGCTGCTTTTGGTTAACTTCGTCATAAAAGCTGGCGCCGCGAGGGTGCCTAAACTGTAGTCCGAAAAGTTGTGAAATTATTACGGTAATGTTGGGGGTGAGAGAAAGCGTCACGAACCTCTCCCGGTAACATTCAGTACACGTAAAACTAACTGCATACCACCACCGAGCTGCTTTTGGTTAACTTCGTCGCAAAACTGGCCCCGCGAGGGTGCTTGAAATGTAGTCCGAAAAGTAGTGAAATTATTACGGTAATGTTGGGGGTCAGAGAAAGCGTCACGCACCTCTCCCGGTAACATTCAAACACGCGAAGCTAACTGCATACCACCACGGAGCTGCTTTTGGTTAACTTCATCACAAAACTGGCCCCGCGAGGGTGCTTGAAATGTAGTCCGAAAAGTAGTGAAATTATTACGGTAATGTTGGGGGTCAGAGAAAGCATCACGCACCTCTCCCGGTAACATTCAAACACGCGAAACTAACTGCATCACAGGGCCGAGCTGCTTTTGCTTAACTTCGTCACCAGACTGGCGACGCGAGGGTGCTTGAAATGTAGTCCGAAAAGTAGTGAAATTATTACGGTAATGTTGGGTGTCAGAGAAAGCGTCACGAACCTCTCCCGGTAACATTCAAACACGCCAAACTAACTGCATCACAGGGCCGAGCTGCTTTTGCTTAACTTCGTCACTAGACTGGCGCCTCCAGGGTGCTTGAAATGTAGTCCGAAAAGTAGTGAAATTATTACAGTAATGTTGGGCGACAGAGAAAGCGTCACGGACCTCTCCCGGTAACATTTAGTACGCGCGAAACTAACTGCATCACACGGCCGAGCTGCTTTTGGTTAACTTCGTCACAAAACGTGGCGCCGCGAGGGTGCTTGAAATGTAGTCCGAAAAGTAATGAAATCATTACTTTATTGCTGGGGGTCAGAGAAAGCGTCACGAACCTCCCCCGGTAACATTCAGTACACGCGAAACTAATCGCATCCCACGGCCGAGCTGCTTTTGGTTAACTTCGTCACAAAACCTGGCGCCACGAGGGTGCTTGAAATGTAGTCCGAAATGTAGTGAAATTTTTACGGTAATGTTGGGGGTCAGAGAAAGCGTCACGAACCTCTCCCGGTAACATTCAGTACACGCGAAACTAACTGCATCCCACGGCCGAGCTGCTTTTGGTTAACTCCGTCACAAAACGTGGCGCCGCGAGGGTGCTTGAAAAGTAGTCCAAGAAGTAGTGAAATTATTACGGTAATGTTGGGGGTCAGAGAAAGCGTCACGAACCTCTCCCTATAACATTCAGTGGACGCGAAACTAACTGCATCACACGGCGGAGCTGCTTTTGGGTAACTTCGTCACAGAACCTGGCGCCGCGAGGGTGCTTGAAATGTAGTCCAAAAAGTAGTGAAATTATTACGGTAATGTTGGGGGTCAGAGAAAGCGTCACGAATCTCTCCCGGTAACATTTAGTACACGCGAAACTAACCGCATCACACGGCCGAGCTGCTTTTGCTTAACTTCGTCACCAGACCGGCGCCGCGAGGGTACTTGAAATGTAGTCCGAAAAGTAGTGAAATTATTAAGGCAATGTTGGGGGTCAGAGAAAGCGTCACGAACCTCTCCCGGTAACATTAAGTACACGCGAAACTAACTGCATCCCACGGCCGAGCTGCTTTTGGTTAACTTCGTCACAAAACTGGCGCCGCGAGGGTGCTTGAAATGCAGTCCGAAAAGTAGTGAAATTATTACGGTAATGTTGGGGGACAGAGAAAGCGTCACGAACCTCTCCCGGTAACATTCAGTTCACGCGAAACTAACTGCATCCCACGGCCGAGCTGCTTTTGGTTAACTTCGTCACAAAACCTGGCGCCGCGAGGGTGCTTGGAATGTAATCCGAAAAGTAGTTAAATTGTTAGGGTAATGTTGGGGGTCAGAGAAAGCGTCACGAACCTCTCCCGGTAACACTCAGTACACGCAAAACTAATTGCATCACATGGCCGAGCTGCGTTTGGTTAACTTCGTCACAAAACCAGGCGCCGCGAGGGTGTTTGAAATGTAGTCCGAAAAGTAGTGAAATTATTACGGTAATTTTGGGGGTCAGAGAAAGCGTCACGAACCTCTCCCGGTAACCTTCAGTACACGCGAAAGTAACTGCATCCCACGGCCGAGCTGCTTTTGGTTAACTTCGTCACAAAACCTGGCGCCGCGAGGGTGCTTGAAATGTAGTCCGAAAAGTAGTGAAAATATTACGGTAATGTTGGGGGTCAGAGAAAGCGTCACGAATCTCTCCCGGTAACATTTAGTACACGCGAAACTAACCGCATCACACGGCTGAGCTGCTTTTGGTTAACTTCGCCATAAAAGCTGGCGCCGCGAGGGTGCCTAAACTGTAGTCCGAAAAGTTGCGAAATTATTACGGTAATGTTGGGGGTGAGAGAAAGCGTCATGAACCTCTCCCGGTAACATTCAGTACACGTAAAACTAACTGCATACCACCACCGAGCTGCTTTTGGTTAACTTCGTCACAAAACCTGGCGCCGCGAGGGTGCTTGAAATGTAGTCCGAAAAGTAATGAAATCATTACTTTAATGCTGGGGGTCAGAGAAAGCGTCACGAACCCCTCCCGGTAACATTCAGTACACGCGAAACTAATTGCATGCCACCGCCGAGCTGCTTTCGGTTAACTTCGTCACAAAACCTGGCGCCGCGAGGGTGCTTGATATGTAGTCCGAAAAGTAGTGAAATTACTACGGTAATTTTGGGGGTCAGAGAAAGCGTCACGAATCTCTCCCGGTAACATTTAGTACACGCGAAACTAACCGCAGCACACGGCCGAGCTGCTTTTGGTTAACTTCGTCACAAAAGCTGGCGCCGCGAGGGTGTTTAATATGTAGTCCGAAAAGTTGTGAAATTATTACGGTAATGTTGGGGGTGAGAGAAAGCGTCACGAACGTCTCCCGGTACCATTCAGTACACGTAAAACTAACTGCATACCACCGCCGAGCTGCTTTTGGTTAACTTCGTCACAAAACTGGCCCCGCGAGGGTGCTTTAAAGGGAAGCTGAAACGGTTTTCAATTTCCATGAATTGCTGGGATTGGGAAGAACAGACCTAATAATTTACGGTTCCGAAATTTTTTTCTTCGTTTTGTTACTACAAGGGGCGGAAATCGTTTTCTAAATCACCCCCGCGGACACGCCCCCATCGCTTCCCGGAGTGCCGGGTGAGGAGGCAGCCGGAGGAGAGGACCGGCGAGAGTGACGTCATTCGCGGGGACCGAGCTACCGGACCGGCGTGCTGGCATGTACTGGCATGCCTCTTTCCGTCCTGCGCTTTACTGAACGACGCTACGAGAGATCTGCCGCCGCCGCCGCCACTCACGTTTGTTTTCTTTTGCGATTTTCGTAAACTGTTCTTTCCTTCTGTGCTGCGCGGGTGCCTACAGCCAAGGGTGCCCAACATGCCCTCGTTCTGTGCAACATTCGGCTGCGCGAACACAGGCGGGCGAGACGATGTGGTGTTTCACAGATTCCCGAAGGACAAGAAGCTTGCAGCGCAGTGGGTCCGTGCGGTGAGGAGAGATAAGTTCGTGCCGAGGAAATCAACTGTGCTGTGCACCGACCATTTCCGCGATAGCCGAATAGCCCTAGGACAAATGCGGAAACGCGTTGTTGCTAGCGTTGCTACACTCCGTTTCATACATCAGGTGCAACGGTGTGGAGGCTTGAGATACTGCTTGCAGTGGCTGAGATCGCACTTAGAAAAAGTTCGGTGTTTCTCGACCCGATTTTTGAGAAAATTTTCCATATATAAACTCAGTTCTGAATGAAAAAAAAAAGAATTTACCCATAGAAACATTCCGTGTACTTATATGGCTGCTAACACGTTCTTTTAAATAAATTTTCTTTTCGGCATTTTTTAATTGCAGCCCGTCGCGGCAGCTTCACGTGCATGCTCGCGCGAGCAAAAGCCGCTGGCACGCTGCGAAGCATAGACGGAAACGCGCGCAATAATAAATTTTGGTGACCGGACTTCGTGCGTAGCTTCCACAGCGTTGCACCTGAGGTATGAAATGGAGTATAGGCTTGCCTAGTGACATTCGACGTACGGTTGCAGTTATCGTGTTTACCACACGGCGGTGCCCAAACTGCCTAATATCTTTATGTCAACACTAGCACGGAGCACGCATACCGATTCTTAATCGAGTCACGATCGCAAAGTCGTCGAACTATAGTGTGAATATTGCACATATAATACCTCTGGCTATCTCTGGATGTGTATGATAAGCAACTTCCATGACTGTACCTCGCAGCACTGCATGTGCGCGCTTTGGAACGCGACACTTATGTTCGCGATCGTGTATCAACACTCAAAAAACCACGGGACTTTAGACAAGCAGCGGCAAGGTGCTTGACATCGCGGTATTGCACCCGTGTTTACAATCTAATGAGAAGTTAGTGCTTCGGCATTCTTCCAGCAGCATGTTCCCAGTGACACTTTAGCGCATTTTCTCCCGCCATTGGAACGTGCAGCTATATGAAATAAAAAAAAAACATACGTACCAGCTAAGATTTCCAACGCGCGAGAAGGTGCACACATCGCTCTCGCTGTTGGCACACTCTACATCGTCGTTGCCGCCGTTGCCGCCATCGTTTTCCGTATCGGCTGTCGGTTCGAACATGTACGGCGAAAATACAAGCTGCCCGAGACAGCGAGAACGTTCCATAATGCTTGCAACTCAGCTGTGAAGCCAGAACAGAACAGCGTGCTACGCTCTGAAACGGCGGCGCCGACCGGCGACTGCCGCGAATGACGTCACAGCGGCCCCGACCAATCACGGGCAACAGCGGCGTTCGCGCGATGCCCTGAGGCGCTCGTGCGCGTTTTCATCAAAAAACAGCCGCTTGCGTTTGTTTCTGCCCTTTTTGAACCAGATATTCGTGTTCAGGGGACTCAAAACTGTAGAATGCCGCAGAGAACTCATTTTTTTCGAAAAGTGTTTCAGCTTCCCTTTAAATGTAGTCCGAAAAGTAGTGAAATTATTACGGTAATGTTGGGGGTCAGAGAAAGCGTCACGCACCTTTCCCGGTAACATTCATACACGCGAAACTAACTGCATCACAGGGCCGAGCTTCTTTTGCTTAACTTCGTCACCAGACTGGAGCCGCGAGGGTGCTTGAAATGTAGTCCGGAAAGTAGTGAAATTATTACGGTAATGTTGGGGGACAGAGAAAGCGTCACGGACCTCTCCCGGTAACATTTAGTACGCGCGAAACTATCTGCATCACACGGCCGAGCTGCTTTTTGTTAACTTCTTCACAAAACCTGGCGCCACGAGGGTGCTTGAAATGTAGTCCGAAAAGTAGTGAAATTATTACGGTAATGTTGGGGGTCAGAGAAAGCGTCACGAACCTCTCCCTATAACATTCAGTGGACGCGAAACTAACTGCATCACACGGCGGAGCTGCTTTTGGTTAACTTCGTCACAGAACCTGGCGCCGCGTGGGTGCTTGAAATGTAGTCCGAAAAGTAGTGAAATTATTACGGTAATGTTGGGGGTCAGAGAAAGCCCCTACTAAAAAATCCTATTTGTTTTCAAACGGGTTTCATCAAATAGGGTTATGGAACGGGACCCCGTTTGATCCTGTTCAGTCCTGACCTGTTTAAATCCTGTTTATTCCTGTTTAAACCTGACCCGTTTAAATCCTGTTTAAACCTGACCCGTTTAAATCCTGTTTAATCCTGACCCGTTTAAATCCTGTTCAATCCTGACCCGTTTAATCCCGTCCTATCTAACCCAGACCTGTTTGCCCCTGTTCAGACCTATATTTTACTACATTCATACCAGGTCCTTTCAGAATGGATTGATGTTGCTTAATATAATTTACTCTTTAAACCTATTTTGTACACGTGTGTATTTGCGATCAGCATTGAAGAGAAGTAGATCTGCATTATGTTTGCAACAAGAATGCCACTTTCACATGTAGGTTTGCCTGGTACATTGCTTGATACGAAGATGAACACAATTTTCGGCATAAATTGATTAGCACTACCAACACTGATGTGATACATCATGAACAAGTTTTGTATGACCCACGAGTACGTTCTCTATGTATGACCTACAAGAAAATGCACCCTGAAGAAGACTGTACCTCATTTTCCTATTTACTACAAGTATGCAAATGTAATTCTTGCAAGTTTAGTATATGTTCGATCACTTGTACTCGTCCTTTTTGCTGTAATGGTTTGTTGACAAATCCACAGTAAAGCGTAATTTTGGGGTGAAAAATGTCAGGCAAAGTATTGGCATGTACTTGTAAGTGAAAAAGACAAGTATATTTTACGTAGGTATTTCTGTACACCCACTTGAGCTTTCATTAAGCCTGAAGTCCTCCGGCTTAAGTAAAAGCATGTCATAAATGTCCCAAGCACTGTTTATTGGACCTTCTAACGGTATTTCGATGCATCCAGTCTGCCGAGAGAAGACCGCTGGAGTGGGTTGCTTGGGTGAGAGCGAGCAGGGCACCTGAAAAAGTAAAGCCAATAATTTATCTTGACTCATGCAACAGGTTGGCACATAGGCAAATTTGCCTATGTTCCCACAGATAAGAAAGGTTCAGCATTCCGGTCATAGGAGATAATGAATAAATCTTATTGAAAAATATGTGGTTTCATGCAATGCCTATGTTTCAAGGGAACATGGATTACTGTGGGAGAATAAGCTGTCATAATTAGCAGGCGATTGAAGCAAGTGTTATAGGAAAAAGATGGACACCTCGTTTGATTTACAATAATTACTAGTATTGAAGCAACAGAATACAAACAAGAAATACCTTTAAAAACAACACCGACAGGTTGAGATAATAAATTATTCAGAAACTAAACCCTTCTGCCAGCAAAATACCGTAGTGTACTGGCTTTGACATTGTGCTGCTCAGGCAGAGGGCATGGGATTGAATCCCGGCCACAATGGCTGCATTTATATGGCAGAGAAATGCCAAAACCCCTATGTTAGGTCTATTGGGTACATGTTAAAGGAGACTAGGGATCCCGCCAACTTGAAGTTATAAAAACCGGAGTATATTTTGAGATAAGCAAACTCACAAAAGTAGAAGGCCCTGGCCATGCAAAGACCATATAAAGCCTTTTAAGGTAGGTGCCAGCAGCCGCAAAATTTCTTGTAAAAGCGAAATATAGCAGAAGCGTTATTTTTCCGTAGATCACTTTTGCGAGGTATTTTACAATTTGACACCCGACATGTTGGGCATCTACGGGCAACAGCAATTCTTGCACAGATCATAGCAAACACTGTTGCACCTAGGTATACATAGACACATAGGTATAGGTACAGTCACCGACTGATTTTCCGGACTCCGAAAATTCGAACATGATTACTCGGTCTGCTTCACGGCACCGCCATTCTCCCCATGGACCATAATGTATAACAACTTCTGAAAGTTCGGACGCCTTGCAACCTCTCGTCTGATTTTTCGGACACTCCTTGAGCCAACTTGATCGAGAGCACCATGCACCGACTCTGACCGTTGCATGGTTCTACTTGCTGAACGCCATTTTTGTTTTGAACGGAGCCACCTTGCTGCCCCACGAAGTGGCGCTACTGCAAATCCCTGCTCATCATCATCGTTTCTGCCTGGTTTGTAGCTACAGCAGTTCCGGTCTCAGCTTAGTATGCCATGTTAAGACAATCCAGCAGCTGATTTGTTTGTTTCTTCGTGCACGACGCTGCGAGTAGGCCAGGTTTTTTGTTTGTGCAACTGATGTCGGCGTGACGATGTTTGACGAAGCAAGATGGGCCAATTCATTTCACTAATATCTAGAATAGCTACCTGTAAGCACCACCTACCTTTCAACAAGATTTGCAAAGCAAAAAACCTCATCCTGAAAAGTCTGCACATGAAGACATCGGTAGCATCATCAGCGTGTGGCCTCAAGATAATTCGGCAAGCCAGGAAATTACTGACAGCATGAGTGCAAGCATGCCAACAGGAAATCAGTGGCTGAATAATGCACCTTCTACCAATTGGTAGACAGTGCATTTTCGCAAAGCCCTAACTACAGCAGATCATTGTTCAGGAGTTCCCGAATGCACAACTCCATGCCATTTTCACGCCGACTCTAGGGAAGCACCTCTGCACAGTTGCAAGAAAAAAAGCTAGATGCCCCAAGAGAAATGAGCCAACTCAAGCCATCGAAGTTATGTTTACCTTGTCTTCCTACAACTACTCGAAACCTAGGACTGCTGTTTTGCACAAGGGAACAAACGTCAACATTGGTGCCTCGCCCAACACAAGTGGTCTGCGCCGTAGAAGGTGCCATCAGTCAGCCCACAGATGAGGCCCACATCAGTGCTGTCAGTGTGCTGTACAAATTGCAGAAGCACAGCCTACAAGCTTGTCTGCCTTAGTGTGATCGCACCAATGAACGAAAACCAACGAATCAAGTTTGTTTCGTGCCGAGAACAGTTGCCTCATGCTGGATTTTCCTACAATTCTTTCTAAGCACAGATAATGCTTGGTTTGTTGTGTAGGCATGTAAATAATGAAAAGGCCTGCATCACTATCTCTGAAAAAAATCATGTAACAAAGCTTGTACAGTACACAGGTGCAGTGTCTATCACATACCATTTCGTACAGTAGAGGCTACATCGGATAAACCGACCAATGTATAAATGACTGGCAGCGTGACGAAGCAAACTTGATGCGCGGGTCAGTTAGCAGTGGTAGTGCACTGCTCTCGGCGCACATGCACCTATGTTTGAAAGCTGCTTGATCGTGACAAAATATAAAGACAAAAGCGCTGGAGAGATATCTGATGCTTTTCTTATATGTATGACGAGGAACCTAGCACTAGCTCCCCATGCAGAGAATTACTAGACAGTGAGACTGCTTCTTATCATTGTAAAACAAGTGTCACGCTCACCATGTGATGCGTCCTTTTCGTTTCCGTGCGAACAGCATGTATTCAGATCTATTCTCCCCCTTTCACCTTTTGCACAATATCACTGTGCGAGCAATAATACTGAACTGTTAGTAGCAGTCTGTCAGGTTGCCTCCTTTCTTTCCTTGTGAATTGTGTGCTAAATAAGGCTTTTTTTGGTGAAAGAGTGCTAGTTTAACGCATAAACTAGCGCCATGGCACTTTGCAATAAAGGAGTTATAATTCTCTAAAAATATGTCCATGCAGAACAGTGCCAAAAGAACACCTTAAAGAAAGAAAATGAGTGTATCTATCATAAAGACCAATCCTTGTCTTTTTTCCTTAACATAATTTTCAATACCGATATTGAAGTACAAGCTCACCATATTATATCACCTTGTCAAGGAAGCAAGGCACAATGGTGCCCAACTGTCGCGGGACCAACTTGGATGTGGAGATCAGCGCAGATCAGCAACATAGCATGGTCTGCTTACACTTCTTCTCCAGGTCCAGCCATACCTATAGCAGCTATAAAACAAGTGAGCTTAGAATCACAAGCGAAACAATATAAAAAGTGACACTGAACAAAGCAACTTTCGTTAAGCATAAATAGGATCGAAATGCTGACATTATGCCCATAAGTAACTTCACTTTGAGCAACAAAGCATCCAATTTAAGAAAGATAATATGTATGAGCTATCTATGTGAGAAAGATTAATCGAACGCCCTCTATTTGCCATACTCCTCCCCTTATGCATGGATGTCTCACTGACTGAGTGAGCTGGGCTGATCCCAGGTATAGTGTAATTAAAGGTTGTCACTTGGTGGGCCAATCCCGACACCATTGCATGACTTGTACAATAATTTTAATGTGTATTGTAATGCTGGCCATCCTGCAGGCACTGCAACATTATAGCACCCATAAGTCTAATGGCATTACCTGATAAGGTTAACTAATAAGTGTCCCCAGAAGCATAACTCGGCATGTATACTCGGTGGCCATTATTATTAGAGAAGCAACAGCAGAGGTGAAGCTTTATCCTGTGCCATATGCAAAATGGCCGAGCACGCCCAGCTTTTTGGTTACATTCTCACTTGTGACCACTGCAGCAGGCTGACTGACATGCGTAACCAGCAGTTTGTAGGACCACATTTTCATAACCTGCATTTTTTTTTACATCTGAAGAGATTAGCCTTAAGCTCCATGATGCGCTGCACTCGAGAAGCATTATAAACTGGCAACATTTAAATGCTATGCTGCATGGTTTGTTGCATGCTTTAGGAATTTACTTATTTATTATACACATAGCTCATAGGCTCCAGTTGGAGTATTGCATGAGGTGGCAAGAAAACATCATCATCAGCCTGGTTACGCCCACTGCAGGGCAAAGGCCTCTACCATACTTCTCCAACAAGCCCGGTCATGTACTAATTGTCACCATGCCGTCCCTGCAAACTTTTTAAGCTCATCCGCCCACCTAACTTTCTGCCGCCCCCTGCTACGCTTCCCTTCCCTTGGAATCCAGTCCGTAACCCTTAATGACCATCGGTTATCTTCCCTCCTCATTACATGTCCTGCCCATGCCCATTTCTTTTTCTTGATTTCAACTAAGATGTCATTAACTCGCGTTTGTTCCCTCACCCAATCTGCTCTTTTCTTATCCCTTAATGTTACACCTATCATTCTTCTCTACATAGCTCGTTGCGTCGTCCTCAATTTGAGTAGAACCCTTTTCGTAAGCCTCCAGGTTTCTGCCCCGTAGAAACCTGGAGGCTTACAAATTCTGAACTAACAAGGAGAACATTCAACAAAACAAGTCAGACCAAAGAAGAAAAAATAACATACTCTCATAATGGGACTACGTATCTGGCAGCTAGCTTATAAAAAAGACAATTAGGAATGTTTTACTACTGGTAGCGCTTTAGGGGCAGGAATGTAGAATTCCAAGCTTCATACACTTTTAAGCCACCTTTCGTGGCTTTTTGTTTTGAAGTTCTATTCTCTGTACTATTATAGAAATGAATACCCCCCTCCAAAATAAAACGTTGAAAAACATGTAATGCACAGTAATCTAACACAATAATGTAATGCACAACAGTGAATACTTAGAAAAATGTAATTAAGAACATGGAGTCTATGTGGGCACAGATGTTAGAACTCTACATGAAAGCATAATAATAAAGGTGGGCGAAGCATTTATGCTTTTGTCGGGCAACCTGCAGCAAGACATACAGGTAAAAGGATATGCATGCCTCACAACACAGTCCCTAAAAATATCTGTCACAATACAGTGAGTAGGTATATCATGCATATCTACAATAGCCCCTAATTATATTTAACTCAGAGGGGGCTACCTATGTAACTTGATCAAACTGCAGGTGGGCCAAATTCTAAATATACGATTCAAGTAGACAGAAAATGGACGTTATGAAAATGTATCTACAGCAAAAGTGTTGTACATTATTGTTGTACATTATGTCATACCTGCCAACCTGTGAACATAATATTTTGTAAAAATGCTGCAGACACTAAATTCTTTGTTGGGGACATAGCACACATTATTTTAAAGCTTGCTCTCAGCACCCCCATTGTTGCATACACACACACATTATTAATAAAGGGAAAATCACACATCTACCCGCTCGTAGCAATTGCTACAAAAGAAACCCGTACGGATTCCTCGAAAGGAAAGCCTCACATATGAAAAAAAGAAATCGTCCAGGTCTGGGAGTCAAACCCGGGACCACCGCCTTTCCGGGACAGCCGCTTTACAATCTAAGATAACCAGGCGGCTAGCAGATGGCCGGGCGAAGTCGAATTTGTCGACAACATGAAGCAAAGGCAAGGGTCTGACGTAATAGTTCTGCGGAAACGCGCAAGGTGTAGAGAAGTAATTAATAAAGGGGAAAAAAATATTACGTCAAACCCTTGCCTTTGCTTCGTGTTGTCAACTAATTCGACTTCGCCCTGGCATCTGCTAGCCACCTGGTTATCTCAGATGGTAGAGTGGCTGCCTCGGAAAGGCGGTAGTCCCGGGTTCGAGTCCCAGACCAGGACGAATTTTTCTTCAACTGTGCGGCTTTCCTTTTGAGGAACACATACGGGTTTCCTTTGTAGCAAATGGTGCGAGCGGGTGGACGTCTGATTTTCCCTTTATTAATTACTTCTCTCCACCTCGTGTGTTTGCGCAGAACTATTACGTCACACACACATTATCAACCATTATTTAACTTGTCGTGCAGCACAAAAAGCAGCAGCGAGCTTGAAACCAGTAACTGACAACATTGTTTTTTTTAGATTACAGAGCTTTACGCTGCTTCAGGAATTTATCTGACCAAACTTCCCAAAAGCAAGTGCCCCTCTGATGTTCTCGTTAGAGATATTGCATTGCTAATAATAAAGCAGTACAAGTACCATTGCAATTAATTTTTTACATGCATTTTAACAATGTCATGCCGTCAATCTCTCAACAGCTTTAAAACATCTTAACCAACACAACTTCGTTGTCTTTCTAAAGTGACATTCATAAAATTGTAAAATGAGCCCACATTTGTAAACCCACGAAAAATTCAGGAGAGTTTCCAAACATGGATGATACCAACAAAATCTGCAGCTCGTGTAAGTGGCAGCAACTGCTTTGCACACACCTTGTCACAGCATGCACATCAGGTACTTTTCCGTGCTGTTGAGGCTGCAGAAGTGCCGCAGGTGCATATGTGGAGGTGCCTCTGGTTCACAAAATCTTGCCATCCCTAAACAATAATAAATGCTCAATTTATTGTAATCCCTGCTGAAACTGTAAACTTGTGATATAAAAAGATCACGTCATATTTTGATAAAAGTCTCATACAACCAGTTACATGAAGCTGCAACTGGTTGTGCAAATATCTGATTGTAACATCACAGGCGGTTAAATAACACGTAAATCGAACTGTAGCAAACATGAATCTACTATGAAAAGGTTCACACAAACGTACAGCTGTATAACGTGAAATGTGAATTGTACTATCAAAAAATTCCGTAGGACATGAAAAGCGTTCCAAAACCTAATTTGTTTATGCGGCGCAACAAAGCACTGCTCCCAAAGGACGATGCGCTCAAAATTACAACAGACCACCTCTATTTCTGGAGAGACAATACAGAAAAGAGAAAGATTTTTCCATTAAAAAGAAGCATTGCTTATGTAATTTCGGCTTCTCTGCAAGATCGGAACCCTTTACAAGTACACGAAAACACACAGGACACTAATACACGTCATCTGACGACACTCTATAAACAGAAGAATTTCCATACAAGCTAAAAATCTGGCCATGCGTCAACGAAGGAATCGGGTGCTATCTCGCGCAGCTGTTAGCTGTGAAGACCGACACTTCGACGTACTACTTCTAGAAATGCCTATACCATTTCTCAATGAAACATTATGTACACAAACAGTAACTTTCTTTCCTTGAATTTTTGTGCCCATTTAGATCAAAGAACCACCCGCGCTAGCGTGCTTCATAGGTGAAAGTAAATAAACCACAGATAGAGCTGTTGGTAACATGAATACGTTTTAGGGCAATTTCCATGGAACTTTTTGCTAAATGTGCACTGCGACATGAAGAACAACCATTTGAAAAGCACATTTATAATTCTTGCTGCTTTACAAATCCGGATTCGGTTGTTGTACGGATCTTGCGATACGTACAACAACGCACACTTCACGAACCATAGACAGGAAGAATGCGCGCAAGCGCCGGACTTACCTTTCTCGGCGTACTCGGAAAACGCTCCTTTTAGTGTCACAGGTGCCGCGGAATCGACTGCACCAACGGTCCTTCCGGCGCACACACTGTTGAATTGCGGATCAACTACAGGACGTAAGAGCACAACTTTCACCAAATTCTTCCGTACAGTGCGATACGATGCGACAGTGCCAGAGGATGAGATCCTTTTCATGAGCCCGGAACAAAGGAAGCGCGAAGGGTCATATCTTCGGCATCGGCGCACCACACGAAGGATACTGCGGGCTACATTACGCGGTCCCAGGGGTTTTGTGATTCTCAATGCATACAAGATGCACCACAATTTTTCTCGGCACAGCGTACACACGATTAAACAACTACATCGGACGGCGTCAATACACAGCAAGCACTCACATGTAGCGACAAACTGAAGACGGCAAAATAATATCACCTGTAACTTTACCGGCGCTACCTGTGGTGCCATCTGTAGGCCGCCACCGAAAGCGACCGTGCTTTCGGTGATCTCATGGATGGTGACGGCGTTGTATATCGATGTTATGCGAGTCGTACAGCGTCTTGTACGACGTGTTTCAGCAACGTTGCTTTTAATAGAGAGGACAGCAATCTGCGTATACGCCGTATAGACGTCTCACCCACTTGAAAAACACAACAGGAAATTTTCAGTCTGTCGTATTTTGGGACGTCGTGACTGTCGTTCTGTTCTCTGTAGTGTGACGTCCTGTATTCGAAAATTCTGTAGTTCTTGATAAATATTTGATTAAAAATTGACAGAGACCAATTTAAGGATATGTAAAATTATTAATACAAAAAAAAATAAAAAAAATAAAAGACAAAGAAACGCATCCGCTGGGAATCGAACTTCGGATCTACCGGTCCCGAGACAAGCATCTTACCACTGCACCACGCCGAACATAGTTGCTATAGAATTGTTTAAGCTATGCCAAGAGTGTAAATCGCTGTCTGGGTTGCTGTTTACATTTACATTTTAAAAGTCACGATGCGCTTTCACTTCACCGCGTGAACTGCCGCATCTCTAGATGAGCAAAAGTGTTGTTACCATCGACAGGTACATCGTGGAGTGCTAGACCATCGATTTTGCTGTAACGATGTCCATATTTGATAAGAAATTCAGAAGTAGACAACGGTGACCGGGGACACTGAGGGTTGTTACTGCTAATTCCGACAGTTGGCTCTTGCTCTTTACACTTTTGAGCTCGCATATAATTCGTGTTCAATGCTATATAGCTACATAAACACTAGTGGGTGAGTCTTCATCCCGACAGAATACTGGCTTCTCACGGCAGCGCTGTACCAGATTAATGAGACCCGAGCGAGACAGCTTTTCACGCAACTTTGTGGAACAATCCAAAACTTCTTTTCCGCTTCGCATAAGCTTGTGCAATATTTCTGGGAATTAACTAATGTCTCAGTGTAACCGCACATGTAAGTCCACAGGCTTGTGGGCCCCATCTTACCAAATAAAACAAAGCGGATACGCAGCCATTCCCGCAGATGGTATGATTTTGATCAGCGACCGATTTTGAGGAGGCCGGTAGGGCGTTGCGGGGGGGGGGGGGCTGGTGCCGCGTCGTCACGGCACAATTATAACAATTGGCCACGTCGACTTTAATACTGGTGTCGGTGCTATCAGTATTGCCGGCTTCAGAGAAGCACGATTGAATACCGCGCAAGAGAAAAGTACAGTGTACACCACCGATGCGAAGCTGACATGTTAATATAAAGGGCCGCGACCGAAGGTGCTTCTGTTGCGACTTCAGAACTCTTGGCCGTCGCGACCGAATGTTTCTGTTGCGACGTCATAATTGCTGTCGTAACGTCAGTAATGTCTGTCGCAACTACAGAAATGTTAGGAACATCTGTCGTACAACAGAAATTTCTGTGTTTGCAGCAGGAATTCCTGTTGTCTTTTTCAACTGGGCAGGACCGGGAATCGGATTGAAATTCGCAGCTAGCATATCGCAGTTTGGTCTGTGAATGTTCCGAGGTGGTCACGCAATTTCAGTAGAGCTTGATAATGGCCCCAATTCAGCACTAGGGGCTAAATTGTCAGGATGTCGAACAATAAAAAAAGTTCCTCCCAGTTCTATTCAAGCATTAAACTGGTATGCATTATGCCATCCAGTATGGTTGCCACAAAGCTCCAGATTAAACCAGCTTTTGTGACAAACAGGCGACCCTATATGGTGCCACTGCGTCCAGTATAAGCCAGTTTAGTTGCAAACAGGGCCCCTGTTAAGACCCATTTCTGCGTGAACTGGTCATGCCTATACCTGCTTGCATGCCAAACGGGACCCCGCTCAGACCTGTTCGTGTGTGAACTGGTCCTGTTTATACCTCTTTGCATGCCAAACGGGACCCCGTTCAGACCGGTTCGTGTGTAAACTGGTCCAGTTTATACCTGTTTGCATGCCAAACGGGACCCCGTTCAGACCGGTTCGTGTGTAAACTGGTCCAGTTTATACCTGTTTGCAGCCAAACGGGACCCCGTTCAAACCTGTTCATGTGTAAACTGGTCCTGTTTATACCTGTTTGTTGCTAAACAGGTCCCTGTTAGAACCAGTTTAAACCTGTATAACCCAGTTTGAATTTAAATAAGATTTTCCAATAGGGGCGTCACGAATCTCTCCCGGTAACATTTAATACACGCGAAACTAACCGCATCACACGGCCGAGGTGCTTTTGGTTAACTTCGTCACAAAACTGGCGCTGCGAGGGTGCTTGAAATGCAGTCCGAAAAGTAGTGAAATTATTACGGTAATGTTGGGGGACAGAGAAACCGTCACGAACCTCTCCCGGTAACATTAAGTACACGCGAAACTAACTGCATCCCACGGCCGAGCTGCTTTTGGTTAACTTCGTCACAAAACCTGGCGCCGCGAGGGTGCTTGAAATGTAGTCCGAAAAGTAGCGAAATTATTACGGTAATATTGGGGGTCACAGAAAGCGTCACGAACCTCTCCCATAACATTCAGTACACGCAAAACTAATTGCATCACACGGCCGAGGTGCTTTTGGTTAACTTCGTCACAAAACTGTTGCCGCGAGGGTGCTTGAAATGCAGTCCGAAAAGTAGTGAAATTATTACGGTAATGTTGGGGGTGAGAGAAAGCGTCACGAACCTCTCCCGGTAACATTCAGTACACGTAAAACTAACTGCATACCACCACCGAGCTGCTTTTGGTTAACTTCGTCACAAAACCTGGCGCCGCGAGGGTGCTTGAAATGTAGTCCGAAAAGTAATGAAATCATTACTTTAATGCTGGGGGTCAGAGAAAGCGTCACGAACCCCTCCCGGTAACATTCAGTACACGCGAAACTAATTGCATGCCACCGCCGAGTTGCTTTCGGTTAACTTCGTCACAAAACCTGGCGCCGCGAGGGTGCTTGATATGTAGTCCGAAAAGTAGTGAAATTACTACGGTAATTTTGGGGGTCCGAGAAAGCGTCACGAATCTCTCCCGGTAACATTTAGTACACGCGAAACTAACCGCATCACACGGCCGAGCTGCTTTTGGTTAACTTCGTCACAAAAGCTGGCGCCGCGAGGGTGTTTAATATGTAGTCCGAAAAGTTGTGAAATTATTACGGTAATGTTGGGGGTGAGAGAAAGCGTCACGAACGTCTCCCGGTACCATTCAGTACACGTAAAACTAACTGCATACCACCGCCGAGCTGCTTTTGGTTAACTTCGTCACAAAACTGGCCCCGCGAGGGTGCTTTAAATGTAGTCCGAAAAGTAGTGAAATTATTACGGTAATGTTGGGGGTCAGAGAAAGCGTCACGCACCTTTCCCGGTAACATTCATACACGCGAAACTAACTGCATCACAGGGCCGAGCTTCTTTTGCTTAACTTCGTCACCAGACTGGAGCCGCGAGGGTGCTTGAAATGTAGTCCGGAAAGTAGTGAAATTATTACGGTAATGTTGGGGGACAGATAAAGCGTCACGGACCTCTCCCGGTAACATTTAGTACGCGCGAAAATATCTGCATCACACGGCCGAGCTGCTTTTTGTTAACTTCTTCACAAAACCTGGCGCCACGAGGGTGCTTGAAATGTAGTCCGAAAAGTAGTGAAATTATTACGGTAATGTTGGGGGTCAGAGAAAGCGTCACGAACCTCTCCCTATAACATTCAGTGGACGCGAAACTAACCGCATCACACGGCCGAGGTGCTTTTGGTTAACTTCGTCACAAAACTGGCGCCGCGAGGGTGCTTGAAATGCAGTCCGAAAAGTAGTGAAATTATTACGGTAATGTTGGGGGACAGAGAAAGCGTCACGAACCTCTCCCGGTAACATTCATTTCACGCGAAACCAACTGCATCCCACGGCCGAGCTGCTTTTGGTTAACTTCGTCACAAAACCTGGCGCCGCGAGGGTGCTTGGAATGTAATCCGAAAAGTAGTGAAATTGTTACGGTAATGTTGGGGGTCAGAGAAAGCGTCACGAATCTCTCCCGGTAACATTTAATACACGCGAAACTAACCGCATCACACGGCCGAGGTGCTTTCGGTTAACTTCGTCACAAAACTGGCGCTTCGAGGGTGCTTGAAATGCAGTCCGAAAAGTCGTGAAATTATTACGGTAATGTTGGGGGACAGAGAAAGCGTCACGAACCTCTCCCGGTAACATTAAGTACACGCGAAACTAACTGCATCCCACGGCCGAGCTCCTTTTGGTTAACTTCGTCACAAAACCTGGCGCCGCGAGGGTGCTTGAAATGTAGTCCGAAAAGTAGTGAAATTATTACGGTAATATTGGGGGTCACAGAAAGCGTCACGAACCTCTCCCATAACATTCAGTACACGCAAAACTAATTGCATCACACGGCCGAGGTGCTTTTGGTTAACTTCGTCACAAAACTGGCGCCGCGAGGGTGCTTGAAATGCAGTCCGAAAAGTAGTGAAATTATTACGGTAATGTTGGGGGTGAGAGAAAGCGTCACGAACCTCTCCCGGTAACATTCAGTACACGTAAAACTAACTGCATACCACCACCGAGCTGCTTTTGGTTAACTTCGTCACAAAGCCTGGCGCCGCGAGGGTGCTTGAAATGTAGTCCGAAAAGTAATGAAATCATTACTTTAATGCTGGGGGTCAGAGAAAGCGTCACGAACCCCTCCCGGTAACATTCAGTACACGCGAAACTAATTGCATGCCACCGCCGAGCTGCTTTCGGTTAACTTCGTCACAAAACCTGGCGCCGCGAGGGTGCTTGATATGTAGTCCGAAAAGTAGTGAAATTACTACGGTAATGTTGGGGGTCAGAGAAAGCGTCACGAATCTCTCCCGGTAACATTTAGTACACGCGAAACTAACCGCATCACACGGCCGAGCTGCTTTTGGTTAACTTCGTCACAAAAGCTGGCGCCGCGAGGGTGTTTAATATGTAGTCCGAAAAGTTGTGAAATTATTACGGTAATGTTGGGGGTGAGAGAAAGCGTCACGAACGTCTCCCGGTACCATTCAGTACACGTAAAACTAACTGCATACCACCGCCGAGCTGCTTTTGGTTAACTTCGTCACAAAACTGGCCCCGCGAGGGTGCTTTAATTGTAGTCCGAAAAGTAGTGAAATTATTACGGTAATGTTGGGGGTCAGAGAAAGCGTCACGCACCTTTCCCGGTAACATTCATACACCACATCACATCATCACATCACAGGGCCGAGCTTCTTTTGCTTAACTTCGTCACCAGACTGGAGCCGCGAGGGTGCTTGAAATGTAGTCCGGAAAGTAGTGAAATTATTACAGTAATGTTGGGGGACAGAGAAAGCGTCACGGACCTCTCCCGGTAACATTTAGTACGCGCGAAACTATCTGCATCACACGGCCGAGCTGCTTTTTGTTAACTTCTTCACAAAAGCTGGCGCCACAAGGGTGCTTGAAATGTAGTCCGAAAAGTAGTGAAATTATTACGGTAATGTTGGGGGTCAGAGAAAGCGTCACGAACCTCTCCCTATAACATTCAGTGGACGCGAAACTAACTGCATCACACGGCGGAGCTGCTTTTGGTTAACTTCGTCACAGAACCTGGCGCCGCGTGGGTGCTTGAAATGTAGTCCGAAAAGTACTTAAATTATTACGGTAATGTTGGGGGTCAGAGAAAGCGTAACGAATCTCTCCCGGTAACATTTAATACACGCGAAACTAACCGCATCACACGGCCGAGGTGCTTTTGGTTAACTTCGTCACAAAACTGGCGCCGCGAGGGTGCTTGAAATGCAGTCCGAAAAGTAGTGAAATTATTACGGTAATGTTGGGGGACAGAGAAAGCGTCACGAACCTCTCCCGGTAACATTAAGTACACGCGAAACTAACTGCATCCCACGGCCGAGCTGCTTTTGGTTAACTTCGTCACAAAACCTGGCGCCGCGAGGGTGCTTGAAATGTAGACCGAAAAGTAGTGAAATTATTACGGTAATATTGGGGGTCACAGAAAGCGTCACGAACCTCTCCCATAACATTCAGTACACGCAAAACTAATTGCATCACACGGCCGAGGTGCTTTTGGTAAACTTCGTCACAAAACTGGCGCCGCGAGGGTGCTTGAAATGCAGTCCGAAAAGTAGTGAAATTATTACGGTAATGTTGGGGGACAGAGAAAGCGTCACGAACCTCTCCCGGTAACATTCAGTTCACGCGAAACCAACTGCATCCCACGGCCGAGCTGCTTTTGGTTAACTTCGTCACAAAACCTGGCGCCGCGAGGGTGCTTGGAATGTAATCCGAAAAGTAGTGAAATTGTTACGGTAATGTTGGGGGTCAGAGAAAGCGTCACGAACCTCTCCCGGTAACATTCAGTACACGCAAAACTAATTGCATCACATGGCCGAGCTGCGTTTGGTTAACTTCGTCACAAAACCAGGCGCCGCGAGGGTGTTTGAAATGTAGTCCGAAAAGTAGTGAAATTATTACGGTAATTTTGGGGGTCAGAGAAAGCGTCACGAACCTCTCCCGGTAACCTTCAGTACACGCGAAAGTAACTGCATCCCACGGCCGAGCTGCTTTTGGTTAACTTCGTCACAAAACCTGGCACCGCGATGGTGCTTGAAATGTAGTCCGAAAAGTAGTGAAAATATTACGGTAATGTTGGGGGTCAGAGAAAGCGTCACGAATCTCTCCCGGTAACATTTATTAGACGCGAAACTAACCGCATCACACGGCTGAGCTGCTTTTGGTTAACTTCGTCATAAAAGCTAGCGCCGCGAGGGTGCCTAAACTGTAGTCCGAAAAGTTGTGAAATTATTACAGTAATGTTGGGGGTGAGAGAAAGCGTCACGAACCTCTCCCGGTAACATTCAGTACACGTAAAACTAACTGCATACCACCACCGAGCTGCTTTTGGTTAACTTCGTCACAAAACTGGCCCCGCGAGGGTGCTTGAAATGTAGTCCGAAAAGTAGTGAAATTATTACGGTAATGTTGGGCGTCAGAGAAAGCGTCACGCACCTCTCCCGGTAACATTCAAACACGCGAAACTAACTGCATCACAGGGCCGAGCTGCTTTTGCTTAACTTCGTCACCAGACTGGCGACGCGAAGGTGCTTGAAATGTAGTCCGAAAAGTAGTGAAAATATTACGGTAATGTTGGGGGTCAGAGAAAGCGTCACGAACCTCTCCCGGTAACATTCAAACACGCGAAACTAACTGCATCACAGGGCCGAGCTTCTTTTGCTTAACTTCGTCACTAGACTGGCGCCTCGAGGGTGCTTGAAATGTAGTCCGAAAAGTTGTGAAATTATTTTAGTAATGTTGGGGGTGAGAGAAAGCGTCACGAACGTCTCCCGGTACCATTCAGTACACGTAAAAGTAACTGCATACCACGGCCGAGCTGCTTTTGGTTAACTTCGTCACAAAACCTGGCGCCACGAGGGTGCTTGAAATGCAGTCCGAAAAGTAGTGAAATTATTACGGTAATGTTGGGGGTCAGAGAAAGCGTCACGAACCTCTCCCGGTAACATTCAGTACACGTGAAACTAACTGCATCCCACGGCCGAGCTGCTTTTGGTTAACTCCGTCACAGAACGTGGCGCCGCGAGGGTGCTTGAAAAGTAGTCCAAGAAGTAGTGAAATTATTACTGTAATGTTGGGGGTCAGAGAAAGCGTCACGAATCTCTCCCGGTAACATTTAGTACACGCGAAACTAACCGCATCACACGGCCGAGCTGCTTTTGGTTAACTTCGTCACAAAAGCTGGCGCCGCGAGGGTGTTTAATATGTAGTCCGAAAAGTTGTGAAATTATTACGGTAATGTTGGGGGTGAGAGAAAGCGTCACGAACCTCTCCCGGTAACATTCAGTACACGCAAAACTAATTGCATCACACGGCCGAGGTGCTTTTGGTTAACTTCGTCACAAAACCTGGCGCCGCGAGGGTGCTTGAAATGTAGTCCGAAAAGTAATGAAATCATTACTTTAATGCTGGGGGTCAGAGAAAGCGTCACGAACCCCTCCCGGTAACATTCAGTACACGCGAAACTAATTGCATGCCACCGCCGAGCTGCTTTCGGTTAACTTCGTCACAAAACCTGGCGCCGCGAGGGTGCTTGATATGTAGTCCGAAAAGTAGTGAAATTACTACGGTAATTTTGGGGGTCAGAGAAAGCGTCACGAATCTCTCCCGGTAACATTTAGTACACGCGAAACTAACCGCATCACACGGCCGAGCTGCTTTTGGTTAACTTCGTCACAAAAGCTGGCGCCGCGAGGGTGTTTAATATGTAGTCCGAAAAGTTGTGAAATTATTACGGTAATGTTGGGGGTGAGAGAAAGCGTCACGAACGTCTCCCGGTACCATTCAGTACACGTAAAACTAACTGCATACCACCGCCGAGCTGCTTTTGGTTAACTTCGTCACAAAACTGGCCCCGCGAGGGTGCTTTAAATGTAGTCCGAAAAGTAGTGAAATTAATACGGTAATGTTGGGGGTCAGAGAAAGCGTCACGCACCTTTCCCGGTAACATTCATACACGCGAAACTAACTGCATCACAGGGCCGAGCTTCTTTTGCTTAACTTCGTCACCAGACTGGAGCCGCGAGGGTGCTTGAAATGTAGTCCGGAAAGTAGTGAAATTATTACGGTAATGTTCGGGGACAGAGAAAGCGTCACGGACCTCTCCCGGTAACATTTAGTACGCGCGAAACTATCTGCATCACACGGCCGAGCTGCTTTTTGTTAACTTCTTCACAAAACCTGGCGCCACGAGGGTGCTTGAAATGTAGTCCGAAAAGTAGTGAAATTATTACGGTAATGTTGGGGGTCAGAGAAAGCGTCACGAACCTCTCCCTATAACATTCAGTGGACGCGAAACTAACTGCATCACACGGCGGAGCTGCTTTTGGTTAACTTCGTCACAGAACCTGGCGCCGCGTGGGTGCTTGAAATGTAGTCCGAAAAGTAGTGAAATTATTACGGTAATGTTGGGGGTCAGAGAAAGCGTCACGAATCTCTCCCGGTAACATTTAATACACGCGAAACTAATCGCATCACACGGCCGAGGTGCTTTTGGTTAACTTCGTCACAAAACTGGCGCCGCGAGGGTGCTTGAAATGCAGTCCGAAAAGTAGTGAAATTATTACGGTAATGTTGGGGGACAGAGAAAGCGTCACGAACCTCTCCCGGTAACATTAAGTACACGCGAAACTAACTGCATCCCACGGCCGAGCTGCTTTTGGTTAACTTCGTCACAAAACCTGGCGCCGCGAGGGTGCTTGAAATGTATTCCGAAAAGTAGTGAAATTATTACGGCAATATTGGGGGTCACAGAAAGCGTCACGAACCTCTCCCATAACATTCAGTGCACGCAAAACTAATTGCATCACACGGCCGAGGTGCTTTTGGTTAACTTCGTCACAAAACTGGCGCCGCGAGGGTGCTTGAAATGCAGTCCGAAAAGTAGTGAAATTATTACGGTAGTGTTGGGGGACAGAGAAAGCGTCACGAACCTCTCCCGGTAACATTCAGTTCACGCGAAACCAACTGCATCCCACGGCCGAGCTGCTTTTGGTTAACTTCGTCACAAAACCTGGCGCCGCGAGGGTGCTTGGAATGTAATCCGAAAAGTAGTGAAATTGTTACGGTAATGTTGGGGGTCAGAGAAAGCGTCACGAACCTCTCCCGGTAACATTCAGTACACGCAAAACTAATTGCATCACATGGCCGAGCTGCGTTTGGTTAACTTCGTCACAAAACCAGGCGCCGCGAGGGTGTTTGAAATGTAGTCCGAAAAGTAGTGAAATTATTACGGTAATTTTGGGGGTCAGAGAAAGCGTCACGAACCTCTCCCGGTAACCTTCAGTACACGCGAAAGTAACTGCATCCCACGGCCGAGCTGCTTTTGGTTAACTTCGTCACAAAACCTGGCGCCGCGATGGTGCTTGAAATGTAGTCCGAAAAGTAGTGAAAATATTACGGTAATGTTGGGGGTCAGAGAAAGCGTCACGAATCTCTCCCGGTAACATTTATTACACGCGAAACTAACCGCATCACACGGCTGAGCTGCTTTTGGTTAACTTCGTCATAAAAGCTGGCGCCGCGAGGGTGCCTAAACTGTAGTCCGAAAAGTTGTGAAATTATTACAGTAATGTTGGGGGTGAGAGAAAGCGTCACGAACCTCTCCCGGTAACATTCAGTACACGTAAAACAAACTGCATACCACCACCGAGCTGCGTTTGGTTAACTTCGTCACAAAACTGGCCCCGCGAGGGTGCTTGAAATGTAGTCCGAAAAGTAGTGAAATTATTACGGTAATGTTGGGCGTCAGAGAAAGCGTCACGCACCTCTCCCGGTAACATTCAAACACGCGAAACTAACTGCATCACAGGGCCGAGCTGCTTTTGCTTAACTTCGTCACCAGACTTGCGACGCGAGGGTGCTTGAAATGTAGTCCGAAAAGTAGTGAAATTATTACGGTAATGTTGGGGGTCAGAGAAAGCGTCACGAACCTCTCCCGGTAACATTCAAACACGCGAAACTAACTGCATCACAGGGCCGAGCTTCTTTTGCTTAACTTCGTCACTAGACCGGCGCCTCGAGGGTGCTTGAAATGTAGTCCGAAAAGTTGTGAAATTATTACAGTAATGTTGGGGGTGAGAGAAAGCGTCACGAACGTCTCCCGGTACCATTCAGTACACGTAAAACTAACTGCATACCACCGCCGAGCTGCTTTTGGTTAACTTCGTCACAAAACCTGGCGCCACGAGGGTGCTTGAAATGCAGTCCGAAAAGTAGTGAAATTATTCCGGTAATGTTGGGGGTCAGAGAAAGCGTCACGAACCTCTCCCGGTAACATTCAGTACACGCGAAACTAACTGCATCACAGGGCCGAGCTTCTTTTGCTTAACTTCGTCACCAGACTGGAGCCGCGAGGGTGCTTGAAATGTAGTCCGGAAAGTAGTGAAATTATTACGGTAATGTTGGGGGACAGAGAAAGCGTCACGGACCTCTCCCGGTAACATTTAATACACGCGAAACTAACCGCATCACACGGCCGAGGTGCTTTTGGTTAACTTCGTCACAAAACTGGCGCCGCGAGGGTGCTTGAAATGCAGTCCGAAAAGTAGTGAAATTATTACGGTAATGTTGGGGGACAGAGAAAGCGTCACGAACCTCTCCCGGTAACATTAAGTACACGCGAAACTAACTGCATCCCACGGCCGAGCTGCTTTTGGTTAACTTCGTCACAAAACCTGGCGCCGCGAGGGTGCTTGAAATGTATTCCGAAAAGTAGTGAAATTATTACGGCAATATTGGGGGTCACAGAAAGCGTCACGAACCTCTCCCATAACATTCAGTACACGCAAAACTAATTGCATCACACGGCCGAGGTGCTTTTGGTTAACTTCGTCACAAAACTGGCGCCGCGAGGGTGCTTGAAATGCAGTCCGAAAAGTAGTGAAATTATTACGGTAGTGTTGGGGGACAGAGAAAGCGTCACGAACCTCTCCCGGTAACATTCAGTTCACGCGAAACCAACTGCATCCGACGGCCGAGCTGCTTTTGGTTAACTTCGTCACAAAACCTGGCGCCGCGAGGGTGCTTGGAATGTAATCCGAAAAGTAGTGAAATTGTTACGGTAATGTTGGGGGTCAGAGAAAGCGTCACGAACCTCTCCCGGTAACATTCAGTACACGTAAAACTAACTGCATACCACCACCGAGCTGCTTTTGGTTAACTTCGTCACAAAACTGGCCCCGCGAGGGTGCTTGAAATGTAGTCCGAAAAGTAGTGAAATTATTACGGTAATGTTGGGCGTCAGAGAAAGCGTCACGCACCTCTCCCGGTAACATTCAAACACGCGAAACTAACTGCATCACGGGGCCGAGCTGCTTTTGCTTAACTTCGTCACCAGACTTGCGACGCGAGGGTGCGTGAAATGTTGTCCGAAAAGTAGTGAAATTATTACGGTAATGTTGGGGGTCAGAGAAAGCGTCACGAACCTCTCCCGGTAACATTCAAACACGCGAAACTAACTGCATCACAGGGCCGAGCTTCTTTTGCTTAACTTCGTCACTAGACCGGCGCCTCGAGGGTGCTGGAAATGTAGTCCGAAAAGTTGTGAAATTATTACAGTAATGTTGGGGGTGAGAGAAAGCGTCACGAACGTCTCCCGGTACCATTCAGTACACGTAAAACTAACTGCATACCACCGACGAGCTGCTTTTGGTTAACTTCGTCACAGAACCTGGCGCCGCGAGGGTGCTTGAAATGTAGTCCGAAAAGTAGTGAAATTATTACGGTAATGTTGGGGGTCAGAGAAAGCGTCACGAATCTCTCCCGGTAACATTTAGTTCGCGCGAAACTAATCGCATCACACGGCCGAGCTGCTTTTGCTTAAGTTCGTCACCAGACTGGCGCCGCGAGGGTACTTGAAATGTAGTCCGAAAAGTAGTGAAATTATTACGGCAATGTTGGGGGTCAGAGAAAGCGTCACGAACCTCTCCCGGTAACTTTCAGTACACGCAAAACTAATTGCATCACACGGCCGAGCTGCTTTTTGTTAACTTCTTCACAAAACCTGGCGCCACGAGGGTGCTTGAAATGTAGTCCGAAAAGTAGTGAAATTATTACGGTAATGTTGTGGGTCAGAGAAAGCGTCACGAATCTCTCCCGGTAACATTTAATACACGCGAAACTAACCGCATCACACGGCCGAGGTGCTTTTGGTTAACTTCGTCACAAAACTGGCGCCGCGAGGGTGCTTGAAATGCAGTCCGAAAAGTAGTGAAATTATTACGGTAATGATGGGGGACAGAGAAAGCGTCACGAACCTCTCCCGGTAACATTAAGTACACGCGAAACTAACTGCATCCCACGGCCGAGCTGCTTTTGGTTAACTTCGTCACAAAACCTGGCGCCGCGAGGGTGCTTGAAATGTATTCCGAAAAGTAGTGAAATTATTACGGCAATATTGGGGGTCACAGAAAGCGTCACGAACCTCTCCCATAACATTCAGTACACGCAAAACTAATTGCATCACACGGCCGAGGTGCTTTTGGTTAACTTCGTCACAAAACTGGCGCCGCGAGGGTGCTTGAAATGCAGTCCGAAAAGTAGTGAAATTATTACGGTAGTGTTGGGGGACAGAGAAAGCGTCACGAACCTCTCCCGGTAACATTCAGTTCACGCGAAACCAACTGCATCCGACGGCCGAGCTGCTTTTGGTTAACTTCGTCACAAAACCTGGCGCCGCGAGGGTGCTTGGAATGTAATCCGAAAAGTAGTGAAATTGTTACGGTAATGTTGGGGGTCAGAGAAAGCGTCACGAACCTCTCCCGGTAACATTCAGTACACGCAAAACTAATTGCATCACATGGCCGAGCTGCGTTTGGTTAACTTCGTCACAAAACCAGGCGCCGCGAGGGTGTTTGAAATGTAGTCCGAAAAGTAGTGAAATTATTACGGTAATTTTGGGGGTCAGAGAAAGCGTCACGAACCTCTCCCTATGACATTCAGTGGACGCGAAACTAACTGCATCACACGGCGGAGCTGCTTTTGGTTAACTTCGTCACAGAACCTGGCGCCGCGAGGGTGCTTGAATTGTAGTCCGAAAAGTAGTGAAATTATTACGGTAATGTTGGGGGTGAGAGAAAGCGTCACGAACCTCTCCCGGTAACATTCAGTACACGTAAAACTAACTGCATACCACCACCGAGCTGCTTTTGGTTAACTTCGTCACAAAACCTGGCGCCGCGAGGGTGCTTGAAATGTAGTCCGAAAAGTAATGAAATCATTACTTTAATGCTGGGGGTCAGAGAAAGCGTCACGAACCCCTCCCGGTAACATTCAGTACACGCGAAACTAATTGCATGCCACCGCCGAGCTGCTTTCGGTTAACTTCGTCACAAAACCTGGCGCCGCGAGGGTGCTTGATATGTAGTCCGGAAAGTAGTGAAATTACTACGGTAATTTTGGGGGTCAGAGAAAGCGTCACGAATCTCTCCCGGTAACATTTAGTACACGCGAAACTAACCGCATCACACGGCCGAGCTGCTTTTGGTTAACTTCGTCACAAAAGCTGGCGCCGCGAGGGTGTTTAATATGTAGTCCGAAAAGTTGTGAAATTATTACGGTAATGTTGGGGGTGAGAGAAAGCGTCACGAACGTCTCCCGGTACCATTCAGTACACGTAAAACTAACTGCATACCACCACCGAGCTGCTTTTGGTTAACTTCTTCACAAAACTGGCCCCGCGAGGGTGCTTCAATTGTAGTCCGAAAAGTAGTGAAATTATTACGGTAATGTTGGGGGTCAGAGAAAGCGTCACGCACCTTTCCCGGTAACATTCATACACGCGAAAATAACTGCATCACAGGGCCGAGCTTCTTTTGCTTAACTTCGTCACCAGACTGGAGCCGCGAGGGTGCTTGAAATGTAGTCCGGAAAGTAGTGAAATTATTACGGTAATGTTGGGGGACAGAGAAAGCGTCACGGACCTCTCCCGGTAACATTTAGTACGCGCGAAACTATCTGCATCACACGGCCGAGCTGCTTTTTGTTAACTTCTTCACAAAACCTGGCGCCACAAGGGTGCTTGAAATGTAGTCCGAAAAGTAGTGAAATTATTACGGTAATGTTGGGGGTCAGAGAAAGCGTCACGAACCTCTCCCTATAACATTCAGTGGACGCGAAACTAACTGCATCACACGGCGGAGCTGCTTTTGGTTAACTTCGTCACAGAACCTGGCGCCGCGTGGGTGCTTGAAATGTAGTCCGAAAAGTAGTTAAATTATTACGGTAATGTTGGGGGTCAGAGAAAGCGTAACGAATCTCTCCCGGTAACATTTAATACACGCGAAACTAACCGCATCACACGGCCGAGGTGCTTTTGGTTAACTTCGTCACAAAACTGGCGCCGCGAGGGTGCTTGAAATGCAGTCCGAAAAGTAGTGAAATTATTACGGTAACGTTGGGGGACAGAGAAAGCGTCACGAACCTCTCCCGGTAACATTAAGTACACGCGAAACTAACTGCATCCCACGGCCGAGCTGCTTTTGGTTAACTTCGTCACAAAACCTGGCGCCGCGAGGGTGCTTGAAATGTAGTCCGAAAAGTAGTGAAATTATTACGGTAATATTGGGGGTCACAGAAAGCGTCACGAACCTCTCCCATAACATTCAGTACACGCAAAACTAATTGCATCACACGGCCGAGGTGCTTTTGGTAAACTTCGTCACAAAACTGGCGCCGCGAGGGTGCTTGAAATGCAGTCCGATAAGTGGTGAAATTATTACGGTAATGCTGGGGGACAGAGAAAGCGTCACGAACCTCTCCCGGTAACATTCAGTTCACGCGAAACCAACTGCATCCCACGGCCGAGCTGCTTTTGGTTAACTCCGTCACAAAACCTGGCGCCGCGAGGGTGCTTGGAATGTAATCCGAAAAGTAGTGAAATTGTTACGGTAATGTTGGGAGTCAGAGAAAGCGTCACGAACCTCTCCCGGTAACATTCAGTACACGCAAAACTAATTGCATCACATGGCCGAGCTGCGTTTGGTTAACTTCGTCACAAAACCAGGCGCCGCGAGGGTGTTTGAAATGTAGTCCGAAAAGTAGTGAAATTATTACGGTAATTTTGGGGGTCAGAGAAAGCGTCACGAACCTCTCCCGGTAACCTTCAGTACACGCGAAAGTAACTGCATCCCACGGCCGAGCTGCTTTTGGTTAACTTCGTCACAAAACCTGGCACCGCGATGGTGCTTGAAATGTAGTCCGAAAAGTAGTGAAAATATTACGGTAATGTTGGGGGTCAGAGAAAGCGTCACGAATCTCTCCCGGTAACATTTATTAGACGCGAAACTAACCGCATCACACGGCTGAGCTGCTTTTGGTTAACCTCTTCATAAAAGCTGGCGCCGCGAGGGTGCCTAAACTGTAGTCCGAAAAGTTGTGAAATTATTACAGTAATGTTGGGGGTGAGAGAAAGCGTCACGAACCTCTCCCGGTAACATTCAGTACACGTAAAACTAGCTGCATACCACCACCGAGCTGCTTTTATTTAACTTCGTCACAAAACTAGCCCCGCGAGGGTGCTTGAAATGTAGTCCGAAAAGTAGTGAAATTATTACGGTAATGTTGGGCGTCAGAGAAAGCGTCACGCACCTCTCCCGGTAACATTCAAACACGCGAAACTAACTGCATCACAGGGCCGAGCTGCTTTTGCTTAACTTCGTCACCAGACTGGCGACGCGAGGGTGCTTGAAATGTAGTCCGAAAAGTAGTGAAATTATTACGGTAATGTTGGGGGTCAGAGAAAGCGTCACGAACCTCTCCCGGTAACATTCAAACACGCGAAACTAACTGCATCACAGGGCCGAGCTTCTTTTGCTTAACTTCGTCACTAGACTGGCGCCTCGAGGGTGCTTGAAATGTAGTCCGAAAAGTTGTGAAATTATTTTAGTAATGTTGGGGGTGAGAGAAAGCGTCACGAACGTCTCCCGGTACCATTCAGTACACGTAAAAGTAACTGCATACCACCGCCGAGCTGCTTTTGGTTAACTTCGTCACAAAACCTGGCGCCACGAGGGTGCTTGAAATGCAGTCCGAAAAGTAGTGAAATTATTACGGTAATGTTGGGGGTCAGAGAAAGCGTCACGAACCTCTCCCGGTAACATTCAGTACACGTGAAACTAACTGCATCCCACGGCCGAGCTGCTTTTGGTTAACTCCGTCACAGAACGTGGCGCCGCGAGGGTGCTTGAAAAGTAGTCCAAGAAGTAGTGAAATTATTACTGTAATGTTGGGGGTCAGAGAAAGCGTCACGAACCTCTCCCTATAACATTCAGTGGACGCGAAACTAAGTGCATCACACGGCGGAGCTGCTTTTGGTTAACTTCGTCACAGAACCTGGCGCCGCGAGGGTACTTGAAATGTAGTCCGAAAAGTAGTGAAATTATTACGGTAATGTTGGGGGTCAGAGAAAGCGTCACGAACCTCTCCCGGTAACATTCAGTACACGCAAAACTAACTGCATCACACGGCCGAGGTGCTTTTGGTTAACTTCGTCACAAAACCTGGCGCCGCGAGGGTGCTTGAAATGTAGTCCGAAAAGTAATGAAATCATTCCTTTAATGCTGGGGGTCAGAGAAAGCGTCACGAACCCCTCCCGGTAACATTCAGTACACGCGAAACTAATTGCATGCCACCGCCGAGCTGCTTTCGGTTAACTTCGTCACAAAACCTGGCGCCGCGAGGGTGCTTGATATGTAGTCCGAAAAGTAGTGAAATTACTACGGTAATTTTGGGGGTCAGAGAAAGCGTCACGAATCTCTCCCGGTAACATTTAGTACACGCGAAACTAACCGCATCACACGGCCGAGCTGCTTTTGGTTAACTTCGTCACAAAAGCTGGCGCCGCGAGGGTGTTTAATATGTAGTCCGAAAAGTTGTGAAATTATTACGGTAATGTTGGGGGTGAGAGAAAGCGTCACGAGCGTCTCCCGGTACCATTCAGTACACGTAAAACTAACTGCATACCACCGCCGAGCTGCTTTTGGTTAACTTCGTCACAAAACTGGCCCCGCGAGGGTGCTTTAAATGTAGTCCGAAAAGTAGTGAAATTATTACGGTAATGTTGGGGGTCAGAGAAAGCGTCACGCACCTTTCCCGGTAACATTCATACACGCGAAACTAACTGAATCACAGGGCCGAGCTTCTTTTGCTTAACTTCGTCACCAGACTGGAGCCGCGAGGGTGCTTGAAATGTTGTCCGGAGAGTAGTGAAATTATTACGGTAATGTTGGGGGACAGAGAAAGCGTCACGGACCTCTCCCGGTAACATTTAGTACGCGCGAAACAATCTGCATCACACGGCCGAGCTGCTTTTTGTTAACTTCTTCACAAAACCTGGCGCAACGAGGGTGCTTGAAATGTAGTCCGAAAAGTAGTGAAATTATTACGGTAATGTTGGGGGTCAGAGAAAGCGTCACGAACCTCTCCCTATAACATTCAGTGGACGCGAAACTAACTGCATCACACGGCGGAGCTGCTTTTGGTTAACTTCGTCACAGAACCTGGCGCCGCGTGGGTGCTTGAAATGTAGTCCTAAAAGTAGTGAAATTATTACGGTAATGTTGGGGGTCAGAGAAAGCGTCACGAATCTCTCCCGGTAACATTTAATACACGCGAAACTAACCGCATCACACGGCCGAGGTGCTTTTGTTTAACTTCGTCACAAAACTGGCGCCGCGAGGGTGCTTGAAATGCAGTCCGAAAAGTAGTGAAATTATTACGGTAATGTTGGGGGACAGAGAAAGCGTCACGAACCTCTCCCGGTAACATTAAGTACACGCGAAACTAACTGCATCCCACGGCCGAGCTGCTTTTGGTTAACTTCGTCACAAAACCTGGCGCCGCGAGGGTGCTTGAAATGTATTCCGAAAAGTAGTGAAATTATTACGGCAATATTGGGGGTCACAGAAAGCGTCACGAACCTCTCCCATAACATTCAGTGCACGCAAAACTAATTGCATCACACGGCCGAGGTGCTTTTGGTTAACTTCGTCACAAAACTGGCGCCGCGAGGGTGCTTGAAATGCAGTCCGAAAAGTAGTGAAATTATTACGGTAGTGTTGGGGGACAGAGAAAGCGTCACGAACCTCTCCCGGTAACATTCAGTTCACGCGAAACCAACTGCATCCCACGGCCGAGCTGCTTTTGGTTAACTTCGTCACAAAACCTGGCGCCGCTAGGGTGCTTGGAATGTAATCCGAAAAGTAGTGAAATTGTTACGGTAATGTTGGGGGTCAGAGAAAGCGTCACGAACCTCTCCCGGTAACATTCAGTACACGCAAAACTAATTGCATCACATGGCCGAGCTGCGTTTGGTTAACTTCGTCACAAAACCAGGCGCCGCGAGGGTGTTTGAAATGTAGTCCGAAAAGTAGTGAAATTATTACGGTAATTTTGGGGTTCAGAGAAAGCGTCACGAACCTCTCCCGGTAACCTTCAGTACACGCGAAAGTAACTGCATCCCACGGCCGAGCTGCTTTTGGTTAACTTCGTCACAAAACCTGGCGCCGCGATGGTGCTTGAAATGTAGTCCGAAAAGTAGTGAAAATATTATGGTAATGTTGGGGGTCAGAGAAAGCGTCACGAATCTCTCCCGGTAACATTTATTACACGCGAAACTAACCGCATCACACGGCTGAGCTGCTTTTGGTTAACTTCGTCATAAAAGCTGGCGCCGCGAGGGTGCCTAAACTGTAGTCCGAAAAGTTGTGAAATTATTACAGTAATGTTGGGGGTGAGAGAAAGCGTCACGAACCTCTCCCGGTAACATTCAGTACACGTAAAACTAACTGCATACCATCACCGAGCTGCTTTTGGTTGACTTCGTCACAAAACTGGCCCCGCGAGGGTGCTTGAAATGTAGTCCGAAAAGTAGTGAAACTATTACGGTAATGTTGGGCGTCAGAGAAAGCGTCACGCACCTCTCCCGGTAACAATCAAACACGCGAAACTAACTGCATCACAGGGCCGAGCTGCTTTTGCTTAACTTCGTCACCAGACTTGCGACGCGAGGGTGCTTGAAATGTAGTCCGAAAAGTAGTGAAATTATTACGGTAATGTTGGGGGTCAGAGAAAGCGTCACGAACCTCTTCCGGTAACATTCAAACACGCGAAACTAACTGCATCACAGGGCCGAGCTTCTTTTGCTTAACTTCGTCACTAGACCGGCGCCTCGAGGGTGCTTGAAATGTAGTCCGAAAAGTTGTGAAATTATTACAGTAATGTTGGGGGTGAGAGAAAGCGTCACGAACGTCTCCCGGTACCATTCAGTACACGTAAAACTAACTGCATACCACCGCCGAGCTGCTTTTGGTTAACTTCGTCACAAAACCTGGCGCCACGAGGGTGCTTGAAATGCAGTCCGAAAAGTAGTGAAATTATTCCGGTAATGTTGGGGGTCAGAGAAAGCGTCACGAACCTCTCCCGGTAACATTCAGTACACGCGAAACTACATCACAGGGCCGAGCTTCTTTTGCTTAACTTCGTCACCAGACTGGAGCCGCGAGGGTGCTTGAAATGTAGTCCGGAAAGTAGTGAAATTATTACGGTAATGTTGGGGGACAGAGAAAGCGTCACGGACCTCTCCCGGTAACATTTAGTACGCGCGAAACTATTTGCATCACACGGCCGAGCTGCTTTTTGTTAACTTCTTCACAAAACCTGGCGCCACGAGGGTGCTTTAAATGTAGTCCGAAAAGTAGTGAAATTATTACGGTAATGTTGGGGGTCAGAGAAAGCGTCACGAATCTCTCCCGGTAACATTTAATACACGCGAAACTAACCGCATCACACGGCCGAGGTGCTTTTGGTTAACTTCGTCACAAAACTGGCGCCGCGAGGGTGCTTGAAATGCAGTCCGAAAAGTAGTGAAATTATTACGGTAATGTTGGGGGACAGAGAAAGCGTCACGAACCTCTCCCGGTAACATTAAGTACACGCGAAACTAACTGCATCCCACGGCCGAGCTGCTTTTGGTTAACTTCGTCACAAAACCTGGCGCCGCGAGGGTGCTTGAAATGTATTCCGAAAAGTAGTGAAATTATTACGGCAATATTGGGGGTCACAGAAAGCGTCACGAACCTCTCCCATAACATTCAGTACACGCAAAACTAATTGCATCACGCGGCCGAGGTGCTTTTGGTTAACTTCGTCACAAAACTGGCGCCGCGAGGGTGCTTGAAATGCAGTCCGAAAAGTAGTGAAATTATTACGGTAGTGTTGGGGGACAGAGAAAGCGTCACGAACCTCTCCCGGTAACATTCAGTACACGCAAAACTAATTGCATCACATGGCCGAGCTGCGTTTGGTTAACTTCGTCACAAAACCAGGCGCCGCGAGGGTGTTTGAAATGTAGTCCGAAAAGTAGTGAAATTATTACGGTAATTTTGGGGGTCAGAGAAAGCGTCACGAACCTCTCCCGGTAACATTCAGTACACGTAAAACTAACTGCATACCACCACCGAGCTGCTTTTGGTTAACTTCGTCACAAAACTGGCCCCGCGAGGGTGCTTGAAATGTAGTCCGAAAAGTAGTGAAATTATTACGGTAATGTTGGGCGTCAGAGAAAGCGTCACGCACCTCTCCCGGTAACATTCAAACACGCGAAACTAACTGCATCACAGGGCCGAGCTGCTTTTGCTTAACTTTGTCACCAGACTTGCGACGCGAGGGTGCTTGAAATGTAGTCCGAAAAGTAGTGAAATTATTACGGTAATGTTGGGGGTCAGAGAAAGCGTCACGAACCTCTCCCGGTAACATTCAAACACGCGAAACTAACTGCATCACAGGGCCGAGCTTCTTTTGCTTAACTTCGTCACTAGACCGGCGCCTCGAGGGTGCTTGAAATGTAGTCCGAAAAGTTGTGAAATTATTACATTAATGTTGGGGGTGAGAGAAAGCGTCACGAACGTCTCCCGGTACCATTCAGTACACGTAAAACTAACTGCATACCACCGCCGAGCTGCTTTTGGTTAACTTCGTCACAAAACCTGGCGCCACGAGGGTGCTTGAAATGCAGTCCGAAAAGTAGTGAAATTATTCCGGTAATGTTGGGGGTCAGAGAAAGCGTCACGAACCTCTCCCGGTAACATTCAGTACACGTGAAACTAACTGCATCCCACGGCCGAGCTTCTTTTGGTTAACTCCGTCACAAAACGTGGCGCCGCGAGGGTGCTTGAAAAGTAGTCCAAGAAGTAGTGAAATTATTACTGTAATGTTGGGGGTCAGAGAAAGCGTCACGAACCTCTCCCTATGACATTCAGTGGACGCGAAACTAACTGCATCACACGGCGGAGCTGCTTTTGGTTAACTTCGTCACAGAACCTGGCACCGCGAGGGTGCTTGAAATGTAGTCCGAAAAGTAGTGAAATTATTACGGTAATGTTGGGGGTCAGAGAAAGCGTCACGAATCTCTCCCGGTAACATTTAGTTCGCGCGAAACTAATAGCATCACACGGCCGAGCTGCTTTTGCTTAAGTTCGTCACCAGACTGGCGCCGCGAGGGTACTTGAAATGTAGTCCGAAAAGTAGTGAAATTATTACGGCAATGTTGGGGGTCAGAGAAAGCGTCACGAACCTCTCCCGGTAACATTAAGTACACGCGAAACTAACTGCATCCCACAGCCGAGCTGCTTTTGGTTAACTTCGTCACAAAACCTGGCGCCGCGAGGGTGCTTGAAATGTAGTCCGAAAAGTATTGAAATTATTACGGTAATGTTGGGGGTCAGAGAAAGCGTCACGAACCTCTCCCGGTAACATTCAGTACACGCAAAACTAATTGCATCACACGGCCGAGGTGCTTTTGGTTAACTTCGTCACAAAACTGGCGCCGCGAGGGTGCTTGAAATGCAGTCCGAAAAGTAGTGAAATTATTACGGTAATGTTTGGGGACAGAGAAAGCGTCACGAACCTCTCCCGGTAACATTCAGTTCACGCGAAACTAACTGCATCCCACGGCCGAGCTGCTTTTGGTTAACTTCGTCACAAAACCTGGCGCCGCGAGGGTGCTTGGAATGTAATCCGAAAAGTAGTGAAATTGTTACGGTAATGTTGGAGGTCAAGGAAAGCGTCACGAACCTCTCCCGGTAACACTCAGTACACGCAAAACTAATTGCATCACATGGCCGAGCTGCGTTTGGTTAACTTCGTCACAAAACCAGGCGCCGCGAGGGTGTTTGAAATGTAGTCCGAAAAGTAGTGAAATTATTACGGTAATTTTGGGGGTCAGAGAAAGCGTCACGATCCTCTCCCGGTAACCTTCAGTACACGCGAAAGTAACTGCATCCCACGGCCGAGCTGCTTTTGGTTTACTTCGTCACAAAACCTGGCGCCGCGAGGGTGCTTGAAATGTAGTCCGAAAAGTAGTGAAAATATTACGGTAATGTTGGGGGTCAGAGAAAGCGTCACGAATCTCTCCCGGTAACATTTATTACACGCGAAACTAACCGCATCACACGGCTGAGCTGCTTTTGGTTAACTTCGTCATAAAAGCTGGCGCCACGAGGGTGCCTAAACTGTAGTCCGAAAAGTTGTGAAATTATTGCAGTAATGTTGGGGGTGAGAGAAAGCGTCACGAACCTCTCCCGGTAACATTCAGTACACGTAAAACTAACTGCATACCACCACCGAGCTGCTTTTGGTTAACTTCGTCACAAAACTGGCCCCGCGAGGGTGCTTGAAATGTAGTCCGAAAAGTAGTGAAATTATTACGGTAATGTTGGGGGTCAGAGAAAGCGTCACGCACCTCTCCCGGTAACCTTCAAACACGCGAAACTAACTGCATCACAGGGCCGAGCAGCTTTTGCTTAACTTCGTCACCAGACTGGCGACGCGAGGGTGCTTGAAATGTAGTCCGAAAAGTAGTGAAATTATTACGGTAATGTTGGGGGTCAGAGAAAGCGTCACGCACCTCTCCCGGTAACAATCAAACACGCGAAACTAACTGCATCACAGGGCCGAGCTGCTTTTGCTTAACTTCGTCACCAGACTGGCGACGCGAGGGTGCTTGAAATGTAGTCCGAAAAGTAGTGAAATAATTACGGTAATGTTGGGGGTCAGAGAAAGCGTCACGAACCTCTCCCGGTAACATTCAAACACGCAAAACTAACTGCATCACAGGGCCGAGCTGCTTTTGTTTAACTTCGTCACTAGACTGGCGCCTCGAGGGTGCTTGAAATGTAGTCCGAAAAGTAGTGAAATTATTACAGTAATGTTGGGGGACAGAGAAAGCGTCACGGACCTCTCCCGGTAACATTTATTACGCGCGAAACTAACTGCATCACACGGCCGAGCTGCTTTTGGTTAACTTCGTCACAAAACCTGGCGCCGCGAGGGTGCTTGAAATGTAGTCCGAAAAGTAATGAAATCATTACTTTAATGCTGGGGGTCAGACAAAGCGTCACGAACCTCTCCCGGTAACATTCAGTACACGCGAAACTAATTGCATGCCACCGCCGAGCTGCTTTCGGTTAACTTCGTCACAAAACGTGGCGCCGCGAGGGTGCTTGATATGTAGTCCGAAAAGTAGTGAAATTACTACGGTAATGTTGGGGGTCAGAGAAAGCATCACGAATCTCTCCCGGTAACATTTAGTACACGCGAAACTATCCGCATCACACGGCCGAGCTGCTTTTTGTTAACTTCTTCACAAAACCTGGCGCCGCGAGGGTGCTTGAAATGTAGTCCGAAAAGTAATGAAATCATTACTTTATTGCTGGGGGTCAGAGAAAGCGTCACGAACCTCCCCCGGTAACATTCAGTACACGCGAAACTAATTGCATCCCTCCGCCGAGCTGCTTTTCGTTAACTTCGTCACAAAACCTGGCGCCGCGAGGGTGCTTGAAATGTAGTCCGAAAAGTAGTAAAATTTTTACGGTAATGTTGGGGGTCAGAGAAAGCGTCACGAATCTCTCCCGGTAACATTTAGTACACGCGAAACTAACCGCATCACACGGCCGAGCTGCTTTTGGTTAACTTCGTCACAAATGCTGGCGCCGCGAGGGTGCTTAAAATGTAGTCCGAAAAGTTGTGAAATTATTACGGTAATGTTGGGGGTGAGAGAAAGCGTCACGAACCTCTCCCGGTAACATTCAGTACACGTAAAACTAACTGCATACCACCGCCGAGCTGCTTTTGGTTAACTTCGCCAGAAAACCTGCCCCGCGAGGGTGCTTGAAATGTAGTCCGACAAGTAGTGAAATTATTACGGTAATGTTGGGGGTCAGAGAAAGCGTCACGCACCTCTCCCGGTAACATTCAAACACGCGAAACTAACTGCATAACAGGGCCGAGCTGCTTTTGCTTAACTTCGTCACCAGACTGGCGCCGCGAGGGTGCTTGAAATGTAGTCCGAAAAGTAGTGAAATTATTACGGTAATGTTGGGAGACAGAGAAAGCGATCACGGACCTCTCCCGGTAACATTTAGTACGGGCGAAACTAACTGCATCACACGGCCTAGCTGCTTTTGGTTAACTTCTTCACAAAACCTGGCGCCGCGAGGGTGCTTGAAATGTACTCCGAAAAGTAATGAAATCATTACTTTAATGCTTGGGGTCAGAGAAAGCGTCACGAACCTCTCCCGGTAACATTCAGTACACGCGAAACTAATTGCATCCCACCGCCGAGCTGCTTTTGGTTAACTTCGTCACAAAACCAGGCGCCGCGAGGGTGCTTGAAAAGTAGTCCGAAAAGTAGTGAAATTATTACGGCAATGTTGGGGGTCAGAGAAAGCGTCACGAACCTCTCCCGGTAACATTCAGTACACGCAAAACTAACTGCATCCCACGGCCGAGCTGCTTTTGGTTAACTTCGTCACAAAACCTGGCGCCGCGAGGGTGCTTGAAATGTAGTCCGAACAGTAGTGAAATTATTACCATAATGTTGGGGGTCAGAGAAAGCGTCACGAACCTCTCCCGGTAACACTCAGTACACGCAAAACTAATTGCATCACACGACCCAGCTGCGTTTGGTTAACTTCGTCACAAAACCAGGCGCCGCGAGGGTGCTCGAAAAGTAGTCCGAAAAGTAGTGAAATTATTACGGTAATTTTGGGGGTCACAGAAAGCGTCACGAACCTCTCCCGGTAACTTTCAGTACACGCGAAACTAACTGCATCCCACGGCCGAGCTGCTTTTGGTTAACTTCGTCACAAAACGTGGCGCCACGAGGGTGCATGAAATGTAGTCCGAAAAGTAGTGAAATTATTACGGTAATGTTTGGGGTCAGAGAAAGCATCACGAATCTCTCCCGGTAACATTTAGTACACGCGAAAGTAACCGCATCCATGGCCGAGCTGCTTTTGGTTAACTTCGTCACAAAACCTGGCGCCGCCAGGGTGCATGAAATATAGTCCGAAAAGTAATGAAATCATTACTTTAATGCTGGGGGACAGAAAAAGCATCACGAACCTCTCCCGGTAATATTCAGTACACGCGAAACTAACTGCATCCCACGGCCGAGCTGATTTTGGTTAACTTCGTCAAAAAACGTGGCGGAGCGAGGGTGCTTGAAATGTAGTCCGAAAAGTAGTGAAATTATTACGGTAATTTTGGGGGTCAGAGAAAGCGTCCCGAATCTCTCCCGGTGACATTTCGTACACGCGTAACTAACTGCATCACATGGCCAAGCTGCTTTTGGTTAACTTCGTCACGTAACCTGGCGCCGCGAGGGTACTTGAAATGTAGTCCGAAAAGTAGTGAAATCATTACTTTAATGCTGGGGGTCCAAGAAAGCGTCACGAACCTCTCCCGGTAGCATTCAGTACACGCGAAACTAATTGCATCCCACGGCCGAGCTGCTTTTGGTTAACTTCGTCACAAAACCTGGCGCCGCGAGGGTGTTTGAAATGTAGTCCGTAAAGTAGTGAAATTATTACGGTAATGTTGGGGGTCAGAGAAAGCGTCACGAACCTGTCCCGGTAAAATTCAGTACACGCGAAACTAACTGCATCCGACGGGCGAGCGTCTTTTGGTTAACTTCGACACAAAACGTGGCGCCGCGAGCGTGCTTGAAAAGTAGTCCAAGAAGTAGTGAAATTACGGTAATGTTGGGGGTCAGAGAAAGCGTCACGAACCTCTCCCGATAACATTCAGTGGACGCGAAACTAACTGCATCACACAGCGGTACTGCTTTTGGTTAACTTCGTCACAGAACCTGGCGCCGCGAGGGTGCTTGAAAGGTAGTCCGAAAAGTAGTGAAATCATTTCGGTAATTTTGGCGGTCAGAGAAAGCGTCCCGAATCTCTCCCGGTGACATTTCGTACACGCGTAGTTAACTGCATTACATGGCCAAGCTGCTTTTGGTTAACTTCGTCACAGAACCTGGCGCCGCGAGGGTGCTAGAAATGTAGTCAGAAAAGTAATGAAATCATTACTTTAATGCTGGGGGTCCGAGAAAGCGTCACGAACCTCTCCCGGTAACATTCAGTACACGCGAAACTAATTGCATCCCACGGCTGAGCTGCTTTTGGTTAACGTCGTCACAAAACCTGGTGCTGCGAGGGTGCTTGAAATGTAGTCCGAAAAGTAGTGAAATTATTACGGTAATGTTGGGGGTCAGAGAAAGCGTGACAAACCTCTCTCGGTAACATTCAGTACACGCGAAACTAACTGCATCCCACGGCCGAGCTGCTTTTGGTTAACTTCGTCACAAATCCTGGCGCTGCGAGGGTGCTTGAATTGTAGTCCGAAAAGTAGTGAAATTATTACGGTAATGTTGGGGGTCAGAGAAAGCGTCACGAACCTCTCCCGGTAACATTCAGTACACGCGAAACTGACTGCATCCCACGGCCGAGCTGCTTTTGGTTAACTTCATCACAAAACGTGGCGCCGCGAGGGTGCTTGAAATGTAGTCCGAAAAGTAGTGAAATTATTACGGTAATTTTGGGGGTCAGAGAAAGCGTCAAGAGCCTCTCCCGGTAACATTAAGTACACGCGAAACTAACTGCATCCCACGGCGGTGCTGCTTTTGGCTAACTTCGTCACAAAACCTGGCGCCTCCAGGGTGCTTGAAATGTAGTCCGAAAAGTAGTGAAATCATTACTTTAATGCTGGGGGACAGAAAAAGCGTCACGAACCTCTCCCGGTAACATTTAGTACACGCGAAACTAACTGCATCACACGGCGGAACTGCTTTCGGTTAACTTCGTCACAGAACCTGGCGCCGCGAGGGTGCTTGAAATGTAGTCCGAAAAGTAGTGAAATTATTTCGGTAATTTTGGCGGTCAGAGAAAGCATCCCCAATCTCTCCCGGTGACATTTCGTACACGCGTAACTAACTGCATCACATGGCCAAGCTGCTTTTGGTTAACTTCGTCACAGAACCTGGCGCCGCGAGGGTGCTTGAAATGTAGTCCGAAAAGTTGTGAAATTATTTTAGTAATGTTGGGGGTGAGAGAAAGCGTCACGAACGTCTCCCGGTACCATTCAGTACACGTAAAAGTAACTGCATACCACCGCCGAGCTGCTTTTGGTTAACTTCGTCACAAAACCTGGCGCCACGAGGGTGCTTGAAATGCAGTCCGAAAAGTAGTGAAATTATTACGGTAATGTTGGGGGTCAGAGAAAGCGTCACGAACCTCTCCCGGTAACATTCAGTACACGTGAAACTAACTGCATCCCACGGCCGAGCTGCTTTTGGTTAACTCCGTCACAGAACGTGGCGCCGCGAGGGTGCTTGAAAAGTAGTCCAAGAAGTAGTGAAATTATTACTGTAATGTTGGGGGTCAGAGAAAGCATCACGAACCTCTCCCGGTAACCTTCAGTACACGCGAAACTAACTGCATCCCACGGCCGAGCTGCTTTTGGTTAACTTCGTCACAACACGTGGCGCCGAGAGGGTGCTTGAAAAGTAGTCCAAGGAGTAGTGAAATTACGGTAATGTTGGGGGTCAGAGAAAGCGTCACGAACCTCTCCCGATAACATTCAGTGGACGCGAAACTAACTGCATCACACGGCGGAACTGCTTTTGGTTAACTTCGTCACAGAACCTGGCGCCGCGAGGGTGCTTGAAATGTAGTCCGAAAAGTAGTGAAATTATTTCGGTAATTTTGGCGGTCAGAGAAAGCGTCCCGAATCTCTCCCGGTGACATTTCGTACACGCGTAACTAACTGCATCACATGGCCAAGCTGCTTTTGGTTAACTTCATCACAGAACCTGGCGCCGCGAGGGTGCTTGAAATGTAGTCAGAAAAGTAATGAAATCATTACTTTAATGCTGGGTGTCCGAGAAAGCGTCACGAACCTCTCCCGGTAACATTCAGTACACGCGAAACTAATTGCATCCCACGGCCGAGCTGCTTTTGGTTAACGTCGTCACAACACCTGGCGCCGCGAGGGTGCTTGGAATGTAGTCCGAAAAGTAGTGAAATTATTACGCTAATGTTGGGGGTCAGAGAAAGCGTCACGAACCTCTCCCGGTAACATTCAGTACACGCAAAACTAATTGCATCACATGGCCGAGCTGCTTTTGGTTAACTTCGTCACAAAACAGGCGCCGCGAGGGTGCTTGAAATGCAGTCCGAAAAGTAGTGGAATTATAACGGTAATGTTGGGGGACAGAGAAAGCGTCACGAACCTCTCCCGGTAACATTCAGTACACGTGAAACTAACTGGATCCCACGGCGTAGCTGCTTTTGGTTAAGTTCGTCACAAAACGTGGCGCTGCGAGGGTGCTTGAAATGTAGTCCAAAAAGTAGTGAAATTATTACGGTAATGTTGGGGTCAGAGAAAGCGTGACAAACCTCTCTCGGTAACATTCAGTACACGCGAAACTAACTGCATCCCACGGCCGAGCTGCTTTTGGTTAACTTCGTCACAAATCCTGGCGCCGCGAGGGTGCTTGATATGTAGTCCGAAAAGTAGTGAAATCATTACTTTAATGCTGGGGGACAGAAAAAGCGTCACGAACCTCTCCCGGTAACATTCAGTACACGCGAAACTAACTGCATCCAACGGCCGAGCTGATTTTGGTTAACTTCGTCAAAAAACGTGGCGGAGCGAGGGTGGTTTAAATGTAGTCCAAAAAGTAGTGAAATTATTACGGTAATGTTTGGGGTCAGAGAAAGAGTCACGAACCTCTCCGGGTAACATTTAGTACACGCGAAACTAACTGCATCACACGGCGGAACTGCTTTTGGTTAACTTCGTCACAGAACCTGGTGCCGCGAGGGTGCTTGAAATGTAGTCCGAAAAGTAGTGAAATTATTTCGGTAATTTTGGCGGTCAGAGAAAGCGTCCCGTATCTCTCCCGGTGACATTTCGTACACGCGTAACAAACTGCATCACATCGCCAAGCTGCTTTTGGTTAACTTCGTCACAGAACCTGGCGCCGCGAGGGTGCTTGAATTGTAGTCCGAGAAGTAGTGAAATTATTACGGTAATTTTGGGGGTCAGAGAAAGCGTCACGTACCTCTCCCGGTGACATTCAATACACGCGAAACCAACTTAATCCCACGGCCGAGCTGCTTATGGTTAACTTCGTCACAAAACCTGGCGCCGCGAGGGTGCTTGAAATGTAGTCCGAAAAGTAATGAAATCATTACTTTAATGCTGGGGGTCCGAGAAAGCGTCACGAACCTCTCCCGGTAACGTTCAGTACACGCGAAACGAATTGCATCCCACGGCCGAGCTGCTTTTGGTTAACTACGTCACAAAAGCTGGCGCCGCGAGGGTGCTTGAAATGTAGTCCGAAAAGTAGTGAAATTTTTACGGTAATGTTGGGGGACAGAGAAAGCGTCACGAACGTCTCCCGGTAATATTCAGTACACGTGAAACTAACTGCATCCCACGGCGTTGCTGCGTTTGGTTAACTTCGTCACAAAACGTGGCACCGCGAGGGTGCTTGAAATGTAGTCCATAAAGTAGTGAAATCATTTCGGTAATTTTGGCGGTCAGAGAAAGCGTCCCGAATCTCTCCCGGTGACGTTTCGTACACGCGTAGCTAACTGCATCACATGGCCAAGATGCTTTTGGTTAACTTCGTCACAGAACCTGGCGCCGCGAGGGTGCTTGAAATGTAGTCCGAAAAGTAGTAAAGTTATTACGGTAATTTTGGGGGTCAGAGAAAGCGTCACGTACCTCTCCCGGTGACATTCAATACTCGCGAAACTAACTGCATCCCACGGCCGAGCTGCTTATGGTTAACTTCGTCACAAAACCTGGCGCCGCGAGGGTGCTTGAAATGTAGTCCGAAAAGTAATGAAATCATTACTTTAATGCTGGGGGTCCGAGAAAGCGTCACGAACCTCTCCCGGTAACATTCAGTACACGCGAAACTAATTGCATCCCACGGCCCAGCTGCTTTTGGTTAACTTCGTCACAAAAGCTGGCGCCACGAGGGTGCTTGAAATGTAGTCCGAAAAGTAGTGAAATTATTACGGTAATGTTGGGGGTCAGAGAAAGCGTCACGAACCTCTCCCGGTAAATTCAGTACACGCAAAACTAATTGCATCACACGGCCGAGCTGCTTTTGGTTAGCTTCGTCACAAAACTGGCGCCGCGAGGGTGCTTGAAATGCAGTCCGTAAAGTAGTGAAATTATTACGGTAATGTTGGGGGACAGAGAAAGCGTCACGAAAGTCTCCCGGTAATATTCAGTACACGCGAAACTAACTGCATCCCACGGCGTAGCTGCGTTTGGTTAACTTCGTCACAAAACGTGGCACCGCGAGGGTGCTTGAAATGTAGTCCAAAAAGTAGTGAAATCATTTCGGTAATTTTGGCGGTCAGAGAAAGCGTCCCGAATCTCTCCCGGTGACATTTCGTACACGCGTAACTAACTGCATCACATGGCCAAGATGCTTTTGGTTAACTTCGTCACAGAACCTGGCGCCGCGAGGGTGCTTGAAATGTAGTCCGAAAAGTAGTAAAGTTATTACGGTAATTTCGGGGGTCAGAGAAAGCGTCACGAACCTCTCTCCCGGTAACATTCAATACTCGCGAAACTAACTGCATCCCACGGCCGAGCTGCTTATGGTTAACTTCGTCACAAAACCTGGCGCCGCGAGGGTGCTTGAAATGTAGTCCGAAAAGTAATGAAATCATTACTTTAATGCTGGGGGTCCGAGAAAGCGTCACGAACCTCTCCCGGTAACATTCAGTACACGCGAAACTAATTGCATCCCACGGCCCAGCTGCTTTTGGTTAACTTCGTCACAAAAGCTGGCGCCACGAGGGTGCTTGAAATGTAGTCCGAAAAGTAGTGAAATTATTACGGTAATGTTTGGGGTCAGAGAAAGCATCACGAATCTCTCCCGGTAACATTTAGTACACGCGAAAGTAACCGCATCCATGGCCGAGCTGCTTTTGGTTAACTTCGTCACAAAACCTGGCGCCGCCAGGGTGCATGAAATATAGTCCGAAAAGTAATGAAATCATTACTTTAATGCTGGGGTACAGAAAAAGCATCACGAACCTCTCCCGGTAATATTCAGTACACGCGAAACTAACTGCATCCCACGGCCGAGCTGATTTTGGTTAACTTCGTCAAAAAACGTGGCGGAGCGAGGGTGCTTGAAATGTAGTCCGAAAAGTAGTGAAATTATTACGGTAATTTTGGGGGTCAGAGAAAGCGTCCCGAATCTCTCCCGGTGACATTTCGTACACGCGTAACTAACTGCATCACATGGCCAAGCTGCTTTTGGTTAACTTCGTCACGTAACCTGGCGCCGCGAGGGTACTTGAAATGTAGTCCGAAAAGTAGTGAAATCATTACTTTAATGCTGGGGGTCCAAGAAAGCGTCACGAACCTCTCCCGGTAGCATTCAGTACACGCGAAACTAATTGCATCCCACGGCCGAGCTGCTTTTGGTTAACTTCGTCACAAAACCTGGCGCCGCGAGGGTGTTTGAAATGTAGTCCGTAAAGTAGTGAAATTATTACGGTAATGTTGGGGGTCAGAGAAAGCGTCACGAACCTGTCCCGGTAAAATTCAGTACACGCGAAACTAACTGCATCCCACGGGCGAGCGTCTTTTGGTTAACTTCGACACAAAACGTGGCGCCGCGAGCGTGCTTGAAAAGTAGTCCAAGAAGTAGTGAAATTACGGTAATGTTGGGGGTCAGAGAAAGCGTCACGAACCTCTCCCGATAACATTCAGTGGACGCGAAACTAACTGCATCACACAGCGGAACTGCTTTTGGTTAACTTCGTCACAGAACCTGGCGCCGCGAGGGTGCTTGAAAGGTAGTCCGAAAAGTAGTGAAATCATTTCGGTAATTTTGGCGGTCAGAGAAAGCGTCCCGAATCTCTCCCGGTGACATTTCGTACACGCGTAGTTAACTGCATTACATGGCCAAGCTGCTTTTGGTTAACTTCGTCACAGAACCTGGCGCCGCGAGGGTGCTAGAAATGTAGTCAGAAAAGTAATGAAATCATTACTTTAATGCTGGGGGTCCGAGAAAGCGTCACGAACCTCTCCCGGTAACATTCAGTACACGCGAAACTAATTGCATCCCACGGCTGAGCTGCTTTTGGTTAACGTCGTCACAAAACCTGGTGCTGCGAGGGTGCTTGAAATGTAGTCCGAAAAGTAGTGAAATTATTACGGTAATGTTGGGGGTCAGAGAAAGCGTGACAAACCTCTCTCGGTAACATTCAGTACACGCGAAACTAACTGCATCCCACGGCCGAGCTGCTTTTGGTTAACTTCGTCACAAATCCTGGCGCTGCGAGGGTGCTTGAATTGTAGTCCGAAAAGTAGTGAAATTATTACGGTAATGTTGGGGGTCAGAGAAAGCGTCACGAACCTCTCCCGGTAACATTCAGTACACGCGAAACTGACTGCATCCCACGGCCGAGCTGCTTTTGGTTAACTTCATCACAAAACGTGGCGCCGCGAGGGTGCTTGAAATGTAGTCCGAAAAGTAGTGAAATTATTACGGTAATTTTGGGGGTCAGAGAAAGCGTCAAGAGCCTCTCCCGGTAACATTAAGTACACGCGAAACTAACTGCATCCCACGGCGGTGCTGCTTTTGGCTAACTTCGTCACAAAACCTGGCGCCTCCAGGGTGCTTGAAATGTAGTCCGAAAAGTAGTGAAATCATTACTTTAATGCTGGGGGACAGAAAAAGCGTCACGAACCTCTCCCGGTAACATTTAGTACACGCGAAACTAACTGCATCACACGGCGGAACTGCTTTCGGTTAACTTCGTCACAGAACCTGGCGCCGCGAGGGTGCTTGAAATGTAGTCCGAAAAGTAGTGAAATTATTTCGGTAATTTTGGCGGTCAGAGAAAGCATCCCCAATCTCTCCCGGTGACATTTCGTACACGCGTAACTAACTGCATCACATGGCCAAGCTGCTTTTGGTTAACTTCGTCACAGAACCTGGCGCCGCGAGGGTGCTTGAAATGTAGTCCGAAAAGTTGTGAAATTATTTTAGTAATGTTGGGGGTGAGAGAAAGCGTCACGAACGTCTCCCGGTACCATTCAGTACACGTAAAAGTAACTGCATACCACCGCCGAGCTGCTTTTGGTTAACTTCGTCACAAAACCTGGCGCCACGAGGGTGCTTGAAATGCAGTCCGAAAAGTAGTGAAATTATTACGGTAATGTTGGGGGTCAGAGAAAGCGTCACGAACCTCTCCCGGTAACATTCAGTACACGTGAAACTAACTGCATCCCACGGCCGAGCTGCTTTTGGTTAACTCCGTCACAGAACGTGGCGCCGCGAGGGTGCTTGAAAAGTAGTCCAAGAAGTAGTGAAATTATTACTGTAATGTTGGGGGTCAGAGAAAGCATCACGAACCTCTCCCGGTAACCTTCAGTACACGCGAAACTAACTGCATCCCACGGCCGAGCTGCTTTTGGTTAACTTCGTCACAAAACGTGGCGCCACGAGGGTGCTTGAAATGTAGTCCGAAAAGTAGTGAAATTATTACGGTAATGTTGGGGGTCAGAAAAAGCATCACGAACCTCTCCCGGTAATATTCAGTACACGCGAAACTAACTGCATCCCACGGCCGAGAGTCTTTTGGTTAACTTCGTCACAACACGTGGCGCCGAGAGGGTGCTTGAAAAGTAGTCCAAGGAGTAGTGAAATTACGGTAATGTTGGGGGTCAGAGAAAGCGTCACGAACCTCTCCCGATAACATTCAGTGGACGCGAAACTAACTGCATCACACGGCGGAACTGCTTTTGGTTAACTTCGTCACAGAACCTGGCGCCGCGAGGGTGCTTGAAATGTAGTCCGAAAAGTAGTGAAATTATTTCGGTAATTTTGGCGGTCCGAGAAAGCGTCCCGAATCTCTCCCGGTGACATTTCGTACACGCGTAACTAACTGCATCACATGGCCAAGCTGCTTTTGGTTAACTTCATCACAGAACCTGGCGCCGCGAGGGTGCTTGAAATGTAGTCAGAAAAGTAATGAAATCATTACTTTAATGCTGGGGGTCCGAGAAAGCGTCACGAACCTCTCCCGGTAACATTCAGTACACGCGAAACTAATTGCATCCCACGGCCGAGCTGCTTTTGGTTAACGTCGTCACAACACCTGGCGCCGCGAGGGTGCTTGGAATGTAGTCCGAAAAGTAGTGAAATTATTACGCTAATGTTGGGGGTCAGAGAAAGCGTCACGAACCTCTCCCGGTAACATTCAGTACACGCAAAACTAATTGCATCACATGGCCGAGCTGCTTTTGGTTAACTTCGTCACAAAACAGGCGCCGCGAGGGTGCTTGAAATGCAGTCCGAAAAGTAGTGGAATTATAACGGTAATGTTGGGGGACAGAGAAAGCGTCACGAACCTCTCCCGGTAACATTCAGTACACGTGAAACTAACTGGATCCCACGGCGTAGCTGCTTTTGGTTAAGTTCGTCACAAAACGTGGCGCTGCGAGGGTGCTTGAAATGTAGTCCAAAAAGTAGTGAAATTATTACGGTAATGTTGGGGTCAGAGAAAGCGTGACAAACCTCTCTCGGTAACATTCAGTACACGCGAAACTAACTGCATCCCACGGCCGAGCTGCTTTTGGTTAACTTCGTCACAAATCCTGGCGCCGCGAGGGTGCTTGATATGTAGTCCGAAAAGTAGTGAAATCATTACTTTAATGCTGGGGGACAGAAAAAGCGTCACGAACCTCTCCCGGTAACATTCAGTACACGCGAAACTAACTGCATCCAACGGCCGAGCTGATTTTGGTTAACTTCGTCAAAAAACGTGGCGGAGCGAGGGTGGTTTAAATGTAGTCCAAAAAGTAGTGAAATTATTACGGTAATGTTTGGGGTCAGAGAAAGAGTCACGAACCTCTCCGGGTAACATTTAGTACACGCGAAACTAACTGCATCACACGGCGGAACTGCTTTTGGTTAACTTCGTCACAGAACCTGGTGCCGCGAGGGTGCTTGAAATGTAGTCCGAAAAGTAGTGAAATTATTTCGGTAATTTTGGCGGTCAGAGAAAGCGTCCCGTATCTCTCCCGGTGACATTTCGTACACGCGTAACAAACTGCATCACATCGCCAAGCTGCTTTTGGTTAACTTCGTCACAGAACCTGGCGCCGCGAGGGTGCTTGAATTGTAGTCCGAGAAGTAGTGAAATTATTACGGTAATTTTGGGGGTCAGAGAAAGCGTCACGTACCTCTCCCGGTGACATTCAATACACGCGAAACCAACTTAATCCCACGGCCGAGCTGCTTATGGTTAACTTCGTCACAAAACCTGGCGCCGCGAGGGTGCTTGAAATGTAGTCCGAAAAGTAATGAAATCATTACTTTAATGCTGGGGGTCCGAGAAAGCGTCACGAACCTCTCCCGGTAACGTTCAGTACACGCGAAACGAATTGCATCCCACGGCCGAGCTGCTTTTGGTTAACTACGTCACAAAAGCTGGCGCCGCGAGGGTGCTTGAAATGTAGTCCGAAAAGTAGTGAAATTTTTACGGTAATGTTGGGGGACAGAGAAAGCGTCACGAACGTCTCCCGGTAATATTCAGTACACGTGAAACTAACTGCATCCCACGGCGTTGCTGCGTTTGGTTAACTTCGTCACAAAACGTGGCACCGCGAGGGTGCTTGAAATGTAGTCCATAAAGTAGTGAAATCATTTCGGTAATTTTGGCGGTCAGAGAAAGCGTCCCGAATCTCTCCCGGTGACGTTTCGTACACGCGTAGCTAACTGCATCACATGGCCAAGATGCTTTTGGTTAACTTCGTCACAGAACCTGGCGCCGCGAGGGTGCTTGAAATGTAGTCCGAAAAGTAGTAAAGTTATTACGGTAATTTTGGGGGTCAGAGAAAGCGTCACGTACCTCTCCCGGTGACATTCAATACTCGCGAAACTAACTGCATCCCACGGCCGAGCTGCTTATGGTTAACTTCGTCACAAAACCTGGCGCCGCGAGGGTGCTTGAAATGTAGTCCGAAAAGTAATGAAATCATTACTTTAATGCTGGGGGTCCGAGAAAGCGTCACGAACCTCTCCCGGTAACATTCAGTACACGCGAAACTAATTGCATCCCACGGCCCAGCTGCTTTTGGTTAACTTCGTCACAAAAGCTGGCGCCACGAGGGTGCTTGAAATGTAGTCCGAAAAGTAGTGAAATTATTACGGTAATGTTGGGGGTCAGAGAAAGCGTCACGAACCTCTCCCGGTAAATTCAGTACACGCAAAACTAATTGCATCACACGGCCGAGCTGCTTTTGGTTAGCTTCGTCACAAAACTGGCGCCGCGAGGGTGCTTGAAATGCAGTCCGTAAAGTAGTGAAATTATTACGGTAATGTTGGGGGACAGAGAAAGCGTCACGAAAGTCTCCCGGTAATATTCAGTACACGCGAAACTAACTGCATCCCACGGCGTAGCTGCGTTTGGTTAACTTCGTCACAAAACGTGGCACCGCGAGGGTGCTTGAAATGTAGTCCAAAAAGTAGTGAAATCATTTCGGTAATTTTGGCGGTCAGAGAAAGCGTCCCGAATCTCTCCCGGTGACATTTCGTACACGCGTAACTAACTGCATCACATGGCCAAGATGCTTTTGGTTAACTTCGTCACAGAACCTGGCGCCGCGAGGGTGCTTGAAATGTAGTCCGAAAAGTAGTAAAGTTATTACGGTAATTTTGGGGGTCAGAGAAAGCGTCACGAACCTCTCTCCCGGTAACATTCAATACTCGCGAAACTAACTGCATCCCACGGCCGAGCTGCTTATGGTTAACTTCGTCACAAAACCTGGCGCCGCGAGGGTGCTTGAAATGTAGTCCGAAAAGTAATGAAATCATTACTTTAATGCTGGGGGTCCGAGAAAGCGTCACGAACCTCTCCCGGTAACATTCAGTACACGCGAAACTAATTGCATCCCACGGCCCAGCTGCTTTTGGTTAACTTCGTCACAAAAGCTGGCGCCACGAGGGTGCTTGAAATGTAGTCCGAAAAGTAGTGAAATTATTACGGTAATGTTGGGGGTCAGAGAAAGCGTCAGGAACCTCTCCCGGTAAATTCAGTACACGCAAAACTAATTGCATCACACGGCCGAGCTGCTTTTGGTTAACTTCGTCACAAAACTGGCGCCGCGAGGGTGCTTGAAATGCAGTCCGTAAAGTAGTGAAATTATTACGGTAATGTTGGGGGACAGAGAAAGCGTCACGAAAGTCTCCCGGTAATATTCAGTACACGCGAAACTAACTGCATCCCACGGCGTAGCTGCGTTTGGTTAACTTCGTCACAAAACGTGGCACCGCGAGGGTGCTTGAAATGTAGTCCAAAAAGTAGTGAAATCATTTCGGTAATTTTGGCGGTCAGAGAAAGCGTCCCGAATCTCTCCCGGTGACATTTCGTACACGCGTAACTAACTGCATCACATGGCCAAGATGCTTTTGGTTAACTTCGTCACAGAACCTGGCGCCGCGAGGGTGCTTGAAATGTAGTCCGAAAAGTAGTAAAGTGATTACGGTAATTTTGGGGGTCAGAGAAAGCGTCACGAACCTCTCTCCCGGTAACATTCAATACACGCGAAACTAACTGCATCCCACGGCCGAGCTGCTTTTGGTTAACTTCGTCACAAAACCTGGCGCCGCGAGGGTGTTTGAAATGTAGTCCGAAAAGTAGTGAAATTATTACGGTAATGTTGGGGGTCAGAGAAAGCGTCACGAACCTCTCCCGGTAACATTCAGTACACGCGAAACTAACTGCATCCCACGGCCGAGCTGCTTTTGGTTAACTTCGTCACAAAACGTGGCGTCGCGAGGGTGCTTGAAAAGTAGTCCAAGAAGTAGTGAAATTATTACGGTAATGTTGGGGGTCAGAGAAAGCGTCACGAACCTCTCCCGATAACATTCAGTGGACGCGAAACTAACTGCATCACACGGGGGAGCTGCTTTTGGTTAACTTCGTCACAGAACCTGTCGACGCGAGGGTGCTTGAAATGTGGTCGGAAAAGTAGTTAAATTATTGCGATAATTTTGGGGTTCAGAGAAAGCGTCACGAACCTCTCCCGTTAACATTCAGTACACGCAAAACTAATTGCATCACATGGCCGAGCTGCTTTTGGTTAACTTCGTCACAAAACTGGCGCCGCCAGGGTGCTTGAAATGCAGTCCGAAAAGTAGTGGAATTATCACTGTAATGTTGGGGTCAAAGAAATCGTCACGAATCTCTCCCGGTAACATTTAGTACACGTGAAACTAAATGCATCACACGGCCGAGCTGCTTTTGCTTAACTTCGTCACCAGACTGGCGCCGCGAGGGTGCTTGAAATGTAGTCCGAAAAGTAGTGAAATTATTACGGCAATGTTGGGCGTCAGAGAAAGCGTCACGAACCTCTCCCGGTAACATTTAGTACACGCGAAACTAACTGCATCCCACGGCCGAGCTGCTTTTGGTTAACTTCTTCACAAAACCTGGCGCCGCGAGGGTGCTTGAAATGTAGTCCGAAAAGTAGTGAAATTATTACGGTAATGTTGGGGGTCAGAGAAAGCGTCACGAACCTCTCCCGGTAACATTCAGTACACGCAAAACTAATTGCATCACACGGCCGAGGTGATTTTGGTTAACTTCGTCACAAAACTGGCGCCGCGAGGGTGCTTGAAATGGAGTCCGAAAAGTAGTGAAATTATTACGGTAATGTTGGGGGACAGAGAAAGCGTCACGAACATCTCCCGGTAACATTCAGTACACGTGAAACTAACTGCATCCCACGGCGTAGCTGCCTTTGGTTTACTTCGTCACAAAACGTGGCGCTGCGAGCGTGCTTGAAATGTAGTCCAAAAAGTAGTGAAATTATTACGGTAATGTTGGGGGTCAGAGAAAGCGTGACAAACCTCTCTCGGTAACACTCAGTACACGCAAAACTAATTGCATCACATGGCCGAGCTGCGTTTGGTTAACTTCGTCACAGAACCTGTCGACGCGAGGGTGCTTGAAATGTGGTCGGAAAAGTAGTTAAATTATTGCGGTAATTTTGGGGGTCAGAGAAAGCGTCACGAACCTCTCCCGGTAACATTCAGTACACGCAAAACTAATTGCATCACATGGCCGAGCTGCTTTTGGTTAACTTAGTCACAAAACTGGCACCGCGAGGGTGCTTGAAATGCAGTCCGAAAAGTAGTGGAATTATTACGGTAATGTTGGGGGACAGAGAAAGCGTCACGAACCTCTCTCGGTAACATTCAGTACACGTGAAACTAACTGCATCCCACGGCATAGCTGCTTTTGGTTTACTTCGTCACAAAACGTGGCGCTGCGAGGGTGCTTGAAATGTAGTCCAAAAAGTAGTGAAATTATTACGGTAATGTTGGGGGTCAGAGAAAGCGTGACAAACCTCTCTCGGTAACATTCAGTACACGCGAAACTAACTGCATCCCACGTCCGAGCTGATTTTGGTTAACTTCGTCAAAAAACGTGGCGGAACAAGGGTGCTTTAAATGTAGTCCAAAAAGTACTGAAATATTTACGGTAAAGTTGGGGGACAAAAAAAGCGTCGCGAACCTCTCCCGGTAACATTCAGTACACGCGAAACTAACTGCATCCCACGGCCGAGCTGATTTTGGTTAACTTCGTCACAAAACGTGGTGCCGCGAGGGTGCTTGAAATGTAGTCCTAAAAGTAGTGAAATTAAAACGGTAATGTTGGGGGTCAGAGAAAGCGTCATGAATCTCTCCCGGTAACATTTAGTACACGCGAAACTAACCGCATCACACGGCCGAGCTGCTTTTGCTTAACTTCTTCACCAGACAGGCGCCGCGAGGGTGCTTGAAATGTAGTCCGAAAAGTAGTGAAATTATTACGGCAATGTTGGGGGTCAGAGAAAGCGTCACGAACCTCTCCCGGTAACATTTAGTACACGCGAAACTAACTGCATCCCACGGCCGAGCGGCTTTTGGTTAACTTCGTCACAAAACCTGGCGCCGGCAAGGTGCTTGAAATGTAGACCGAAAAGTAGTGAAATTATTACGGTAATGTTGGGGGTCAGAGAAAGCGTCACGAACCTCTCCCGGTAACACTCAGTTCACGCGAAACTAACTGCATCCCATGGCCGAGCTGCTTTTGGTTAACTTCGTCACAAAACCTGGCGCCGCGAGGGTGCTTGAAATGTAGTCCGAAAAGTAGTGAAATTATTACGGTAATGTTGGGGGTCAGAGAAAGCGTCACGAACCTCTCCCGGTAACACTCAGTACACGCAAAACTAATTGTATCACATGGCCGAGCTGCGTTTGGTTAACTTCGTCACAGAACCTGTCGACGCGAGGGTGCTTGAAATGTGGTCGGAAAAGTAGTTAAATTATTGCGGTAATTTTGGGGTTCAGAGAAAGCGTCACGAACCTCTCCCGTTAACATTCAGTATACGCAAAACTAATTGCATCACATGGCCGAGCTGCTTTTGGTTAACTTCGTCACAAAACTGGCGCCGCCAGGGTGCTTGAAATGCAGTCCGAAAAGTAGTGGAATTATCACTGTAATGTTGGGGTCAAAGAAATCGTCACGAATCTCTCCCGGTAACATTTAGTACACGTGAAACTAAATGCATCACACGGCCGAGCTGCTTTTGCTTAACTTCGTCACCAGACTGGCGCCGCGAGGGTGCTTGAAATGTAGTCCGAAAAGTAGTGAAATTATTACGGCAATGTTGGGCGTCAGAGAAAGCGTCACGAACCTCTCCCGGTAACATTTAGTACACGCGAAACTAACTGCATCCCACGGCCGAGCTGCTTTTGGTTAACTTCTTCACAAAACCTGGCGCCGCGAGGGTGCTTGAAATGTAGTCCGAAAAGTGGTGAAATTATTACGGTAATGTTGGGGGACAGAGAAAGCGTCACGAACATCTCCCGGTAACATTCAGTACACGTGAAACTAACTGCATCCCACGGCGTAGCTGCCTTTGGTTTACTTCGTCACAAAACGTGGCGCTGCGAGCGTGCTTGAAATGTAGTCCAAAAAGTAGTGAAATTATTACGGTAATGTTGGGGGTCAGAGAAAGCGTGACAAACCTCTCTCGGTAACACTCAGTACACGCAAAACTAATTGCATCACATGGCCGAGCTGCGTTTGGTTAACTTCGTCACAGAACCTGTCGACGCGAGGGTGCTTGAAATGTGGTCGGAAAAGTAGTTAAATTATTGCGGTAATTTTGGGGGTCAGAGAAAGCGTCACGAACCTCTCCCGGTAACATTCAGTACACGCAAAACTAATTGCATCACATGGCCGAGCTGCTTTTGGTTAACTTAGTCACAAAACTGGCGCCGCGAGGGTGCATGAAATGCAGTCCGAAAAGTAGTGGAATTATTACGGTAATGTTGGGGGACAGAGAAAGCGTCACGAACCTCTCTCGGTAACATTCAGTACACGTGAAACTAACTGCATCCCACGGCATAGCTGCTTTTGGTTTACTTCGTCACAAAACGTGGCGCTGCGAGGGTGCTTGAAATGTAGTCCAAAAAGTAGTGAAATTATTACGGTAATGTTGGGGGTCAGAGAAAGCGTGACAAACCTCTCTCGGTAACATTCAGTACACGCGAAACTAACTGCATCCCACGTCCGAGCTGATTTTGGTTAACTTCGTCAAAAAACGTGGCGGAACAAGGGTGCTTTAAATGTAGTCCAAAAAGTACTGAAATATTTACGGTAAAGTTGGGGGACAAAAAAAGCGTCGCGAACCTCTCCCGGTAACATTCAGTACACGCGAAACTAACTGCATCCCACGGCCGAGCTGATTTTGGTTAACTTCGTCACAAAACGTGGTGCCGCGAGGGTGCTTGAAATGTAGTCCTAAAAGTAGTGAAATTAAAACGGTAATGTTGGGGGTCAGAGAAAGCGTCATGAATCTCTCCCGGTAACATTTAGTACACGCGAAACTAACCGCATCACACGGCCGAGCTGCTTTTGCTTAACTTCTTCACCAGACAGGCGCCGCGAGGGTGCTTGAAATGTAGTCCGAAAAGTAGTGAAATTATTACGGCAATGTTGGGGGTCAGAGAAAGCGTCACGAACCTCTCCCGGTAACATTTAGTACACGCGAAACTAACTGCATCCCACGGCCGAGCGGCTTTTGGTTAACTTCGTCACAAAACCTGGCGCCGGCAAGGTGCTTGAAATGTAGACCGAAAAGTAGTGAAATTATTACGGTAATGTTGGGGGTCAGAGAAAGCGTCACGAACCTCTCCCGGTAACACTCAGTTCACGCGAAACTAACTGCATCCCATGGCCGAGCTGCTTTTGGTTAACTTCGTCACAAAACCTGGCGCCGCGAGGGTGCTTGAAATGTAGTCCGAAAAGTAGTGAAATTATTACGGTAATGTTGGGGGTCAGAGAAAGCGTCACGAACCTCTCCCGGTAACACTCAGTACACGCAAAACTAATTGTATCACATGGCCGAGCTGCGTTTGGTTAACTTCGTCACAGAACCTGTCGACGCGAGGGTGCTTGAAATGTGGTCGGAAAAGTAGTTAAATTATTGCGGTAATTTTGGGGTTCAGAGAAAGCGTCACGAACCTCTCCCGTTAACATTCAGTATACGCAAAACTAATTGCATCACATGGCCGAGCTGCTTTTGGTTAACTTCGTCACAAAACTGGCGCCGCCAGGGTGCTTGAAATGCAGTCCGAAAAGTAGTGGAATTATCACTGTAATGTTGGGGTCAAAGAAATCGTCACGAATCTCTCCCGGTAACATTTAGTACACGTGAAACTAAATGCATCACACGGCCGAGCTGCTTTTGCTTAACTTCGTCACCAGACTGGCGCCGCGAGGGTGCTTGAAATGTAGTCCGAAAAGTAGTGAAATTATTACGGCAATGTTGGGCGTCAGAGAAAGCGTCACGAACCTCTCCCGGTAACATTTAGTACACGCGAAACTAACTGCATCCCACGGCCGAGCTGCTTTTGGTTAACTTCTTCACAAAACCTGGCGCCGCGAGGGTGCTTGAAATGTAGTCCGAAAAGTGGTGAAATTATTACGGTAATGTTGGGGGACAGAGAAAGCGTCACGAACATCTCCCGGTAACATTCAGTACACGTGAAACTAACTGCATCCCACGGCGTAGCTGCCTTTGGTTTACTTCGTCACAAAACGTGGCGCTGCGAGCGTGCTTGAAATGTAGTCCAAAAAGTAGTGAAATTATTACGGTAATGTTGGGGGTCAGAGAAAGCGTGACAAACCTCTCTCGGTAACATTCAGTACACGCGAAACTAACTGCATCCCACGGCCGAGCTGATTTTGGTTAACTTCGTCAAAAAATGTGGCGGAGCAAGGGTGCTTTAAATGTAGTCCAAAGAGTAGTGAAATTATTACGGTAATGTTTGGGGTCACAGAAAGCGTCACGAACCTCTCCCGGTAACATTTAGTACACGCGAAACAAACTGCATCTCACGGCGGAGCTGCTTTTGGTTAACTTCGTCAAAAAACTGGCGCCGCGAGGGTGCTTGAAATGCAGTCCGAAAAGTAGTGAAATTATTACGGTTATGTTGGGGGACAGAGAAAGCGTCACGATCCTCTCCCGGTAACATTCAGTACACGCAAAACTAACTGCATCACACTTCCAAGCTGCTATTGGTTAACTTCGTCACAGAACCTGGCGCCGCGAGGGTGCTTGAAATGTAGTCCGAAAAGTAGTGAAATTATTACGGTAATGTTGGGGGTCAGAGAAAGCGTCGCGAACCTCTCCAGGTGACATTCAGTACACGCGAAACTAACTGCATCCCACGGCCGAGCTGATTTTGGTTAACTTCGTCACAAAACGTGGTGCCGCGAGGGTGCTTGAAATGTAGTCCTAAAAGTAGTGAAATTATTACGGTAATGTTGGGGGTCAAAGAAATCGTCACGAATTTCTCCCGGTAACATTTAGTACACGCGAAACTAAATGCATCACACGGCCGAGCTGCTTTTGCTTAACTTCGTCACCAGACTGGCGCCGCGAGGGTGCTTGAAATGTAGTCCGAAAAGTAGTGAAATAATTTCGGCAATGTTGGGCGTCAGAGAAAGCGTCACGAACCTCTCCCGGTAACATTTAGTACACGCGAAACTAACTGCATCCCACGGCCGAGCTGCTTTTGGTTAACTTCGTCACAAAACCTGGCGCCGCGAGGGTGCTTGAAATGTAGTCCGAAAAGTAGTGAAATTATTACGGTAATGTTGGGGGTCAGAGAAAGCGTCACGAACCTCTCCCGGTAACAATCAGTACACGCAAAACTAATTGCATCACACGGCCGAGGTGCTTTTGGTTAACTTCGTCACAAAACTGGCGCCGCGAGGGTGCTTGAAATGGAGTCCGAAAAGTAGTGAAATTATTACGGTAATGTTGGGGGACAGAGAAAGCGTCACGAACCTCTCCCGGTAACATTCAGTTCACGCGAAACTAACTGCATCCCACGGCCGAGCTGCTTTTGGTTAACTTCGTCACAAAACCTGGCGCCGCGAGGGTGCTTGAAATGTAGTCCGAAAAGTAGTGAAATTATTACGGTAATGTTGGGGGTCAGAGAAAGCGTCACGAACCTCTCCCGGTAACACTCAGTACACGCAAAACTAATTGCATCACATGGCCGAGCTGCGTTTGGTTAACTTCGTCACAGAACCTGTCGACGCGAGGGTGCTTGAAATGTGGTCGGAAAAGTAGTTAAATTATTGCGGTAATTTTGGGGGTCAGAGAAAGCGTCACGAAACTCTCCCGGTAACATTCAGTACACGCAAAACTAATTGCATCACATGGCCGAGCTGCTTTTGGTTAACTTAGTCACAAAACTGGCGCCGCGAGGGTGCTTGAAATGCAGTCCGAAAAGTAGTGGAATTATTACGGTAATGTTGGGGGACAGAGAAAGCGTCACGAACCTCTCTCGGTAACATTCAGTACACGTGAAACTAACTGCATCCCACGGCATAGCTGCTTTTGGTTTACTTCGTCACAAAACGTGGCGGAACAAGGGTGCTTTAAATGTAGTCCAAAAAGTAGTGAAATTATTACGGTAATGTTTCGGGTCAGAGAAAGCGTCACGAACCTCTCCCGGTAACATTCAGTACACGCAAAACTAACTGCATCACACTTCCAAGCTGCTTTTGGTTAACTTCGTCACAGAACCTGGCGCCGCGAGGGTGCTTGAAATGTAGTCCGAAAAGTAGTGAAATTATTACGGTAATGTTGGGGGTCAGAGAAAGCGTCACGAACCTCTCCCGGTAATATTCCGTACACGCGAAACTAACTGCATCACACGGCCGAGCTGTTTTGGTTAACTTCGTCACAAAACTGGCGCCGCGAGGGTGCTTGAAATGTAGTCCGAAAAGTACTGAAATATTTACGGTAAAGTTGGGGGACAAAAAAAGCGTCGCGAACCTCTCCCGGTAACATTCAGTACACGCGAAACTAACTGCATCCCACGGCCGAGCTGATTTTGGTTAACTTCGTCACAAAACGTGGTGCCGCGAGGGTGCTTGAAATGTAGTCCTAAAAGTAGTGAAATTAAAACGGTAATGTTGGGGGTCAGAGAAAGCGTCATGAATCTCTCCCGGTAACATTTAGTACACGCGAAACTAACCGCATCACACGGCCGAGCTGCTTTTGCTTAACTTCTTCACCAGACAGGCGCCGCGAGGGTGCTTGAAATGTAGTCCGAAAAGTAGTGAAATTATTACGGCAATGTTGGGGGTCAGAGAAAGCGTCACGAACCTCTCCCGGTAACATTTAGTACACGCGAAACTAACTGCATCCCACGGCCGAGCGGCTTTTGGTTAACTTCGTCACAAAACCTGGCGCCGCCAAGGTGCTTGAAATGTAGACCGAAAAGTAGTGAAATTATTACGGTAATGTTGGGGGTCAGAGAAAGCGTCACGAACCTCTCCCGGTAACACTCAGTTCACGCGAAACTAACTGCATCCCATGGCCGAGCTGCTTTTGGTTAACTTCGTCACAAAACCTGGCGCCGCGAGGGTGCTTGAAATGTAGTCCGAAAAGTAGTGAAATTATTACGGTAATGTTGGGGGTCAGAGAAAGCGTCACGAACCTCTCCCGGTAACACTCAGTACACGCAAAACTAATTGTATCACATGGCCGAGCTGCGTTTGGTTAACTTCGTCACAGAACCTGTCGACGCGAGGGTGCTTGAAATGTGGTCGGAAAAGTAGTTAAATTATTGCGGTAATTTTGGGGGTCAGAGAAAACGTCACGAACCTCTCCCGGTAACATTCAGTACACGCAAAACTAATTGCATCACATGGCCGAGCTGCTTTTGGTTAACTTCGTCACAAAACCAGGCGCCGCGAGGGTGCTTGAAAAGTAGTCCAAGAAGTAGTGAAATTATTACGGTAAATTTGGGGGTCAGAGAAAGCGTCACGAACCTCTCCCGGTAACATTCAGTACACGCGAAACTAACTGCATCCGACGGCCGAGCTGCTTTTGGATAACTTCGTCACAAAACGTGGTACCGCGAGGGTGCTTGAAAAGTAGTCCAAGAAGTAGTGAAATTATTACGGTAATGTTGGGGGTCCGAGAAAGCGTCACGAACCTCTCCCGGTAACATTCAGTACACGCGAAACTAATTGCATCCCACGGCCGAGCTGCTTTTGGTTAACTTCGTCACAAAACCTGGCGCTGCGAGGGTGCTTGAAATGTAGTCCGAAAAGTAGTGAAATTATTACGGTAATGTTGGGGGTCAGAGAAAGCGTCACGAACCTCTCCCGGTAAATTCAGTACACGTAAAACTAATTGCATCACACGGCCGAGCTGCTTTTGGTTAACTTCGTCAGAAAACGTGGCGCCGCGAGGGTGCTTGAAATGTAGTCCAAAAAGTAGTGAAATCATTTCGGTAATTTTGGCGGTCAGAGAAAGCGTCCCGAATCTCTCCCGGTGACATTTCGTTCACGCCTAACTAACTGCATCACATGGCCAAGCTGGTTTTGGTTAACTTCGTCACAGAACCTGGCGCCGCGAGGGTGCTTGAAATGTGCTCCGAAAAGTAGTAAAATTATTACGGTAAATGTGGGGGTCAGAGAAAGCGTCACGAACCTCTCCCGGTAACACTCAATACAAGCGAAACTAACTGCATCCCACGGCCGAGCTGCTTTTGGTTAACTTCGTCACAAAACCTGGCGCCGCGAGGGTGCTTGAAATGTAGTCCGAAAAGTAATGAAATCATAACTTTAATGCTGGGGGTCCGAGAAAGCGTCACGAACCTCTCCCGGTAACATTCAGTACACGCGAAACTAATTGCATCCCACGGCCGAGCTGCTTTTGGTTAACTTCGTCACAAAACCTGGTGCCACGAGGGTGCTTGAAATGCAGTCCGAAAAGTAGTGAAATTATTACGGTAATGTTGGGGGACAGAGAAAGCGTCACGAACCTCTCCCGGTAACATTCAGTTCACGCGAAACTAACTGCATCCCACGGCCGAGCTGCTTTTGGTTAACTTCGTCGCAAAACCTGGCGCCGCGAGGGTGCTTGGAATGTAATCCGAAAAGTAGTGAAATTGTTACGGTAATGTTGGGGGTCAGGGAAAGCGTCACGAACCTCTCCCGGTAACACTAAGTACACGCAAAACTAATTGCATCACATGGCCGAGCTGCGTTTGGTTAACTTCGTCACAAAACCAGGCGCCGCGAGGGTGTTTGAAATGTAGTCCGAAAAGTAGTGAAATTATTACCGTAATTTCGGGGGTCAGAGAAAGCGTCACGAACCTCTCCCGGTAACATTTAGTACACGCGAAACTAACTGCATCCCACGGCCGAGCGGCTTTTGGTTAACTTCGTCACAAAACCTGGCGCCGCCAAGGTGCTTGAAATGTAGACCGAAAAGTAGTGAAATTATTACGGTAATGTTCGGGGTCAGAGAAAGCGTCACGAACCTCTCCCGGTAACACTCAGTTCACGCGAAACTAACTGCATCCCATGGCCGAGCTGCTTTTGGTTAACTTCGTCACAAAACCTGGCGCCGCGAGGGTGCTTGAAATGTAGTCCGAAAAGTAGTGAAATTATTACGGTAATGTTGGGGGTCAGAGAAAGCGTCACGAACCTCTCCCGGTAACACTCAGTACACGCAAAACTAATTGTATCACATGGCCGAGCTGCGTTTGGTTAACTTCGTCACAGAACCTGTCGACGCGAGGGTGCTTGAAATGTGGTCGGAAAAGTAGTTAAATTATTGCGGTAATTTTGGGGGTCAGAGAAAGCGTCACGAACCTCTCCCGGTAACATTCAGTACACGCAAAACTAATTGCATCACATGGCCGAGCTGCTTTTGGTTAACTTCGTCACAAAACCAGGCGCCGCGAGGGTGCTTGAAAAGTAGTCCAAGAAGTAGTGAAATTATTACGGTAAATTTGGGGGTCAGAGAAAGCGTAACGAACCTCTCCCGGTAACATTCAGTACACGCGAAACTAACTGCATCCGACGGCCGAGCTGCTTTTGGATAACTTCGTCACAAAACGTGGTACCGCGAGGGTGCTTGAAAAGTAGTCCAAGAAGTAGTGAAATTATTACGGTAATGTTGGGGGTCCGAGAAAGCGTCACGAACCTCTCCCGGTAACATTCAGTACACGCGAAACTAATTGCATCCCACGGCCGAGCTGCTTTTGGTTAACTTCGTCACAAAACCTGGCGCCGCGAGGGTGCTTGAAATGTAGTCCGAAAAGTAGTGAAATTATTACGGTAATGTTGGGGGTCAGAGAAAGCGTCACGAACCTCTCCCGGTAAATTCAGTACACGTAAAACTAATTGCATCACACGGCCGAGCTGCTTTTGGTTAACTTCGTCAGAAAACGTGGCGCCGCGAGGGTGCTTGAAATGTAGTCCAAAAAGTAGTGAAATCATTTCGGTAATTTTGGCGGTCAGAGAAAGCGTCCCGAATCTCTCCCGGTGACATTTCGTTCACGCCTAACTAACTGCATCACATGGCCAAGCTGGTTTTGGTTAACTTCGTCACAGAACCTGGCGCCGCGAGGGTGCTTGAAATGTGCTCCGAAAAGTAGTAAAATTATTACGGTAAATGTGGGGGTCAGAGAAAGCGTCACGAACCTCTCCCGGTAACACTCAATACAAGCGAAACTAACTGCATCCCACGGCCGAGCTGCTTTTGGTTAACTTCGTCACAAAACGTGGTACCGCGAGGGTGCTTGAAAAGTAGTCCAAGAAGTAGTGAAATTATTACGGTAATGTTGGGGGTCCGAGAAAGCGTCACGAACCTCTCCCGGTAACATTCAGTACACGCAAAACTAATTGTATCACATGGCCGAGCTGCGTTTGGTTAACTTCGTCACAGAACCTGTCGACGCGAGGGTGCTTGAAATGTGGTCGGAAAAGTAGTTAAATTATTGCGGTAATTTTGGGGGTCAGAGAAAGCGTCACGAACCTCTCCCGGTAACATTCAGTACACGCAAAACTAATTGCATCACATGGCCGAGCTGCTTTTGGTTAACTTCGTCACAAAACCAGGCGCCGCGAGGGTGCTTGAAAAGTAGTCCAAGAAGTAGTGAAATTATTACGGTAAATTTGGGGGTCAGAGAAAGCGTAACGAACCTCTCCCGGTAACATTCAGTACACGCGAAACTAACTGCATCCGACGGCCGAGCTGCTTTTGGATAACTTCGTCACAAAACGTGGTACCGCGAGGGTGCTTGAAAAGTAGTCCAAGAAGTAGTGAAATTATTACGGTAATGTTGGGGGTCCGAGAAAGCGTCACGAACCTCTCCCGGTAACATTCAGTACACGCGAAACTAATTGCATCCCACGGCCGAGCTGCTTTTGGTTAACTTCGTCACAAAACCTGGCGCCGCGAGGGTGCTTGAAATGTAGTCCGAAAAGTAGTGAAATTATTACGGTAATGTTGGGGGTCAGAGAAAGCGTCACGAACCTCTCCCGGTAAATTCAGTACACGTAAAACTAATTGCATCACACGGCCGAGCTGCTTTTGGTTAACTTCGTCAGAAAACGTGGCGCCGCGAGGGTGCTTGAAATGTAGTCCAAAAAGTACTGAAATCATTTCGGTAATTTTGGCGGTCAGAGAAAGCGTCCCGAATCTCTCCCGGTGACATTTAGTTCACGCCTAACTAACTGCATCACATGGCCAAGCTGGTTTTGGTTAACTTCGTCACAGAACCTGGCGCCGCGAGGGTGCTTGAAATGTGCTCCGAAAAGTAGTAAAATTATTACGGTAAATGTGGGGGTCAGAGAAAGCGTCACGAACCTCTCCCGGTAACACTCAATACAAGCGAAACTAACTGCATCCCACGGCCGAGCTGCTTTTGGTTAACTTCGTCACAAAACCTGGCGCCGCGAGGGTGCTTGAAATGTAGTCCGAAAAGTAATGAAATCATAACTTTAATGCTGGGGGTCCGAGAAAGCGTCACGAACCTCTCCCGGTAACATTCAGTACACGCGAAACTAATTGCATCCCACGGCCGAGCTGCTTTTGGTTAACTTCGTCACAAAACCTGGTGCCACGAGGGTGCTTGAAATGCAGTCCGAAAAGTAGTGAAATTATTACGGTAATGTTGGGGGACAGAGAAAGCGTCACGAACCTCTCCCGGTAACATTCAGTTCACGCGAAACTAACTGCATCCCACGGCCGAGCTGCTTTTGGTTAACTTCGTCGCAAAACCTGGCGCCGCGAGGGTGCTTGGAATGTAATCCGAAAAGTGGTGAAATTGTTACGGTAATGTTGGGGGTCAGGGAAAGCGTCACGAACCTTTCCCGGTAACACTAAGTACACGCAAAACTAATTGCATCACATGGCCGAGCTGCGTTTGGTTAACTTCGTCACAAAACCAGGCGCCGCGAGGGTGTTTGAAATGTAGTCCGAAAAGTAGTGAAATTATTACCGTAATTTCGGGGGTCAGAGAAAGCGTCACGAACCTCTCCCGGTAACCTTCAGTACATGCGAAAGTAACTGCATCCCACGGCCGAGCTGATTTTGGTTAACTTCGTCAAAAAACGTGGCGGAGCCAGGGTGCTTTAAATGTAGTCCAAAAAGTCGTGAAATTATTACGGTAATGTTGGGGGACAGAGAAAGCGTCACGAACCTCTCCCGGTAACATATAGTAAACGCGAAACTAACTGCATCACACGGCGGAGCTGCTTTTGTTTAACATCGTCACAATACTGGCGCCGCGAGGGCGCTTGAAATGCAGTCCGAAAAGTAGTGAAATTATTACGGTAATGTTGGGGGACAGAGAAAGCGTCACGAACCTCTCCCGGTAACATTCAGTACACGCAAAACTAACTGCATCACACGGCCAAGCTGCTTTTGGTTACCTTCGTCACAAAAGCTGGCGTCGCGAGGGTGCTTAAAATGTAGTCCGAAAAGTTGTGAAATTATTACGGTAATGTTGGGGGTGAGAGAAAGCGTCATGAACCTCTCCCGGTAACATTCAGTACACGCAAAACTGCAAACCACCGCCGAGCTGCTTTTGGTTAACTTCGTCACAAAACCTGGCGCCGCGAGGGTGCTTAAAATGTAGTCCGAAAAGTTGTGAAATTATTACAGTAATGTTGGGGGTGAGAGAAAGCGTCACGAAGCTCTCCCGGTAACATTCAGTACACGTAAAACTAACTGTGTACCACCGCCGAGCTGCGTTTGGTTAACGTCGTCACAAAACTGGCCCCGCGAGGGTGCTTGAAATGTAGTCCGAAAAGTAGTGGAATTATTACGGTAATGTTGGGGGACAGAGAAAGCGTCACGAACCTCTCCCGGTAACATTCAGTACACGTGAAACTAACTGCATCCCACGGCATAGCTGCTTTTGGTTTACTTCGTCACAAAACGTGGCGCTGCGAGGGTGTTTGAAATGTAGTCCAAAAAGTAGTGAAATTATGACGGTAATGTTGGGGGTCAGAGAAAGCGTGACAAACCTCTCTCGGTAACATTCAGTACACGCGAAACTAATTGCATCCCACGGCCGAGCTGCTTTTGGTTAACTTCGTCACAAAACCTGGCGCCGCGAGGGTGCTTGAAATGTAGTCCGAAAAGTAGTGAAATTATTACGGTAATGTTGGGGGTCAGAGGAAGCGTCACGAACCTCTCCCGGTAAATTCAGTACACGTAAAACTAATTGCATCACACGGCCGAGCTGCTTGTGGTTAACTTCGTCAGAAAACGTGGCGCCGCGAGGGTGCTTGAAATGTAGTCCAAAAAGTAGTGAAATCATTTCGGTAATTTGGCGGTCAGAGAAAGCGTCCCGAATCTCTCCCGGTGACATTTCGTTCACGCCTAACTAACTGCATCACATGGCCAAGCTGGTTTTGGTTAACTTCGTCACAGAACCTGGCGCCGCGAGGGTGCTTGAAATGTGCTCCGAAAAGTAGTAAAATTATTACGGTAAATGTGGGGGTCAGAGAAAGCGTCACGAACCTCTCCCGGTAACACTCAATACAAGCGAAACTAACTGCATCCCACGGCCGAGCTGCTTTTGGTTAACTTCGTCACAAAACCTGGCGCCGCGAGGGTGCTTGAAATGTAGTCCGAAAAGTAATGAAATCATAACTTTAATGCTGGGGGTCCGAGAAAGCGTCACGAACCTCTCCCGGTAACATTCAGTACACGCGAAACTAATTGCATCCCACGGCCGAGCTGCTTTTGGTTAACTTCGTCACAAAACCTGGTGCCACGAGGGTGCTTGAAATGCAGTCCGAAAAGTAGTGAAATTATTACGGTAATGTTGGGGGACAGAGAAAGCGTCACGAACCTCTCCCGGTAACATTCAGTTCACGCGAAACTAACTGCATCCCACGGCCGAGCTGCTTTTGGTTAACTTCGTCGCAAAACCTGGCGCCGCGAGGGTGCTTGGAATGTAATCCGAAAAGTGGTGAAATTGTTACGGTAATGTTGGGGGTCAGGGAAAGCGTCACGAACCTCTCCCGGTAACACTAAGTACACGCAAAACTAATTGCATCACATGGCCGAGCTGCGTTTGGTTAACTTCGTCACAAAACCAGGCGCCGCGAGGGTGTTTGAAATGTAGTCCGAAAAGTAGTGAAATTATTACCGTAATTTCGGGGGTCAGAGAAAGCGTCACGAACCTCTCCCGGTAACCTTCAGTACATTCGAAAGTAACTGCATCCCACGGCCGAGCTGATTTTGGTTTACTTCGTCAAAAAACGTGGCGGAGCCAGGGTGCTTTAAATGTAGTCCAAAAAGTCGTGAAATTATTAAGGTAAATGTTGGGGGACAGAGAAAGCGTCACGAACCTCTCCCGGTAACATATAGTAAACGCGAAACTAACTGCATCACACGGCGGAGCTGCTTTTGTTTAACATCGTCACAATACTGGCGCTGCGAGGGTGCTTGAAATGCAGTCCGAAAAGTAGTGAAATTATTACGGTAATGTTGGGGGACAGAGAAAGCGTCACGAACCTCTCCCGGTAACATTCAGTACACGCAAAACTAACTGCATCACACGGCCAAGCTGCTTTTGGTTACCTTCGTCACAAAAGCTGGCGTCGCGAGGGTGCTTAAAATGTAGTCCGAAAAGTTGTGAAATTATTACGGTAATGTTGGGGGTGAGAGAAAGCGTCATGAACCTCTCCCGGTAACATTCAGTACACGCAAAACTGCAAACCACCGCCGAGCTGCTTTTGGTAACTTCGTCACAAAACCTGGCGCCGCGAGGGTGCTTAAAATGTAGTCCGAAAAGTTGTGAAATTATTACAGTAATGTTGGGGGTGAGAGAAAGCGTCACGAAGCTCTCCCGGTAACATTCAGTACACGTAAAACTAACTGTGTACCACCGCCTAGCTGCTTTTGGTTAACGTCGTCACAAAACTGGCCGCGCGAGGGTGCTTGAAATGTAGTCCGAAAAGTAGTGGAATTATTACGGTAATGTTGGGGGACAGAGAAAGCGTCACGAACCTCTCCCGGTAACATTCAGTACACGTGAAACTAACTGCATCCCACGGCATAGCTGCTTTTGGTTTACTTCGTCACAAAACGTGGCGCTGCGAGGGTGTTTGAAATGTAGTCCAAAAAGTAGTGAAATTATGACGGTAATGTTGGGGGTCAGAGAAAGCGTGACAAACCTCTCTCGGTAACATTCAGTACACGCGAAACTAATTGCATCCCACGGCCGAGCTGCTTTTGGTTAACTTCGTCACAAAACCTGGCGCCGCGAGGGTGCTTGAAATGTAGTCCGAAAAGTAGTGAAATTATTACGGTAATGTTGGGGGTCAGAGGAAGCGTCACGAACCTCTCCCGGTAAATTCAGTACACGTAAAACTAATTGCATCACACGGCCGAGCTGCTTGTGGTTAACTTCGTCAGAAAACGTGGCGCCGCGAGGGTGCTTGAAATGTAGTCCAAAAAGTAGTGAAATCATTTCGGTAATTTGGCGGTCAGAGAAAGCGTCCCGAATCTCTCCCGGTGACATTTCGTTCACGCCTAACTAACTGCATCACATGGCCAAGCTGGTTTTGGTTAACTTCGTCACAGAACCTGGCGCCGCGAGGGTGCTTGAAATGTGCTCCGAAAAGTAGTAAAATTATTACGGTAAATGTGGGGGTCAGAGAAAGCGTCACGAACCTCTCCCGGTAACACTCAATACAAGCGAAACTAACTGCATCCCACGGCCGAGCTGCTTTTGGTTAACTTCGTCACAAAACCTGGTGCCACGAGGGTGCTTGAAATGCAGTCCGAAAAGTAGTGAAATTATTACGGTAATGTTGGGGGTGAGAGAAAGCGTCACGAAGCTCTCCCGGTAACATTCAGTACACGTAAAACTAACTGTGTACCACCGCCGAGCTGCTTTTGGTTAACGTCGTCACAAAACTGGCCCCGCGAGGGTGCTTGAAATGTAGTCCGAAAAGTAGTGGAATTATTACGGTAATGTTGGGGGACAGAGAAAGCGTCACGAACCTCTCCCGGTAACATTCAGTACACGTGAAACTAACTGCATCACACTTCCAAGCTGCTTTTGGTTAACTTCGTCACAGAACCTGGCGCCGCGAGGGTGCTTGAAATGTAGTCCGAAAAGTAGTGAAATTATTACGGTAATGTTGGGGGTCAGAGAAAGCGTCACGAACCTCTCCCGGTAATATTCCGTACACGCGAAGCTAACTGCATCCCACGGCATAGCTGCTTTTGGTTTACTTCGTCACAAAACGTGGCGCTGCGAGGGTGCTTGAAATGTAGTCCAAAAAGTAGTGAAATTATTACGGTAATGTTGGGGGTCAGAGAAAGCGTGACAAACCTCTCTCGGTAACATTCAGTACACGCGAAACTAACTGCATCCCACGGCCGAGCTGATTTTGGTTAACTTCGTCAAAAAACGTGGCGGAGCAAGGGTGCTTTAAATGTAGTCCAAAAAGTAGTGAAATTATTACGGTAATGTTTGGGGTCAGAGAAAGCGTCACGAACCTCTCCCGGTAACATTCAGTACACGCAAAACTAACTGCATCACACTTCCAAGCTGCTTTTGGTTAACTTCGTCACAGAACCTGGCGCCGCGAGGGTGCTTGAAATGTGTTCCGAAAAGTAGTGAAATTATTACGGTAATGTTGGGGGTCAGAGAAAGCGTCACGAACCTCTCCCGGTAATATTCCGTACACGCGAAACTAACTGCATCACACGGCCGAGCTGTTTTGGTTAACTTCGTCACAAAACTGGCGCCGCGAGGGTGCTTGAAATGTAGTCCGAAAAGTACTGAAATATTTACGGTAAAGTTGGGGGACAAAAAAAGCGTCGCGAACCTCTCCCGGTAACATTCAGTACACGCGAAACTAACTGCATCCCACGGCCGAGCTGATTTTGGTTAACTTCGTCACAAAACGTGGTGCCGCGAGGGTGCTTGAAATGTAGTCCTAAAAGTAGTGAAAATAAAACGGTAATGTTGGGGGTGAGAGAAAGCGTCATGAATCTCTCCCGGTAACATTTAGTACACGCGAAACTAACCGCATCACAAGGCCGAGCTGCTTTTGCTTAACTTCTTCACCAGACTGGCGCCGCGAGGGTGCTTGAAATGTAGTCCGAAAAGTAGTGAAATTATCACGGCAATGTTGGGGGTCAGAGAAAGCGTCACGAACCTCTCCCGGTAACATTTAGTACACGCGAAACTAACTGCATCCCACGGCCGAGCGGCTTTTGGTTAACTTCGTCACAAAACCTGGCGCCGCCAAGGTGCTTGAAATGTAGTCCGAAAAGTAGTGAAATTATTACGGTAATGTTGGGGGTCAGAGAAAGCGTCACGAACCTCTCCCGGTAACACTCAGTTCACGCGAAACTAACTGCATCCCACGGCCGAGCTGCTTTTGGTTAACTTCGTCACAAAACCTGGCGCCGCGAGGGTGCTTGAAATGTAGTCCGAAAAGTAGTGAAATTATTACGGTAATGTTGGGGGTCAGAGAAAGCGTCACGAACCTCTCCCGGTAACACTCAGTACACGCAAAACTAATTGCATCACATGGCCGAGCTGCGTTTGGTTAACTTCGTCACAGAACCTGTCGACGCGAGGGTGCTTGAAATGTGGTCGGAAAAGTAGTTAAATTATTGCGGTAATTTTGGGGGTCAGAGAAAGCGTCACGAACCTCTCCCGGTAACATTCAGTACACGCAAAACTAATTGCATCACATCGCCGAGCTGCTTTTGGTTAACTTCGTCACAAAACTGGCGCCGCGAGGGTGCTTGAAATGCAGTCCGAAAAGTAGTGGAATTATTACGGTAATGTTGGGGGACAGAGGAAGCGTCACGAACCTCTCCCGGTAACATTCAGTACACGTGAAACTAACTGCATCCCACGGCATAGCTGCTTTTGGTTTACTTCGTCACAAAACGTGGCGCTGCGAGGGTGCTTGAAATGTAGTCCAAAAAGTAGTGAAATTATTACGGTAATGTTGGGGGTCAGAGAAAGCGTGACAAACCTCTCTCGGTAACATTCAGTACACGCGAAACTAACTGCATCCCACGGCCGAGCTGATTTTGGTTAACTTCGTCAAAAAACGTGGCGGAGCAAGGGTGCTTTAAATGTAGTCCAAAAAGTAGTGAAATTATTACGGTAATGTTTGGGGTCAGAGAAAGCGTCACGAACCTCTCCCGGTAACATTCAGTACACGCAAAACTAACTGCATCACACTTCCAAGCTGCTTTTGGTTAACTTCGTCACAGAACCTGGCGCCGCGAGGGTGCTTGAAATGTGTTCCGAAAAGTAGTGAAATTATTACGGTAATGTTGGGGGTCAGAGAAAGCGTCACGAACCTCTCCCGGTAATATTCCGTACACGCGAAACTAACTGCATCACACGGCCGAGCTGTTTTGGTTAACTTCGTCACAAAACTGGCGCCGCGAGGGTGCTTGAAATGTAGTCCGAAAAGTACTGAAATATTTACGGTAAAGTTTGGGGACAAAAAAAGCGTCGCGAACCTCTCCCGGTAACATTCAGTACACGCGAAACTAACTGCATCCCACGGCCGAGCTGATTTTGGTTAACTTCGTCACAAAACGTGGTGCCGCGAGGGTGCTTGAAATGTAGTCCTAAAAGTAGTGAAATTAAAACGGTAATGTTGGGGGTCAGAGAAAGCGTCATGAATCTCTCCCGGTAACATTTAGTACACGCGAAACTAACCGCATCACACGGCCGAGCTGCTTTTGCTTAACTTCTTCACCAGACTGGCGCCGCGAGGGTGCTTGAAATGTAGTCCGAAAAGTAGTGAAATTATTACGGCAATGTTGGGGGTCAGAGAAAGCGTCACGAACCTCTCCCGGTAACATTTAGTACACGCGAAACTAACTGCATCCCACGGCCGAGCGGCTTTTGGTTAACTTCGTCACAAAACCTGGCGCCGCCAAGGTGCTTGAAATGTAGTCCGAAAAGTAGTGAAATTATTACGGTAATGTTGGGGGTCAGAGAAAGCGTCACGAACCTCTCCCGGTAACACTCAGTTCACGCGAAACTAACTGCATCCCACGGCCGAGCTGCTTTTGGTTAACTTCGTCACAAAACCTGGCGCCGCGAGGGTGCTTGAAATGTAGTCCGAAAAGTAGTGAAATTATTACGGTAATGTTGGGGGTCAGAGAAAGCGTCACGAACCTCTCCCGGTAACACTCAGTACACGCAAAACTAATTGCATCACATGGCCGAGCTGCGTTTGGTTAACTTCGTCACAGAACCTGTCGACGCGAGGGTGCTTGAAATGTGGTCGGAAAAGTAGTTAAATAATTGCGGTAATTTTGGGGGTCAGAGAAAGCGTCACGAACCTCTCCCGGTAACATTCAGTACACGCAAAACTAATTGCATCACATGGCCGAGCTGCTTTTGGTTAACTTCGTCACAAAACTGGCGCCGCGAGGGTGCTTGAAATGCAGTCCGAAAAGTAGTGGAATTATTACGGTAATGTTGGGGGACAGAGAAAGCGTCACGAACCTCTCCCGGTAACATTCAGTACACGTGAAACTAACTGCATCCCACGGCATAGCTGTTTTTGGTTTACTTCGTCACAAAACGTGGCGCTGCGAGGGTGCTTGAAATGTAGTCCAAAAAGTAGTGAAATTATTACGGTAATGTTGGGGGTCAGAGAAAGCGTGACAAACCTCTCTCGGTAACATTCAGTACACGCGAAACTAACTGCATCCCACGGCCGAGCTGATTTTGGTTAACTTCGTCAAAAAACGTGGCGGAGCAAGGGTGCTTTAAATGTAGTCCAAAAAGTAGTGAAATTATTACGGTAATGTTTGGGGTCAGAGAAAGCGTCACGAACCTCTCCCGGTAACATTCAGTACACGCAAAACTAACTCCATCACACTTCCAAGCTGCTTTTGGTTAACTTCGTCACAGAACCTGGCGCCGCGAGGGTGCTTGAAATGTAGTCCGAAAAGTAGTGAAATTATTACGGTAATGTTGGGGGTCAGAGAAAGCGTCACGAACCTCTCCCGGTAATATTCCGTACACGCGAAACTAACTGCATCACACGGCCGAGCTGTTTTGGTTAACTTCGTCACAAAACTGGCGCCGCGAGGGTGCTTGAAATGTAGTCCGAAAAGTACTGAAATATTTACGGTAAAGTTGGGGGACAAAAAAAGCGTCGCGAACCTCTCCCGGTAACATTCAGTACACGCGAAACTAACTGCATCCCACGGCCGAGCTCATTTTGGTTAACTTCGTCACAAAACGTGGTGCCGCGAGGGTGCTTGAAATCTAGTCCTAAAAGTAGTGAAATTAAAACGGTAATGTTGGGGGTCAGAGAAAGCGTCATGAATCTCTCCCGGTAACATTTAGTACACGCGGAACTAACCGCATCACACGGCCGAGCTGCTTTTGCTTAAATTCTTCACCAGACTGGCGCCGCGAGGGTGCTTGAAATGTAGTCCGAAAAGTAGTGAAATTATTACGGCAATGTTGGGGGTCAGAGAAAGCGTCACGAACCTCTCCCGGTAACATTTAGTACACGCGAAACTAACTGCATCCCACGGCCGAGCGGCTTTTGGTTAACTTCGTCACAAAACCTGGCGCCGCCAAGGTGCTTGAAATGTAGTCCGAAAAGTAGTGAAATTATTACGGTAATGTTGGGGGTCAGAGAAAGCGTCACGAACCTCTCCCGGTAACACTCAGTTCACGCGAAACTAACTGCATCCCACGGCCGAGCTGCTTTTGGTTAACTTCGTCACAAAACCTGGCGCCGCGAGGGTGCTTGAAATGTAGTCCGAAAAGTAGTGAAATTATTACGGTAATGTTGGGGGTCAGAGAAAGCGTCACGAACCTCTCCCGGTAACACTCAGTACACGAAAACTAATTGCATCACATGGCCGAGCTGCGTTTGGTTAACTTCGTCACAAAACCAGGCGCCGCGAGGGTGCTTGAAAAGTAGTCCAAGAAGTAGTGAAATTATACGGTAAATTTGGGGGTCAGAGAAAGCGTCACGAACCTCTCCCGGTAACATTCAGTACACGCGAAACTAACTGCATCCGACGGCCGAGCTGCTTTTGGATAACTTCGTCACAAAACGTGGGACCGCGAGGGTGCTTGAAAAGTAGTCCAAGAAGTAGTGAAATTATTACGGTAATGTTGGGGGTCCGAGAAAGCGTCACGAACCTCTCCCGGTAAATTCAGTACACGTAAAACTAATTGCATCACACGGCCGAGCTGCTTTTGGTTAACTTCGTCAGAAAACGTGGCGCCGCGAGGGTGCTTGAAATGTAGTCCAAAAAGTAGTGAAATCATTTCGGTAATTTTGGCGGTCAGAGAAAGCGTCCCGAATCTCTCCCGGTGACATTTCGTTCACGCCTAACTAACTGCATCACATGGGCAAGCTGGTTTTGGTTAACTTCGTCACAGAACCTGGCGCCGCGAGGGTGCTTGAAATGTGCTCCGAAAAGTAGTAAAATTATTACGGTAAATTTGGGGGTCAGAGAAAGCGTCACGAACCTCTCCCGGTAACATTCAGTTCACGCGAAACTAACTGCATCCCACGGCCGAGCTGCTTTTGGTTAACTTCGTCGCAAAACCTGGCGCCGCGAGGGTGCTTGGAATGTAATCCGAAAAGTAGTGAAATTGTTACGGTAATGATGGGGGTCAGGGAAAGCGTCACGAACCTCTCCCGGTAACACTCAGTACACGCAAAACTAATTGCATCACATGGCCGAGCTGCGTTTGGTTAACTTCGTCACAAAACCAGGCGCCGCGAGGGTGTTTGAAATGTAGTCCGAAAAGTAGTGAAATTATTACCGTAATTTCGGGGGTCAGAGAAAGCGTCACGAACCTCTCCCGGTAACCTTCAGTACACGCGAAAGTAACTGCATCCCACGGCCGAGCTGATTTTGGTTAACTTCGTCAAAAAACGTGGCGGAGCCAGGGTGCTTTAAATGTAGTCCAAAAAGTAGTGAAATTATTACGGTAATGTTGGGGGACAGAGAAAGCGTCACGAACCTCTCCCGGTAACATATAGTAAACGCGAAACTAACTGCATCACACGGCGGAGCTGCTTTTGTTTAACATCGTCACAATACTGGCGCCGCGAGGGTGCTTGAAATGCAGTCCGAAAAGTAGTGAAATTATTACGGTAATGTTGGGGGACAGAGAAAGCGTCACGAACCTCTCCCGGTAACATTCAGTACACGCAAAACTAACTGCATCACACGGCCAAGCTGCTTTTGGTTACCTTCGTCACAAAAGCTGGCGTCGCGAGGGTGCTTAAAATGTAGTCCGAAAAGTTGTGAAATTATTACGGTAATGTTGGGGGTGAGAGAAAGCGTCACGAACCTCTCCCGGTAACATTCAGTACACGCAAAACTGCAAACCACCGCCGAGCTGCTTTTGGTTAACTTCGTCACAAAACCTGGCGCCGCGAGGGTGCTTAAAATGTAGACCGAAAAGTTGTGAAATTATTACAGTAATGTTGGGGGTGAGAGAAAGCGTCACGAAGCTCTCCCGGTAACATTCAGTACACGTAAAACTAACTGTGTACCACCGCCGAGCTGCTTTTGGTTAACGTCGTCACAAAACTGGCCCCGCGAGGGTGCTTGAAATGTAGTCCGAAAAGTAGTGAAATTATTACGGTAATGTTGGGGGTCAGAGAAAGCGTCACGAACCTCTCCCGGTAACATTCAAACACGCGAAACTAACTGCATGACAGGGCCGAGATACTTTTGCTTAACTTCGTCACTAGACTGGCGCCTCGAGGGTGCTTGAAATGTAGTCCGAAAAGTAGTGAAATTATTACAGTAATGTTGGGGCACAGAGAAAGCGTCCCGGACCTCTCCCGGTAACATTTAGTACGCGCGAAACTAACTGCATCACACGGCCGAGCTGCTTTTGGTTAACTTCGTCACAAAACCTGGCGCCGCGAGGGTGCTTGAAATGTAGTCCGAAAAGTAATGAAATCATTACTTTAATGCTGGGGGTCAGAGAAAGCGTCACGAACCTCTTCGGGTAACATTCAGTACACGCGAAACTAATTGCATGCCACCGCCGAGCTGCTTTTGGTTAACTTCGTCACAAAACCTGGCGCCGCAAGGGTGCTTGATATGTAGTCCGAAAAGTAGTGAAATTACTACGGTAATGTTGGGGGTCAGAGAAAGCGTCACGAATCTCTCCCGGTAACATTTAGTACACGCAAAACTAACCGCATCACACGGCCGAGCTGCTTTTGGTTAACTTCGTCACAAATGCTGGCGCCGCGAGGGTGCTTAAAATGTAGTCCGAAAGGTTGTGAAATTATTACGGTAATGTTGGGGGTGAGAGAAAGCGTCACGAACATCACCCGGTAACATTCAGTACACGTAAAACTAACTGCATACCACCACCGAGCTGCTTTTGGTTAACTTTGCGAGAAAACTGGCCCCGCGAGGGTGCTTGAAATGTAGTCCGAGAAGTAGTGAAATTATCACGGTAATGTTGGGGGTCAGAGAAAGCGTCACGCACCTCTCCCGGTAACATTCAAACACGCGAAACTAACTGCATAACAGGGCCGAGCTGCTTTTGCTTAACTTCGTCACCAGACTGGCGCCGCGAGGGTGCTTGACATGTAGTCCGAAAAGTAGTGAAATTATCACGGTAATGTTGGGGGACAGAGAAAGCGTCACGGACCTCTCCCGGTAACATTTAGTACGGGCGAAACCAACTGCATCACACGGCCTAGCTGCTTTTGGTTAACTTCTTCACAAAACCTTGCGCCGCGAGGGTGCTTGAAATGTACTCCGAAAAGTAATGAAATCATTACTTTAATGCTGGGGGTCAGAGAAAGCGTCACGAACCTCTCCCGGTAACATTCAGTACACGAAAACTAACTGCATCCCACGGCCGAGCTGCTTTTGGTTAACTTCGTCACAAAACCTGGCGCCGCGAGGGTGCTTGAAATGTAGTCCGAAAAGTAGTGAAATTATTACGGCAATGTTGGGGGTCAGAGAAAGCGTCACGAACCTCTCCCGGTAACATTTAGTACACGCGAAACTAACTGCATCCCACGGCCGAGCGGCTTTTGGTTAACTTCGTCACAAAACCTGGCGCCGCCAAGGTGCTTGAAATGTAGTCCGAAAAGTAGTGAAATTATTACGGTAATGTTGGGGGTCAGAGAAAGCGTCACGAACCTCTCCCGGTAACACTCAGTTCACGCGAAACTAACTGCATCCCACGGCCGAGCTGCTTTTGGTTAACTTCGTCACAAAACCTGGCGCCGCGAGGGTGCTTGAAATGTAGTCCGAAAAGTAGTGAAATTATTACGGTAATGTTGGGGGTCAGAGAAAGCGTCACGAACCTCTCCCGGTAACACTCAGTACACGAAAACTAATTGCATCACATGGCCGAGCTGCGTTTGGTTAACTTCGTCACAAAACCAGGCGCCGCGAGGGTGCTTGAAAAGTAGTCCAAGAAGTAGTGAAATTATTACGGTAAATTTGGGGGTCAGAGAAAGCGTCACGAACCTCTCCCGGTAACATTCAGTACACGCGAAACTAACTGCATCCGACGGCCGAGCTGCTTTTGGATAACTTCGTCACAAAACGTGGGACCGCGAGGGTGCTTGAAAAGTAGTCCAAGAAGTAGTGAAATTATTACGGTAATGTTGGGGGTCCGAGAAAGCGTCACGAACCTCTCCCGGTAAATTCAGTACACGTAAAACTAATTGCATCACACGGCCGAGCTGCTTTTGGTTAACTTCGTCAGAAAACGTGGCGCCGCGAGGGTGCTTGAAATGTAGTCCAAAAAGTAGTGAAATCATTTCGGTAATTTTGGCGGTCAGAGAAAGCGTCCCGAATCTCTCCCGGTGACATTTCGTTCACGCCTAACTAACTGCATCACCTGGCCAAGCTGGTATTGGTTAACTTCGTCACAGAACCTGGCGCCGCGAGGGTGCTTGAAATGTGCTCCGAAAAGTAGTAAAATTATTACGGTAAATTTGGGGGTCAGAGAAAGCGTCACGAACCTCTCCCGGTAACATTCAGTTCACGCGAAACTAACTGCATCCCACTGCCGAGCTGCTTTTGGTTAACTTCGTCGCAAAACCTGGCGCCGCGAGGGTGCTTGGAATGTAATCCGAAAAGTAGTGAAATTGTTACGGTAATGATGGGGGTCAGGGAAAGCGTCACGAACCTCTCCCGGTAACACTCAGTACACGCAAAACTAATTGCATCACATGGCCGAGCTGCGTTTGGTTAACTTCGTCACAAAACCAGGCGCCGCGAGGGTGTTTGAAATGTAGTCCGAAAAGTAGTGAAATTATTACCGTAATTTCGGGGGTCAGAGAAAGCGTCACGAACCTCTCCCGGTAACCTTCAGTACACGCGAAAGTAACTGCATCCCACGGCCGAGCTGATTTTGGTTAACTTCGTCAAAAAACGTGGCGGAGCCAGGGTGCTTTAAATGTAGTCCAAAAAGTAGTGAAATTATTACGGTAATGTTGGGGGACAGAGAAAGCGTCACGAACCTCTCCCGGTAACATATAGTAAACGCGAAACTAACTGCATCACACGGCGGAGCTGCTTTTGTTTAACATCGTCACAATACTGGCGCCGCGAGGGTGCTTGAAATGCAGTCCGAAAAGTAGTGAAATTATTACGGTAATGTTGGGGGACAGAGAAAGCGTCACGAACCTCTCCCGGTAACATTCAGTACACGCAAAACTAACTGCATCACACGGCCAAGCTGCTTTTGGTTACCTTCGTCACAAAAGCTGGCGTCGCGAGGGTGCTTAAAATGTAGTCCGAAAAGTTGTGAAATTATTACGGTAATGTTGGGGGTGAGAGAAAGCGTCACGAACCTCTCCCGGTAACATTCAGTACACGCAAAACTGCAAACCACCGCCGAGCTGCTTTTGGTTAACTTCGTCACAAAACCTGGCGCCGCGAGGGTGCTTAAAATGTAGACCGAAAAGTTGTGAAATTATTACAGTAATGTTGGGGGTGAGAGAAAGCGTCACGAAGCTCTCCCGGTAACATTCAGTACACGTAAAACTAACTGTGTACCACCGCCGAGCTGCTTTTGGTTAACGTCGTCACAAAACTGGCCCCGCGAGGGTGCTTGAAATGTAGTCCGAAAAGTAGTGAAATTATTACGGTAATGTTGGGGGTCAGAGAAAGCGTCACGAACCTCTCCCGGTAACATTCAAACATGCGAAACTAACTGCATGACAGGGCCGAGATGCTTTTGCTTAACTTCGTCACTAGACTGGCGCCTCGAGGGTGCTTGAAATGTAGTCCGAAAAGTAGTGAAATTATTACAGTAATGTTGGGGCACAGAGAAAGCGTCCCGGACCTCTCCCGGTAACATTTAGTACGCGCGAAACTAACTGCATCACACGGCCGAGCTGCTTTTGGTTAACTTCGTCACAAAACCTGGCGCCGCGAGGGTGCTTGAAATGTAGTCCGAAAAGTAATGAAATCATTACTTTAATGCTGGGGGTTAGAGAAAGCGTCACGAACCTCTTCCGGTAACATTCAGTACACGCGAAACTAATTGCATGCCACCGCCGAGCTGCTTTGGGTTAACTTCGTCACAAAACCTGGCGCCGCAAGGGTGCTTGATATGTAGTCCGAAAAGTAGTGAAATTACTACGGTAATGTTGGGGGTCAGAGAAAGCGTCACGAATCTCTCCCGGTAACATTTAGTACACGCGAAACTAACCGCATCACACGGCCGAGCTGCTTTTGGTTAACTTCGTCACAAATGCTGGCGCCGCGAGGGTGCTTAAAATGTAGTCCGAAAGGTTGTGAAATTATTACGGTAATGTTGGGGGTGAGAGAAAGCGTCACGAACATCACCCGGTAACATTCAGTACACGTAAAACTAACTGCATACCACCGCCGAGCTGCTTTTGGTTAACTTCGCGAGAAAACTGGCCCCGCGAGGGTGCTTGAAATGTAGTCCGAGAAGTAGTGAAATTATTACGGTAATGTTGGGGGTCAGAGAAAGCGTCACGCACCTCTCCCGGTAACATTCAAACACGCGAAACTAACTGCATAACAGGGCCGAGCTGCTTTTGCTTAACTTCGTCACCAGACTGGCGCCGCGAGGGTGCTTGACATGTAGTCCGAAAAGTAGTGAAATTATCACGGTAATGTTGGGGGACAGAGAAAGCGTCACGGACCTCTCCCGGTAACATTTAGTACGGGCGAAACCAACTGCATCACACGGCCTAGCTGCTTTTAGTTAACTTCTTCACAAAACCTGGCGCCGCGAGGGTGCTTGAAATGTACTCCGAAAAGTAATGAAATCATTACTTTAATGCTGGGGGTCAGAGAAAGCGTCACGAACCTCTCCCGGTAACATTCAGTACACGCAAAACTAACTGCATCCCACGGCCGAGCTGCTTTTGGTTAACTTCGTCACAAAACCTGGCGCCGCGAGGGTGCTTGAAATGTAGTCCGAAAAGTAGTGAAAATATTACGGTAATTTTGGGGGGCTGAGAAAGCGTCACGAACCTCTCCCGGTAACACTCAGTACACGAAAACTAATTGCATCACATGGCCGAGCTGCGTTTGGTTAACTTCGTCACAAAACCAGGCGCCGCGAGGGTGCTTGAAAAGTAGTCCAAGAAGTAGTGAAATTATTACGGTAAATTTGGGGGTCAGAGAAAGCGTCACGAACCTCTCCCGGTAACATTCAGTACACGCGAAACTAACTGCATCACACGGCGGAGCTGCTTTTGGATAACTTCGTCACAAAACGTGGGACCGCGAGGGTGCTTGAAAAGTAGTCCAAGAAGTAGTGAAATTATTACGGTAATGTTGGGGGTCCGAGAAAGCGTCACGAACCTCTCCCGGTAACATTCAGTACACGCGAAACTAATTGCATCCCACGGCCGAGCTGCTTTTGGTTAACTTCGTCAGAAAACCTGGCGCCGCGAGGGTGCTTGAAATGTAGTCCGAAAAGTAGTGAAATTATTACGGTAATGTTGGGGGTCAGAGAAAGCGTCACGAACCTCTCCCGGTAAATTCAGTACACGTAAAACTAATTGCATCACACGGCCGAGCTGCTTTTGGTTAACTTCGTCAGAAAACGTGGCGCCGCGAGTGTGCTTGAAATGTAGTCCAAAAAGTAGTGAAATCATTTCGGTAATTTTGGCGGTCAGAGAAAGCATCCCGAATCTCTCCCGGTGACATTTCGTTCACGCCTAACTAACTGCATCACATGGCCAAGCTGGTTTTGGTTAACTTCGTCACAGAACCTGGCGCCGCGAGGGTGCTTGAAATGTGCTCCGAAAAGTAGTAAAATTATTACGGTAAATTTGGGGGTCAGAGAAAGCGTCACGAACATCTCCCGGTAACACTCAATACAAGCGAAACTAACTGCATCCCACGGCCGAGCTGCTTTTGGTTAACTTCGTCACAAAACCTGGCGCCGCGAGGGTGCTTGAAATGTAGTCCGAAAAGTAATGAAATCATAACTTTAATGCTGGGGGTCCGAGAAAGCGTCACGAACCTCTCCCGGTAACATTCAGTACACGCGAAACTAATTGCATCCCACGGCCGAGCTGCTTTTGGTTAACTTCGTCACAAAACCTGGTGCCACGAGGGTGCTTGAAATGCAGTCCGAAAAGTAGTGAAATTATTACGGTAATGTTGGGGGACAGAGAAAGCGTCATGAACCTCTCCCGGTAACATTCAGTTCACGCGAAACTAACTGCATCCCACGGCCGAGCTGCTTTTGGTTAACTTCGTCGCAAAACCTGGCGCCGCGAGGGTGCTTGGAATGTAATCCGAAAAGTAGTGAAATTGTTACGGTAATGTTGGGGGTCAGGGAAAGCGTCACGAACCTCTCCCGGCAACACTCAGTACACGCAAAACTAATTGCATCACATGGCCGAGCTGCGTTTGGTTAACTTCGTCACAAAACCAGGCGCCGCGAGGGTGTGTGAAATGTAGTCCGAAAAGTAGTGAATTATTACCGTAATTTCGGGGGTCAGAGAAAGCGTCACGAACCTCTCCCGGTAACCTTCAGTACACGCGAAAGTAACTGCATCTCACGGCCGAGCTGATTTTGGTTAACTTCGTCAAAAAACGTGGCGGAGCCAGGGTGCTTTAAATGTAGTCCAAAAAGTAGTGAAATTATTACAGTAATGTTGGGGGACAGAGAAAGCGTCACGAACCTCTCCCGGTAACATATAGTAAACGCGAAACTAACTGCATCACACGGCGGAGCTGCTTTTGTTTAACATCGTCACAATACTGGCGCCGCGAGGGTGCTTGAAATGCAGTCCGAAAAGTAGTGAAATTATTACGGTAATGTTGGGGGACAGAGAAAGCGTCACGAACCTCTCCCGGTAACATTCAGTACACGCAAAACTAACTGCATCACACGGCCAAGCTGCTTTTGGTTACGTTCGTCACAAAAGCTGGCGTCGCGAGGGTGCTTAAAATGTAGTCCGAAAAGTTGTGAAATTATTACGGTAATGTTGGGGGTGAGAGAAAGCGTCACGAACCTCTCCCGGTAACATTCAGTACACGCAAAACTGCAAACCACCGCCGAGCTGCTTTTGGTTAACTTCGTCACAAAACCTGGCGCCGCGAGGGTGCTTAAAATGTAGTCCGAAAAGTTGTGAAATTATTACAGTAATGTTGGGGGTGAGAGAAAGCGTCACGAAGCTCTCCCGGTAACATTCAGTACACGTAAAACTAACTGTGTACCACCGCCGAGCTGCTTTTGGTTAACGTCGTCACAAAACTGGCCCCGCGAGGGTGCTTGAAATGTAGTCCGAAAAGTAGTGAAATTATTACGGTAATGTTGTGGGTCAGAGAAAGCGTCACGAACCTCTCCCGGTAACATTCAAACACGCGAAACTAACTGCATGACAGGGCCGAGATGCTTTTGCTTAACTTCGTCAATAGACTGGCGCCTCGAGGGTGCTTGAAATGTAGTCCGAAAAGTAGTGAAATTATTACAGTAATGTTGGGGCACAGAGAAAGCGTCCCGGACCTCTCCCGGTAACATTTAGTACGCGCGAAACTAACTGCATCACACGGCCGAGCTGCTTTTGGTTAACTTCGTCACAAAACCTGGCGCCGCGAGGGTGCTTGAAATGTAGTCCGAAAAGTAATGAAATCATTACTTTAATGCTGGGGGTCAGAGAAAGCGTCACGAACCTCTCCCGGTAACATTCAGTACACGCGAAACTAATTGCATGCCACCGCCGAGCTGCTTTTGGTTAACTTCGTCACAAAACCTGGCGCCGCAAGGGTGCTTGATATGTAGTCCGAAAAGTAGTGAAATTACTACGGTAATGTTGGGGGTCAGAGAAAGCGTCACGAATCTCTCCCGGTAACATTTAGTACACGCGAAACTAACCGCATCACACGGCCGAGCTGCTTTTGGTTAACTTCGTCACAAATGCTGGCGCCGCGAGGGTGCTTCAAATGTAGTCCGAAAGGTTGTGAAATTATTACGGTAATGTTGGGGGTGAGAGAAAGCGTCACGAACATCACCCGGTAACATTCAGTACACGTAAAACTAACTGCATACCACCGCCGAGCTGCTTTTGGTTAACTTCGCGAGAAAACTGGCCCCGCGAGGGTGCTTGAAATGTAGTCCGAGAAGTAGTGAAATTATTACGGTAATGTTGGGGGTCAGAGAAAGCGTCACGCACCTCTCCCGGTAACATTCAAACACGCGAAACTAACTGCATAACAGGGCCGAGCTGCTTTTGCTTAACTTCGTCACCAGACTGGCGCCGCGAGGGTGCTTGAAATGTAGTCCGAAAAGTAGTGAAATTATCACGGTAATGTTGGGGGACAGAGAAAGCGTCACGGACCTCTCCCGGTAACATTTAGTACGGGCGAAACCAACTGCATCACACGGCCTAGCTGCTTTTGGTTAACTTCTTCACAAAACCTGGCGCCGCGAGGGTGCTTGAAATGTACTCCGAAAAGTAATGAAATCATTACTTTAATGCTGGGGGTCAGAGAAAGCGTCACGAACCTCTCCCGGTAACATTCAGTACACGCAAAACTAACTGCATCCCACGGCCGAGCTGCTTTTGGTTAACTTCGTCACAAAACCTGGCGCCGCGAGGGTGCTTGAAATGTAGTCCGAACAGTAGTGAAATTATTACCATAATGTTGGGGGTCAGAGAAAGCGTCACGAACCTCTCCCGGTAACACTCAGTACACGCAAAACTAATTGCATCACACGACCGAGCTGCGTTTGGTTAATTTCGTCACAAAACCAGGCGCCGCGATGGTGCTTGAAAAGTAGTCCAAGTAGTGAAATTATTACGGTAATGTTGGGGGTCAGAGAAAGCGTCACGAACCTCTCCCGATTACATTTAGTGGACGTGAAACTAACTGCATCACACGGCGGAGCTGCTTTTGGTTAACTTGGTCACAGAACCTGGCGCCGCGAGGGTGCTTGAAATGTAGTCCGAAAAGTAGTGAAAATATTACGGTAATTTTGGGGGGCTGAGAAAGCGTCACGAACCTCTCCCGGAAACCTTCAGTACACGCGAAACTAACTGCATCCCACGGCCGAGCTGCTTTTGGTTAACTTCGTCACAAAACCTGGCGCCGCCAGGGTGCGTGAAATATAGTCCGAAAAGTAATGAAATCATTACTTTAATGCTGGGGGACAGAAAAAGCATCACGAACCTCTCCCGGTAATATTCAGTACACGAGAAACTAACTGCATCCCACGGCCGAGCTGATTTTGGTTAACTTCGTCAAAAAACGTGGCGGAGCGAGGGTGCTTTAAATGTAGTCTAAAAAGTAGTGAAATTACTACGGTAATGTTTGGGGTCAGAGAAAGCGTCACGAACCTCTCCCGGTAACATTTAGTACACGCGAAACTAACTGCATCACACGGCGGAGCTGCTTTTGGTTAACTTCGTCACAGAACCTGGCGCTGCGAGGGTGCTTGAAATGTAGTCCGAAAAGTAGTGAAATTATTACGGTAATTTTGGCGGTCAGAGAAAGCGTGCCAAATCTCTCCCGGTGACATTTCGTACACGCGTAACTAACTGCATCACATGGCCAAGCTGCTTTTGGTTAACTTCGTCACAGAACCTGGCGCCGCGAGGGTACTTGAAATGTAGTCCGAAAAGTAGTGAAATCATTACTTTAATGCTGGGGTTCCGAGAAAGCGTCACGAACCTCTCCCGGTAGCATTCAGTACACGCGAAACTAATTGCATCCCACGGCCGAGCTGCTTTTGGTTAACTTCGTCACAAAACCTGGCGCCGCGAGGGTGTTTGAAATGTAGTCCGTAAAGTAGTGAAATTATTACGGTAATGTTGGGGGTCAGAGAAAGCGTCACGAACCTGTCCCGGTAACATTCAGTACACGCGAAACTAACTGCATCCCACGGCCGAGCGTCTTTTGGTTAACTTCGTCACAAAACGTGGCGCCGCGAGCGTGCTTGAAAAGTAGTCCAAGAAGTTGTGAAATTACGGTAATGTTGGGGGTCAGAGAAAGCGTCACGAACCATTCCCGATAACATTCAGTGGACGCGAAACTAACTGCATCACACGGCGGAACTGCTTTTGGTTAACTTCGTCACAGAACCTGGCGCCGCGAGGGTGCTTGAAATGTAGTCCGAAAAGTAGTGAAATCATTTCGGTAATTTTGGCGGTCAGAGAAAGCGTCCCGAATCTCTCCCGGTGACATTTCGTACACGCGTAACTAACTGCATTACATGGCCAAGCTGCTTTTGGTTAACTTCGTCACAGAACCTGGCGCCGCGAGGGTGCTTGAAATGTAGTCAGAAAAGTAATGAAATCATTACTTTAATGCTGGGGGTCCGAGAAAGCGTCACGAACCTCTCCTGGTAACATTCAGTACACGCGAAACTAATTGCATCCCACGGCCGAGCTGCTTTTGGTTAACCTCGTCACAAAACCTGGCACCGCGAGGGTGCTTGAAATGTAGTCCGAAAAGTAGTGAAATTATTACGGTAATGTTGGGGGTCAGAGAAAGCGTCACGAACCTCTCCCGGTAACATTCAGTACACGCAAAACTAATTGCATCACATGGCCGAGCTGCTTTTGGTTAACTTCGTCACAAAACTGGCGCCGCGAGGGTGCTTGAAATGCAGTCCGAAAAGTAGTGGAATTATTACGGTAATGTTGGGGGACAGAGAAAGCGTCACGAACCTCTCCCGGTAACATTCAGTGCACGTGAAACTAACTGCATCCCACGGCGTAGCTGCTTTTGGTTAACTTCGTCACAAAACGTGGCGCTGCGAGGGTGCTTGAAATGTAGTCCAAAAAGTAGTGAAATTATTACGGTAATGTTGGGGGTCAGAGAAAGCGTGAGAAACCTCTCTCGGTAACATTCAGTACACGCGAAACTAACTGCATCCCACGGCCGAGCTGCTTTTGGTTAACTTCGTCACAAATCCTGGCGCCGCGAGGGTGCTTGAATTGTAGTCCGAAAAGTAGTGAAATTATTACGGTAATGTTGGGAGTCAGAGAAAGCGTCACGAACCTCTCCCGGTAACATTCAGTACACGCGAAACTAACTGCATCCCACGGCCGAGCTGCTTTTGGTTAACTTCATCACAAAACGTGGCGCCGCGAGGGTGCTTGAAATGTAGTCCAAAAAGTAGTGAAATTATTACGGTAATGTTTGGGGTCAGAGAAAGCGTCACGAACCTCTCCCGGTAACATTTAGTAGACGCGAAACTAACTGCATCACACGGCGGAACTGCTTTTGGTTAACTTCGTCACAGAACCTGGCACTGCGAGGGTGCTTGAAATGTAGTCCGAAAAGTAGTGAAATTATTTCGGTAATTTTGGCGGTCAGAGAAAGCGTCCCCAATCTCTCCCGGTGACATTTCGTACACGCGCAACTAGCTGCATCACATGGCCAAGCTGCTTTTGGTTAACTTCGTCACAGAACCTGGCGCCGCGAGGGTGCTTGAAATGTAGTCCGAAAAGTAGTGAAATTATTACGGTAATTTTGGGGGTCAGAGAAAGCGTCACGTACCTCTCACGGTGACATTCAATACACGCGAAACAAACTGCATCACACGGCGGAGCTGCTTTTGGTTAACTTCGTCACAGAACCTGGCGCTGCGAGGGTGCTTGAAATGTAGTCCGAAAAGTAGTGAAATTATTACGGTAATTTTGGCGGTCAGAGAAAGCGTCCCGAATCTCTCCCGGTGACATATCGTACACGCGTAACTAACTGCATCACATGGCCGAGCTGCTTCTGGTTAACTTCGTCACAGAACCTGGCGCCGCGAGGGTGCTTGAAATGTAGTCCGAGAAGTAGTGAAATTATTACGGTAATTTTGGGGGTCAGAGAAAGCGTCACGTACCTCTCCCGGTGTCAATCAATACACGCGAAACAAACTGCATCCCACGGCCGAGCTGCTTATGGTTAACTTCGTCACAAAACCTGGCGCCGCGAGGGTGCTTGAAATCTAGTCCAAAAAGTAGTGAAATTATTACGGTAATGTTGGGGGTCAGAGAAAGCGTGACAAACCTCTCTCGGTAACATTCAGTACACGCGAAACTAACTGCATCCCACGGCCGAGCTGCTTTTGGTTAACTTCATCACAAAACGTGGCGCCGCGAGGGTGCTTGAAATGTAGTCCGAAAAGTAGTGAAATTATTACGGTAATTTTGGGGGTCAGAGAAAGCGTCACGAACCTCTCCCGGTAACATTAAGTACACGCGAAACTAACTGCATCCCACGGCGGAGCTGCTTTTGGTTAACTTCGTCACAAAACCTGGCGCCTCCAGGGTGCTTGAAATGTAGTCCGAAAAGTAGTGAAATCATTACTGTAATGGTGGGGGACAGAAAAAGCGTCACGAACCTCTCCCGGTAACATTCAGTACACGCGAAACTAACTGCATCACACGGCGGAACTGCTTTTGGTTAACTTCGTCACAAAACTGGCGCCGCGAGGGTGCTTGAAATGCAGTCCGAAAAGTAGTGGAATTATTACGGTAATGTTGGGGGACAGAGAAAGCGTCAGGAACCTCTCCCGGTAACATTCAGTACACGTGAAACTAACTGCATCCCACGGCCGAGCTGATTTTGGTTAACTTCGTCAAAAAACGTGGCGGAGCGAGGGTGGTTTAAATGTAGTCCAAAAAGTAGTGAAATTATTACGGTAATGTTGGGGGACAGAGAAAGCGTCACGAACGTCTCCCGGTAATATTCAGTACACGCGAAACTAACTGCATCCCACGGCGTAGCTGCGTTTGGTTAACTTCGTCACAAAACGTGGCACCGCGAGGGTGCTTGAAATGTAGTCCAAAAAGTAGTGAAATCATTTCGGTAATTCTGGCGGTCAGAGAAAGCGTCACGAACCTCTCCCGGTAACATTCAATAGACGCGAAACTAACTGCATCCCACGGCCGAGCTGCTTTTGGTTAACTTCGTCACAAAACCTGGCGCCACGAGGGTGTTTGAAATGTAGTCCGAAAAGTAGTGAAATTATTACGGTAATGTTGGGGGTCAGAGAAAGCGTCACGAACCTCTCCCGGTAACATTCAGTACACGCGAAACTAACTGCATCCCACGGCCGAGCTGCTTTTGGTTAACTTCGTCACAAAACGTGGCGCCGCGAGGGTGCTTGAAAAGTAGTCCAAGAAGTAGTGAAATTATTACGGTAATGTTGGGGGTCAGAGAAAGCGTCGCGAACCTCTCCCGATAACATTCAGTGGACGCGAAACTAACCGCATCACACGGGGGAGCTGCTTTTGGTTAACTTCGTCACAGAACCTGTCGACGCGAGGGTGCTTGAATTGTGGTCGGAAAAGTAGTTAAATTATTGCGGTAATTTTGGGTTTCAGAGAAAGCGTCACGAACCTCTCCCGGTAACATTCAGTACACGCAAAACTAATTGCATCACATGGCCGAGCTGCTTTTGGTTAAATTCGTCACAAAACTGGCGCCGCGAGGGTGCTTGAAATGCAGTCCGAAAAGTAGTGGAATTATTACGGTAATGTTGGGGGACAGAGAAAGCGTCAGGAACCTCTCCCGGTAACTTTCAGTACACGTGAAACTAACTGCATCCCACGGCCGAGCTGCTTTTGGTTAACTTCGTCACAAAACCTGGCGCCGCGAGGGTGTTTGAAATGTAGTCCGAAAAGTAGTGAAATTATTACGGTAATGTTGGGGGTCAGAGAAAGCGTCACGAACCTCTCCCGGTAACATTCAGTACACGCGAAACTAACTGCATCCCACGGCCGAGCTGCTTTTGGTTAACTTCGTCACAAAACGTGGCGCCGCGAGGGTGCTTGAAAAGTAGTCCAAGAAGTAGTGAAATTATTACGGTAATGTTGGGGGTCAGAGAAAGCGTCGCGAACCTCTCCCGATAACATTCAGGGGACGCGAAACTAACCGCATCACACGGGGGAGCTGCTTTTGGTTAACTTCGTCACAGAACCTGTCGACGCGAGGGTGCTTGAATTGTGGTCGGAAAAGTAGTTAAATTATTGCGGTAATTTTGGGTTTCAGAGAAAGCGTCACGAACCTCTCCCGGTAACATTCAGTACACGCAAAACTAATTGCATCACATGGCCGAGCTGCTTTTGGTTAAATTCGTCACAAAACTGGCGCCGCGAGGGTGCTTGAAATGCAGTCCGAAAAGTAGTGGAATTATTACGGTAATGTTGGGGGACAGAGAAAGCGTCACGAACCTCTCCCGGTAACATTCAGTACGCGTGAAACTAACTGCATCCCACGGCGTAGCTGCTTTTGGTTTACTTCGTCACAAAACGTGGCGCTGCGAGCGTGCTTGAAATGTAGTCCAAAAAGTAGTGAAATTATTATGGTAATGTTGCGGGTCAGAGAAAGCGTGACAAACCTCTCTCGGTAACATTCAGTGCACGCGAAACTAACTGCATCCCACGGCCGAGCTGATTTTGGTTAACTTCGTCAAAAAACGTGGCGGAGCAAGGGTGCTTTAAACGTAGTCCAAAAAGTAGTGAAATTATTACGGTAATGTTTGGGGTCAGAGAAAGCGTCACGAACCTCTCCCGGTAACATTTAGTACACGCGAAGCTAATTGCATCACACGGCCGAGCTGCTTTTGGTTAACATCGTCACAAAGCTGGCGCCACGAGGGTGCTTGAAATGTAGTCCGAAAAGTAGTGAAAATGTTACGGTAATGTTGGGGGTCAGAGAAACCGTCACAAACCTCTCCCGGCAACATTCAAACACGCGAAACTAACTGCATCACAGGGCCGAGCTGCTTTCGGTTAACTTCGTCACAGAACCTGGCGCCGCGAGGGTGCTTGAAATGTAGTCCGAAAAGTGGTGAAATTATTACGGTAATGTTGGGGGACAGAGAAAGCGTCGCGGACCTCTCCCGGTAACATTCAGTACACGCGAAACAAACTGCATCACACGGTCGAGCTGCTTTTGGCTAACTTCGTCACAGAATCTGGCGCCGCGAGGCTGCTTGAAATGTAGCCCGAAAAGTAGTGAAATTATTACGGTAATGCTGGGGGTCAGAGAAAGCGTCACGAACCTCTCCCGGTAACATTCAGTACATGAACAACTAATTGCATCACACGGCCGAGCTGCTTTTGGTTAACTTCGTCACAAAACTGGCGCCGCGAGGGTGCTTGAAATGTAGTCCGAATAGTAGTGAAATTGTTACGGTAATGTTGGGGGTCAGAGAAAGCGTCACGAACCTCTCCCGGTAATATTCAGTACACGCGAAACTAACCGCATCCCACGGCCGAGCTGCTTTTGGTTAACTTCGTCACAAAACGTGGCGCCGCGAGGGTGCTTGAAATATAGTCCAAAAAGTAGTGAAATTATTACGGTAGTGTTGGGGGTCAGAGAAAGCGTCACGAACCTCTCCCGGTAACATTTAGTATACGCGAAACTAACCGCATCGCACGGCCGAGCTGCTTTTCGTTAACTTCGTCACAGAACCTGGCGCCGCGAGGGTGCTTGAAATGTAGTCCGAAAAGTAATGAAATCAATACTTTAATGCTGGGGGTCAGAGAAGCGTCACGAACCTCTCCCGGTAACATTCAGTACACGCGAAACTATTTGCATCCCACGGCCGAGCTGCTTTTGGTTAACTTCGTCACAAAACCTGGCGCTGCGAGGGTGCTTGAAATGTAGTCCGAAAGGTAGTGAAATTATGCCGGTAATGTTGGGGGTCAGAGAAAGCGTCACTAACCTCTCCCGGTAACATTCAGTACATGCACAACTAATTGCATCACACGGCCGAGCTGCTTTTGGTCAACTTCGTCACAAAGCTGGCGCCACGAGGGTGCTTGAAATGTAGTCCGAAAAGTAGTGAAAATGTTACGGTAATGTTGGGGGTCAGAGAAAGCGTCACAAACCTCTCCCGGCAACATTCAAACACGCGAAACTAACTGCATCACAGGGCCGAGCTGCTTTCGGTTAACTTCGTCACAGAACCTGGCGCCGCGAGGGTGCTTGAAATGTAGTCCGAAAGGTAGTGAAATTATTCCGGTAATGTTGGGGGTCAGAGAAAGCGTCACGAACCTCTCCCGGTAACATTCAATACACGCGAAACTAACTGCATCCCACGGCCGAGCTGATTTTGGTTAACTTCGTCAAAAAACGTGGCGGAGCGAGGGTGGTTTAAATGTAGTCCAAAGAGTAGTGAAATTATTACGGTAATGTTTGGGGTTAGAGAAAGCGTCACGAACCTTTCCCGGTAACATTTAGTACACGCGAAACTAACTGCATCACACGGCGGAGCTGATTTTGGTTAACTTCGTCACAAAACTGGCGCCGCGAGGGTGCTTGAAATGCAGTCAGAAAAGTAGTGAAATTATTACGGTAATGTTGGGGGAGAGAGAAAGCGTCGCGGACCTCTCCCGGTAACATTCAGTACACGCGAAACAAACTGCATCACACGGTCGAGCTGCTTTTGGCTAACTTCGTCACAGAATCTGGCGCCGCGAGGCTGCTTGAAATGTAGCCCGAAAAGTAGTGAAATTATTACGGTAATGCTGGGGGTCAGAGAAAGCGTCACGAACCTCTCCCGGTAACATTCAGTACATGAACAACTAATTGCATCACACGGCCGAGCTGCTTTTGGTTAACTTCGTCACAAAACTGGCGCCGCGAGGGTGCTTGAAATGTAGTCCGAATAGTAGTGAAATTGTTACGGTAATGTTGGGGGTCAGAGAAAGCGTCACGAACCTCTCCCGGTAATATTCAGTACACGCGAAACTAACCGCATCCCACGGCCGAGCTGCTTTTGGTTAACTTCGTCACAAAACGTGGCGCCGCGAGGGTGCTTGAAATATAGTCCAAAAAGTAGTGAAATTATTACGGTAGTGTTGGGGGTCAGAGAAAGCGTCACGAACCTCTCCCGGTAACATTTAGTATACGCGAAACTAACCGCATCGCACGGCCGAGCTGCTTTTCGTTAACTTCGTCACAGAACCTGGCGCCGCGAGGGTGCTTGAAATGTAGTCCGAAAAGTAATGAAATCAATACTTTAATGCTGGGGGTCAGAGAAGCGTCACGAACCTCTCCCGGTAACATTCAGTACACGCGAAACTATTTGCATCCCACGGCCGAGCTGCTTTTGGTTAACTTCGTCACAAAACCTGGCGCTGCGAGGGTGCTTGAAATGTAGTCCGAAAGGTAGTGAAATTATGCCGGTAATGTTGGGGGTCAGAGAAAGCGTCACTAACCTCTCCCGGTAACATTCAGTACATGCACAACTAATTGCATCACACGGCCGAGCTGCTTTTGGTCAACTTCGTCACAAAGCTGGCGCCACGAGGGTGCTTGAAATGTAGTCCGAAAAGTAGTGAAAATGTTACGGTAATGTTGGGGGTCAGAGAAAGCGTCACAAACCTCTCCCGGCAACATTCAAACACGCGAAACTAACTGCATCACAGGGCCGAGCTGCTTTCGGTTAACTTCGTCACAGAACCTGGCGCCGCGAGGGTGCTTGAAATGTAGTCCGAAAGGTAGTGAAATTATTCCGGTAATGTTGGGGGTCAGAGAAAGCGTCACGAACCTCTCCCGGTAACATTCAATACACGCGAAACTAACTGCATCCCACGGCCGAGCTGATTTTGGTTAACTTCGTCAAAAAACGTGGCGGAGCGAGGGTGGTTTAAATGTAGTCCAAAGAGTAGTGAAATTATTACGGTAATGTTTGGGGTTAGAGAAAGCGTCACGAACCTTTCCCGGTAACATTTAGTACACGCGAAACTAACTGCATCACACGGCGGAGCTGATTTTGGTTAACTTCGTCACAAAACTGGCGCCGCGAGGGTGCTTGAAATGCAGTCAGAAAAGTAGTGAAATTATTACGGTAATGTTGGGGGAGAGAGAAAGCGTGACGAAGCTCTGCCGGTAACATTCAATACACGCGAAACTAACTGCATCCCACGGCCAAGCTGCTTTTGGTTAACTTCGTCACAAAACCTGTCGCCACGAGGGTGTTTGAAATGTAGTCCGAAAAGTAATGAAATCATTACTTTAATGCTGGGGGTCCGAGAAAGCGTCACGAACCTCTCCCGGTAACATTCAGTACACGCGAAACTAACTGCATCACACGGTCGAGCTGCTTTTGGCTAACTTCGTCACAGAACTGGCTCCGCGAGGGTGCTTGAAATGTAGTCCGAAAATAGTGAAATTGTTACGGTAATGTTGGGGGTCAGAGAAAGCGTCACGAACCTCTCCCGGTAACATTCAGTACACGCGAAACTAACGGCATGCCACGGCCGAGCTGCTTTTGGTTAACTTCGTCACAAAACGTGGCGCCGCGAGGGTGCTTGAAATATAGTCCAAAAAGTAGTGAAATTATTACGGTAGTGTTGGGGGACAGAGACAGCGTCACGAACCTCTCCCGGTAACATTCAGTACGCGTGAAACTAACTGCATCCCACGGCGTAGCTGCTTTTGGTTTACTTCGTCACAAAACGTGGCGCTGCGAGCGTGCTTGAAATGTAGTCCAAAAAGTAGTGAAATTATTATGGTAATGTTGCGGGTCAGAGAAAGCGTGACAAACCTCTCTCGGTAACATTCAGTGCACGCGAAACTAACTGCATCCCACGGCCGAGCTGATTTTGGTTAACTTCGTCAAAAAACGTGGCGGAGCAAGGGTGCTTTAAACGTAGTCCAAAAAGTAGTGAAATTATTACGGTAATGTTTGGGGTCAGAGAAAGCGTCACGAACCTCTCCCGGTAACATTTAGTACACGCGAAGCTAATTGCATCACACGGCCGAGCTGCTTTTGGTTAACATCGTCACAAAGCTGGCGCCACGAGGGTGCTTGAAATGTAGTCCGAAAAGTAGTGAAAATGTTACGGTAATGTTGGGGGTCAGAGAAACCGTCACAAACCTCTCCCGGCAACATTCAAACACGCGAAACTAACTGCATCACAGGGCCGAGCTGCTTTCGGTTAACTTCGTCACAGAACCTGGCGCCGCGAGGGTGCTTGAAATGTAGTCCGAAAAGTAGTGAAATTATTACGGTAATGTTGGGGGACAGAGAAAGCGTCGCGGACCTCTCCCGGTAACATTCAGTACACGCGAAACAAACTGCATCACACGGTCGAGCTGCTTTTGGCTAACTTCGTCACAGAATCTGGCGCCGCGAGGCTGCTTGAAATGTAGCCCGAAAAGTAGTGAAATTATTACGGTAATGCTGGGGGTCAGAGAAAGCGTCACGAACCTCTCCCGGTAACATTCAGTACATGAACAACTTATTGCATCACACGGCCGAGCTGCTTTTGGTTAACTTCGTCACAAAACTGGCGCCGCGAGGGTGCTTGAAATGTAGTCCGAAAAGTAGTGAAATTGTTAAGGTAATGTTGGGGGTCAGAGAAAGCGTCACGAACCTCTCCCGGTAATATTCAGTACACGCGAAACTAACCGCATCCCACGGCCGAGCTGCTTTTGGTTAACTTCGTCACAAAACGTGGCGCCGCGAGGGTGCTTGAAATATAGTCCAAAAAGTAGTGAAATTATTACGGTAGTGTTGGGGGTCAGAGAAAGCGTCACGAACCTCTCCCGGTAACATTTAGTATACGCGAAACTAACCGCATCGCACGGCCGAGCTGCTTTTCGTTAACTTCGTCACAGAACCTGGCGCCGCGAGGGTGCTTGAAATGTAGTCCGAAAAGTAATGAAATCAATACTTTAATGCTGGGGGTCAGAGAAGCGTCACGAACCTCTCCCGGTAACATTCAGTACACGCGAAACTATTTGAATCCCACGGCCGAGCTGCTTTTGGTTAACTTCGTCACAAAACCTGGCGCTGCGAGGGTGCTTGAAATGTAGTCCGAAAGGTAGTGAAATTATGCCGGTAATGTTGGGGGTCAGAGAAAGCGTCACTAACCTCTCCCGGTAACATTCAGTACATGCACAACTAATTGCATCACACGGCCGAGCTGCTTTTGGTCAACTTCGTCACAAAGCTGGCGCCACGAGGGTGCTTGAAATGTAGTCCGAAAAGTAGTGAAAATGTTACGGTAATGTTGGGGGTCAGAGAAAGCGTCACAAACCTCTCCCGGCAACATTCAAACACGCGAAACTAACTGCATCACAGGGCCGAGCTGCTTTCGGTTAACTTCGTCACAGAACCTGGCGCCGCGAGGGTGCTTGAAATGAAGTCCGAAAAGTAGTGAAAATGTTACGGTAATGTTGGGGGTCAGAGAAAGCGTCACAAACCTCTCCCGGCAACATTCAAACACGCGAAACTAACTGCATCACAGGGCCGAGCTGCTTTCGGTTAACTTCGTCACAGAACCTGGTGCCGCGAGGGTGCTTGAAATGTAGTCAGAAAAGTAGTGAAATTATTACGGTAATGTTGGGGGACAGAGAAAGCGTCGCGGACCTCTCCCGGTAACATTCAGTACACGCGAAACTAACTGCATTCCACGGCCGAGCTGCTTTTGGTTAACTTCGTCACAAAACGTGGCGCCGCGAGGGTGCTTGAAATGTAGTCCGAAAGGTAGTGAAATTATTCCGGTAATGTTGGGGGTCAGAGAAAGCGTCACGAACCTCTCCCGGTAACATTCAATACACGCGAAACTAACTGCATCCCACGGCCGAGCTGATTTTGGTTAACTTCGTCAAAAAACGTGGCAGAGCGAGGGTGGTTTAAATGTAGTCCAAAGAGTAGTGAAATTATTACGGTAATGTTTGGGGTCAGAGAAAGCGTCACGAACCTTTCCCGGTAACATTTAGTACACGCGAAACTAACTGCATCACACGGCGGAGCTGATTTTGGTTAACTTCGTCACAAAACTGGCGCCGCGAGGGTGCTTGAAATGCAGTCAGAAAAGTAGTGAAATTATTACGGTAATGTTGGGGGAGAGAGAAATCGTCACGAACCTCTCCCGGTAACATTCAGTACACGAAAAACTAACTGCATCACACGGCCAAGCTGCTTTTGGTTAACTTCGTCACAGAACCTGGCGCCGCGAGGGTGCTTGAAATGTAGTCGGAAAAGTAGTGCAATTATTACGGTAATTTTGGGGGTCAGAGAAAGCGTGACGAAGCTCTGCCGGTAACATTCAATACACGCGAAACTAACTGCATCCCACGGCCAAGCTGCTTTTGGTTAACTTCGTCACAAAACCTGTCGCCGCGAGGGTGTTTGAAATGTAGTCCGAAAAGTAATGAAATCATTACTTTAATGCTGGGGGTCCGAGAAAGCGTCACGAACCTCTCCCGGTAACATTCAGTACACGCGAAACTAACTGCATCACACGGTCGAGCTGCTTTTGGCTAACTTCGTCACAGAACTGGCTCCGCGAGGGTGCTTGAAATGTAGTCCGAAAATAGTGAAATTGTTACGGTAATGTTGGGGGTCAGAGAAAGCGTCACGAACCTCTCCCGGCAACATTCAGTACACGCGAAACTAACGGCATGCCACGGCCGAGCTGCTTTTGGTTAACTTCGTCACAAAACGTGGCGCCGCGAGGGTGCTTGAAATATAGTCCAAAAAGTATTGAAATTATTACGGTAGTGTTGGGGGTCAGAGAAAGCGTCACGAACCTCACCCGGTAACATTTAGTACACGCGAAACTAACCGCATCACACGGCCGAGCTGCTTTTGGTTAACTTCGTCACAGAACCTGGCGCCGCGAGGGTGCTTGAAATGTAGTCCGAAAGGTATTGAAATTATTCCGGTAATGTTGGGGGTCAGAGAAAGCGTCACGAAACTCTCCCGGTAACATTCAGTACACGCAAAACTAACTGCATCACACGGCCAAGCTGCTTTTGGTTAACTTCGTCACAGAACCTGGCGCCGCGAGGGTGCTTGAAATGTAGTCCGAAAAGTAGTGAAATTATTACGGTAATTTTGGGGGTCAGAGAAAGCGTCACGAACCTCTCCCGGTAACATTCAATACACGCGAAACTAACTGCATCCCACGGCCGAGCTGCTTTTGGTTAACTTCGTCACAGAACCTGGCGCCGCGAGGGTGCTTGAACTGTAGTCCGAAAAGTAGTGAAATTGTTACGGTAATGTTGGGGGTCAGAGAAAGCGTCACGAACCTCTCCCGGTAACATTCACAACACGCGAAACTAACTGCATCCCACGGCCGAGCTGCTTTTGATTAACTTCGTCACAGAACCTGGCGCCGCGAGGGTGCTTAAACTGTAGTCCGAAAAGTAGTGAAATTATTACGGTAATGTTGGGGGTCAGAGAAAGCGTCACGAACCTCTACCGGTAACATTCAGTACACGCAAAACTAATTGCATCACACGGCCGAGCTGCGTTTGGTTAACTTCGTCACAAAACTGGCGCCGCGAGGGTGCTTGAAATGCAGTTCGAAAAGTAGTGAAATTTTTACGGTAATGTTGGGGGACAGAGAAAGCGTCACGAACCTCTCCAGGTAACATTCAGTACACGCGAAACTAAGTGCATCCCATGGCCGAGCTGCTTTTAGTTAACTTCATCACAAAACTGACGCCGCGAGGGTGCTTCGAATGTAGTCCGAAAAGTAGTGAAATTAATACGGTAATGTTGGAGGACAGAGAAAGCGTCACGAACCTCTCCCGGTAACATTCAGTACACGCGAAACTAACCGCATCCTACGGCCGAGCTGCTTTTGGTTAACTTCGTCACAAAACGTGGCGCCGCGAGGGTGCTTGAAATATAGTCCAAAAAGTAGTGAAATTATTACGGTAGTGTTGGGGGTCAGAGAAAGCGTCACGAACGTCTCTTGGTAACCTTTAGTACACGCGAAACTAACCGCATCACACGGCCGAGCTGCTTTTGGTTAACTTCGTCACAAAACCTGGCGCCGCGAGGTTGCTTGAAATGTAGTCCGAAAGGTAGTGAAATAATTCTGGTAATGTTGGGGGTCAGAGAAAGCGTCACGAACCTCTCCCGGTAACATTCAGTACATGCACAACTAATTGCATCTCACGGCCGAGCTGCTTTTGGTTAACTTCGTCACAAAACTGGCGCCGCGAGGGTGCTTGAAATGTAGTCCGAAAAGTAGTGAAATTGTTACGGTAATGTTGGGGGTCAGAGAAAGCGTCACGAACCTCTCCCGGTAATATTCAGTACACGCGAAACTAACCGCATCCCACGGCCGAGCTGCTTTTGGTTAACTTCGTCACAAAACGTGGCGCCGCGAGGGTGCTTGAAATATAGTCCAAAAAGTAGTGAAATTATTACGGTAGTGTTGGGGGTCAGAGAAAGCGTCACGAACCTCTCCCGGTAACATTTAGTATACGCGAAACTAACCGCTTCGCACGGCCGAGCTGGTTTTCGTTAACTTCGTCACAGAACCTGGCGCCGCGAGGGTGCTTGAAATGTAGTCCGAAAAGTAATGAAATCAATACTTTAATGCTGGGGGTCAGAGAAGCGTCACGAACCTCTCCCGGTAACATTCAGTACACGCGAAACTATTTGAATCCCACGGCCGAGCTGCTTTTGGTTAACTTCGTCACAAAACCTGGCGCTGCGAGGGTGCTTGAAATGTAGTCCGAAAGGTAGTGAAATTATGCCGGTAATGTTGGGGGTCAGAGAAAGCGTCACTAACCTCTCCCGGTAACATTCAGTACATGCACAACTAATTGCATCACACGGCCGAGCTGCTTTTGGTCAACTTCGTCACAAAGCTGGCGCCACGAGGGTGCTTGAAATGTAGTCCGAAAAGTAGTGAAAATGTTACGGTAATGTTGGGGGTCAGAGAAAGCGTCACAAACCTCTCCCGGCAACATTCAAACACGCGAAACTAACTGCATCACAGGGCCGAGCTGCTTTCGGTTAACTTCGTCACAGAACCTGGCGCCGCGAGGGTGCTTGAAATGTAGTCCGAAAAGTAGTGAAAATGTTACGGTAATGTTGGGGGTCAGAGAAAGCGTCACAAACCTCTCCCGGCAACATTCAAACACGCGAAACTAACTGCATCACAGGGCCGAGCTGCTTTCGGTTAACTTCGTCACAGAACCTGGTGCCGCGAGCGTGCTTGAAATGTAGTCAGAAAAGTAGTGAAATTATTACGGTAATGTTGGGGGACAGAGAAAGCGTCGCGGACCTCTCCCGGTAACATTCAGTACACGCGAAACTAACTGCATTCCACGGCCGAGCTGCTTTTGGTTAACTTCGTCACAAAACGTGGCGCCGCGAGGGTGCTTGAAATGTAGTCCAAAAAGTAGTGAAATTATTACGGTAATGTTGGGGGTCAGAGAAAGCGTGACAAACCTCTCTCGGTAACATTCAGTACACACAAAACTATATGCATCACACGGCCAAGCTGCTTTTGGTTAACTTCGTCACATAACCTGGCGCCGCGAGGGTGCTTGAAATCTAGTCCGAAAAGTAGTGAAATTATTACGGTAATTTTGGGGCTGAGAGAAAGCGTCACGAAACTCTCCCGGTAACATTCAGTACACGCGAAACTAATTGAATCCCACGGCCGAGCTGCTTTTGGTTAGAAGAGTTGACTGTTGGGCTAGTTGGTCGTCCATATTTGAAGAGGTAGCTTAGCGCAAATAAAACCACGGACACAATGAAGACAGACAAGGACAAGCGCTACTCACAACTGTTTAATGGAAGGAAGGATGGTGCATAAATATATATATCCTCTTGTCACGCATGCGCCTACCAAGCAGAAGTGAGGCCGGTACATGCACATCAAAGGCGGTCGCGCATGAAGTTAAATTCGGCATCCAGTAAAGTGATGGAAGGCTCACTCACACATCTATCTCTATTCGTCTTGATAAAGAAGGCCTCAAGAGCGAGCCTGGAAGACGCGTTGCCGCTCCTGCCAAGAATAGTTGTCGCAGAAAATCGAGCGTCGCAACCACACGCGGTAACATGAGCCACCAAATGTGCGCCCTTATCCTCTTTTTTCTTTAGTTTTTGCGCATGTTCCCTTAAACGGTCATTCACACAACGCTCAGTTTGGCCAATGTAGAGCTGCCCACAAGGGTGCAAGGGTATTGCATAAACAACCCCTCTGGAGCACTCGACAAAGGGCTTCTCATGCCTCGTGCGGCAGCCCCGCCTGCTCTTACAGCAAACTCGAGAACACAGCTTCGAAAGCTTGTTGGGCGCAGAGAAAACCAGAGGAATACCATGACGGTTAGCAACCTTCTTAAGGTTGTGTGACACCTTGTGTACATAGGGAACAACCTCTGGTCTTACCTTCTGTCGTTCGACTTCTGCGCTCGCCCTTCGTGCTCCAAGCTTTACTTTTTGCAGAAGAGACTCTACTATAGCATTGACGACCGTCAAAGGGAAACCAGCTGCCAAAAGGCGTCCAACTTGGTTCATAAAACTAGACCGCATTTGGTGTGCGCACGATTTCCGCAAAGCCGATTCCAAGCAAAGACTACCAACTGCTCGCTTCACCACTTTAGAGTGTGCGGAATCGTACGGCAGCAATTGCTTCATGGCTCGCGGTTGATAGGACCAGCAGACGTGGCCAACTTCAAAAGACAATTTTAAATCTAAGAACTGCAGGCCTGTGTCGTCAGGAAGTTCATGGGTAAAAACAAGCCCTTGGCCTTGGTTGTTAAAAGCTTCTAAAATAAAAGCAGGGGATGTAAAGTCACCCTTATTGTTTAAAAGCACTAAAAAATCATCAACATACCTAAAAACTTTTAAAACCTGCCCCCCATTAAAAACCTGCTCTAAAGACCTATCAACAAAAGACAAAAAAATGTCGCACAAAATAGGAGCAACACAAGACCCAATACACACTCCCCGGCGTTGCAGATACGGCTGCTCGTTGTAAAGAATAAAAGTCACACTTAAATAAAACTCGAGCAATGTTAAAAAGCTGTCCACTGAAAGGCCCGCTGAGTTCTGGAAGTCGACCACGTCGACTTCCAGTCGACGTGGTCTTAAGGGTCTTAAGGGTCTTAAGGGAACCACGTCTTAAGGGAATGCATTGAATACAACGACGTGGTCGACTTCCAGAACTCAGCGGGCCTTTCAGTGGACAGCTTTTTAACATTGCTCGAGTTTTATTTAAGTGTGACTTTTATTCTTTACAACGAGCAGCCGTATCTGCAACGCCGGGGAGTGTGTATTGGGTCTTGTGTTGCTCCTATTTTGTGCGACATTTTTTTGTCTTTTGTTGATAGGTCTTTAGAGCAGGTTTTTAATGGGGGGCAGGTTTTAAAAGTTTTTAGGTATGTTGATGATTTTTTAGTGCTTTTAAACAATAAGGGTGACTTTACATCCCCTGCTTTTATTTTAGAAGCTTTTAACAACCAAGGCCAAGGGCTTGTTTTTACCCATGAACTTCCTGACGACACAGGCCTGCAGTTCTTAGATTTAAAATTGTCTTTTGAAGTTGGCCACGTCTGCTGGTCCTATCAACCGCGAGCCATGAAGCAATTGCTGCCGTACGATTCCGCACACTCTAAAGTGGTGAAGCGAGCAGTTGGTAGTCTTTGCTTGGAATCGGCTTTGCGGAAATCGTGCGCACACCAAATGCGGTCTAGTTTTATGAACCAAGTTGGACGCCTTTTGGCAGCTGGTTTCCCTTTGACGGTCGTCAATGCTATAGTAGAGTCTCTTCTGCAAAAAGTAAAGCTTGGAGCACGAAGGGCGAGCGCAGAAGTCGAACGACAGAAGGTAAGACCAGAGGTTGTTCCCTATGTACACAAGGTGTCACACAACCTTAAGAAGGTTGCTAACCGTCATGGTATTCGTCTGGTTTTCTCTGCGCCCAACAAGCTTTCGAAGCTGTGTTCTCGAGTTTGCTGTAAGAGCAGGCGGGGCTGCCGCACGAGGCATGAGAAGCCCTTTGTCGAGTGCTCCAGAGGGGTTGTTTATGCAATACCCTTGCACCCTTGTGGGCAGCTCTACATTGGCCAAACTGAGCGTTGTGTGAATGACCGTTTAAGGGAACATGCGCAAAAACTAAAGAAAAAAGAGGATAAGGGCGCACATTTGGTGGCTCATGTTACCGCGTGTGGTTGCGACGCTCGATTTTCTGCGACAACTATTCTTGGCAGGAGCGGCAACGCGTCTTCCAGGCTCGCTCTTGAGGCCTTCTTTATCAAGACGAATAGAGATAGATGTGTGAGTGAGCCTTCCATCACTTTACTGGATGCCGAATTTAACTTCATGCGCGACCGCCTTTGATGTGCATGTACCGGCCTCACTTCTGCTTGGTAGGCGCATGCGTGACAAGAGGATATATATATTTATGCACCATCCTTCCTTCCATTAAACAGTTGTGAGTAGCGCTTGTCCTTGTCTGTCTTCCTTGTGTCCGTGGTTTTATTTGCGCTAAGCTACCTCTTCAAATATGCTTTTGGTTAACTTCGTCACAAAACCTGGCGCCGCGAGGGTGCTTGAAATGTAGTCCGAAAGGTAGTGAAATTATTCCGGTAATGTTGGGGGTCAGAGAAAGCGTCACGAACCTCTCCCGGTAACATTCAATACACGCGAAACTAACTGCATCCCACGGCCGAGCTGATTTTGGTTAACTTCGTCACAAAACTGGCGCCGCGAGGGTGCTTGAAATGCAGTCAGAAAAGTAGTGAAATTATTACGGTAATGTTGGGGGAGAGAGAAAGCGTCACGATCCTCTCCCGGTAACATTCAGTACACGCAAAACTAACTGCATCACACGGCCAAGCTGCTTTTGGTTAACTTCGTCACAGAACCTGGCGCCGAGAGGGTGCTTGAAATGTAGTCGGAAAAGTAGTGCAATTATTACGGTAATTTTGGGGGTCAGAGAAAGCGTGACGAAGCTCTGCCGGTAACATTCAATACACGCGAAACTAACTGCATCCCACGGCCGAGCTGCTTTTGGTTAACTTCGTCACAAAACCTGTCGCCGCGAGGGTGTTTGAAATGTAGTCCGAAAAGTAATGAAATCATTACTTTAATGCTGGGGGTCCGAGAAAGCGTCACGAACCTCTCCCGGTAACATTCAGTACACGCGAAACTAACTGCATCACACGGTCGAGCTGCTTTTGGCTAACTTCGTCACAGAACTGGCGCCGCGAGGGTGCTTGAAATGTAGTCCGAAAATAGTGAAATTGTTACGGTAATGTTGGGGGTCAGAGAAAGCGTCACGAACCTCTCCCGGTAACATTCAGTACACGCGAAACTAACGGCATGCCACGGCCGAGCTGCTTTTGGTTAACTTCGTCACAAAATGTGCGCCGCGAGGGTGCTTGAAATATAGTCCAAAAAGTAGTCAAATTATTACGGTAGTGTTGGGGGTCAGAGAAAGCGTCACGAACCTCACCCGGTAACATTTAGTACACGCGAAACTAACCGCATCACACGGCCGAGCTGCTTTTGGTTAACTTCGTCACAAAACCTGGCGCCGCGAGGGTGCTTGAAATGTAGTCCGAAAGGTATTGAAATTATTCCGGTAATGTTGGGGGTCAGAGAAAGCGTCACGAACCTCTCCCGGTAACATTCAGTACACGCAAAACTAACTGCATCACACGGCCAAGCTGCTTTTGGTTAACTTCGTCACAGAACCTGGCGCCGCGAGGGTGCTTGAAATGTAGTCCGAAAAGTAGTGAAATTATTACGGTAATTTTGGGGGTCAGAGAAAGCGTCACGAACCTCTCCCGGTAACATTCAATACACGCGAAACTAACTGCATCCCACGGCCGAGCTGCTTTTGGTTAACTTCGTCACAGAACCTGGCGCCGCGAGGGTGCTTGAACTGTAGTCCGAAAAGTAGTGAAATTATTACGGTAATGTTGGGGGTCAAAGAAAGCGCCACAAACCTCTCCCGGTAACATTCAGTACATGCACAACTAATTGCATCACACGGCCGAGCTGCTTTTGGTTAACTTCGTCACAAAACTGGCGCCGCGAGGGTGCTTGAAATGTAGTCCGAAAAGTAGTGAAATTGTTACGGTAATGTTGGGGGTCAGAGAAAGCGTCACGAACCTCTCCCGGTAACATTCACTACACGCGAAACTAACTGCATCCCACGGCCGAGCTGCTTTTGATTAACTTCGTCACAGAACCTGGCGCCGCGAGGGTGCTTAAACTGTAGTCCTAAAAGTAGTGAAATTATTACGGTAATGTTGGGGGTCAGAGAAAGCGTCACGAACGTCTCTTGGTAACCTTTAGTACACGCGAAACTAACCGCATCACACGGCCGAGCTGCTTTTGGTTAACTTCGTCACAAAACCTGGCGCCGCGAGGGTGCTTGAAATGTAGTCCGAAAGGTAGTGAAATAATTCTGGTAATGTTGGGGGTCAGAGAAAGCGTCACGAACCTCTCCCGGTAACATTCAGTACATGCACAACTAATTGCATCTCACGGCCGAGCTGCTTTTGGTTAACTTCATCACAAAACTGGCGCCACAAGGGTGCTTGAAAATTAGTCCGAAAAGTAGTGAACTTGTTACGCTAATGTTGGGGGTCAGAGAAAGCGTCACGAACGTCTCTTGGTAATCTTTAGTACTCGCAAAACTAACTGCATCACAGGGCCGAGCTGCTTTCGGTTAACTTCGTCACAGAACCTGGCGCCGCGAGGGTGCTTGAAATGTAGTCCGAAAAGTAGTGAAATTATTACGGTGATGTTGGAGAACAGAGAAAGCGTCGCGGACCTCTCCCGGTAACATTCAGTACACGCGAAACTAACTGCATTCCACGGCCGAGCTGCGTTTGGTTAACTTCGTCACAAAACGTGGCGCCGCGAGGGTGCTTGAAATGTAGTCCAAAAAGTAGTGAAATTATTACGGTAATGTTGGGGGTCAGAGAAAGCGTGACAAACCTCTCTCGGTAACATTCAGTACACACAAAACTATATGCATCACACGGCCGAGCTGCTTTTGGTTAACTTCGTCACAGAACCTGGCGCCGCGAGGGTGCTTGAAATGTAGTCCGAAAAGTAATGAAATCATTACTTTAATGCTGGGGGTCAGAGAAGCGTCACGAACCTCTCCCGGTAACATTCAGTACACGCGAAACTATTTGAATCCCACGGCCGAGCTGCTTTTGGTTAACTTCGTCACAAAACCTGGCGCTGCGAGGGTGCTTGAAATGTAGTCCGAAAGGTAGTGAAATTATGCCGGTAATGTTGGGGGTCAGAGAAAGCGTCACTAACCTCTCCCGGTAACATTCAGTACATGCACAACCAATTGCATCACACGGCCGAGCTGCTTTTGGTCAACTTTGTCACAAAGTTGGCGCCACGAGGGTGCTTGAAATGTAGTCCGAAAAGTAGTGAAAATGTTACGGTAATGTTGGGGGTCAGAGAAAGCGTCACAAACCTCTCCCGGCAACATTCAAACACGCGAAACTAACTGCATCACAGGGCCGAGCTGCTTTCGGTTAACTTCGTCACAGAACCTGGCGCCGCGAGGGTGCTTGAAATGTAGTCCGAAAAGTAGTGAACTTGTTACGCTAATGTTGGGGGTCAGAGAAAGCGTCACGAACGTCTCTTGGTAATCTTTAGTACTCGCAAACTAACTGCATCACAGGGCCGAGCTGCTTTCGGTTAACTTCGTCACAGAACCTGGCGCCGCGAGGGTGCTTGAAATGTAGTCCGAAAAGTAGTGAAATTATTACGGTGATGTTGGAAGACAGAGAAAGCGTCGCGGACCTCTCTCGGTAACATTCAGTACACGCGAAACTAACTGCATTCCACGGCCGAGCTGCGTTTGGTTAACTTCGTCACAAAACGTGGCGCCGCGAGGGTGCTTGAAATGTAGTCCAAAAAGTAGTGAAATTATTACGGTAATGTTGGGGGTCAGAGAAAGCGTGACAAACCTCTCTCGGTAACATTCAGTACACACAAAACTATATGCATCACACGGCCGAGCTGCTTTTGGTTAACTTCGTCACAGAACCTGGCGCCGCGAGGGTGCTTGAAATGTAGTCCGAAAAGTAGTGAACTTGTTACGCTAATGCTGGGGGTCAGAGAAAGCGTCACGAACGTCTCTTGGTAATCTTTAGTACTCGCAAAACTAACTGCATCACAGGGCCGAGCTGCTTTCGGTTAACTTCGTCACAGAACCTGGCGCCGCGAGGGTGCTTGAAATGTAGTCCGAAAGGTAGTGAAATTATGCCGGTAATGTTGGGGGTCAGAGAAAGCGTCACTAACCTCTCCCGGTAACATTCAGTACATGCACAACTAATTGCATCACACGGCCGAGCTGCTTTTGGTCAACTTTGTCACAAAGTTGGCGCCACGAGGGTGCTTGAAATGTAGTCCGAAAAGTAGTGAAAATGTTACGGTAATGTTGGGGGTCAGAGAAAGCGTCACAAACCTCTCCCGGCAACATTCAAACACGCGAAACTAACTGCATCACAGGGCCGAGCTGCTTTCGGTTAACTTCGTCACAGAACCTGGCGCCGCGAGGGTGCTTGAAATGTAGTCCGAAAAGTAGTGAACTTGTTACGCTAATGTTGGGGGTCAGAGAAAGCGTCACGAACGTCTCTTGGTAATCTTTAGTACTCGCAAAACTAACTGCATCACAGGGCCGAGCTGCTTTCGGTTAACTTCGTCGCAGAACCTGGCGCCGCGAGGGTGCTTGAAATGTAGTCCGAAAAGTAGTGAAATTATTACGGTGATGTTGGAAGACAGAGAAAGCGTCGCGGACCTCTCTCGGTAACATTCAGTACACGCGAAACTAACTGCATTCCACGGCCGAGCTGCGTTTGGTTAACTTCGTCACAAAACGTGGCGCCGCGAGGGTGCTTGAAATGTAGTCCAAAAAGTAGTGAAATTATTACGGTAATGTTGGGGGTCAGAGAAAGCGTGACAAACCTCTCTCGGTAACATTCAGTACACACAAAACTATATGCATCACACGGCCGAGCTGCTTTTGGTTAACTTCGTCACAGAACCTGGCGCCGCGAGGGTGCTTGAAATGTAGTCCGAAAAGTAATGAAATCATTACTTTAATGCTGGGGGTCAGAGAAGCGTCACGAACCTCTCCCGGTAACATTCAGTACACGCGAAACTATTTGAATCCCACGGCCGAGCTGCTTTTGGTTAACTTCGTCACAAAACCTGGCGCTGCGAGGGTGCTTGAAATGTAGTCCGAAAGGTAGTGAAATTATGCCGGTAATGTTAAGGGTCAGAGAAAGCGTCACTAACCTCTCCCGGTAACATTCAGTACATGCACAACTAATTGCATCACACGGCCGAGCTGCTTTTGGTCAACTTCGTCACAAAGTTGGCGCCACGAGGGTGCTTGAAATGTAGTCCGAAAAGTAGTGAAAATGTTACGGTAATGTTGGGGGTCAGAGAAAGCGTCACAAACCTCTCCCGGCAACATTCAAACACGCGAAACTAACTGCATCACAGGGCCGAGCTGCTTCCGGTTAACTTCGTCACAGAACCTGGCGCCGCGAGGGTGCTTGAAATGTAGTCCGAAAAGTAGTGAAAATGTTACGGTAATGTTGAGGCTCAGAGAAAGCGTCACAAACCTCTCCCGGCAACATTCAAACACGCGAAACTAACTGCATCACAGGGCCGAGCTGCTTTCGGCTAACTTCGTCACAGAACCTGGCGCCGCGAGGGTGCTTGAAATGTAGTCCGAAAAGTAGTGAAATTATTACGGTAATGTTAGGGGACAGAGAAAGCGTCGCGGACCTCTCCCGGTAACATTCAGTACACGCGAAACTAACTGCATTCCACGGCCGAGCTGCTTTTGGTTAACTTCGTCACAAAACGTGGCGCCGCGAGGGTGCTTGAAATGTAGTCCAAAAAGTAGTGAAATTATTACGGTAATGTTGGGGGTCAGAGAAAGCGTGACAAACCTCTCTCGGTAACATTCAGTACACACAAAACTATATGAATCACACGGCCAAGCTGCTTTTGGTTAACTTCGTCACAAAACTGGCGCTGCGAGGGTGCTTGAAATGCAGTCCGAAAAGTAGTGGAATTATTACGGTAATGTTGGGGGACAGAGAAAGCGTCACGAACCTTTCCCGGTAACATTCAGTACGCGTGAAACTAACTGCATCCCACGGCGTAGCTGCTTTTGGTTTACTTCGTCACAAAACGTGGCGCTGCGAGCGTGCTTGAAATGTAGTCCAAAAAGTAGTGAAATTATTACGGTAATGTTGGGGGTCAGAGAAAGCGTGACAAACCTCTCTCGGTAACATTCAGTGCACGCGAAACTAACTGCATCCCACGGCCGAGCTGATTTTGGTTAACTTCGTCAAAAAACGTGGCGGAGCAAGGGTGCTTTAAACGTAGTCCAAAAAGTAGTGAAATTATTACGGTAATGTTTGGGGTCAGAGAAAGCGTCACGAACCTCTCCCGGTAACATTTAGTACACGCGAAACTAACTGCATCACACGGCGGAGCTGCTTGTGGTTAACTTCGTCAAAAAACTGGCGCCGCGAGGGTGCTTGAAATGCAGTCCGACAATTAGTGTAATATATTACGGTTATGTTGGGGGACAGAGAAAGCGTCACGAACCTCTCCCGGTAACATTCAGTACACGCAAAACTAACTGCATCACACTTCCAAGCTGCTTTTGGTTAACTTCGTCACAGAACCTGGCGCCGCGAGGGTGCTTGAAATGTAGTCCGAAAAGTAGTGAAATTATTACGGTAATGTTGGGGGTCAGAGAAAGCGTCGCGAACCTCTCCCGGTAACATTCAGTACACGCGAAACTAACTGCATCCCACGGCCGAGCTGATTTTGGTTAACTTCGTCACAAAACGTGGTGCCGCGAGGGTGCTTGAAATGTAGTCCTAAAAGTAGTGAAATTATTACGGTAATGTTGGGGGTCAAAGAAAGCGTCACGAATCCCTCCCGGTAACATTTAGTACACGCGTAACTAACTGCATCACATGGCCAAGATGCTTTTGGTTAACTTCGTCACAGAACCTGGCGCCGCGAGGGTGCTTGAAATGTAGTCCGAAAAGTAGTAAAGTTATTACGGTAATTTTGGGGGTCAGAGAAAGCGTCACGAACCTCTCCCGGTAACATTCAATACACGCGAAACTAACTGCATCCCACGGCCGAGCTGCTTTTGGTTAACTTCGTCACAAAACCTGGCGCCGCGAGGGTGTTTGAGATGTAGTCCGAAAAGTAGTGAAATTATTACGGTAATGTGGGGGGTCAGAGAAAGCGTCACGAACCTCTCCCGGTAACATTCAGTACACACGAAACTAACGGCATCACACGGGGGAGCTGCTTTTGGTTAACTTCGTCACAGAACCTGTCGACGCGAGGGTGCTTGAAATGTGGTCGGAAAAGTAGTTAAATTATTGCGGTAATTTTGGGTTTCAGAGAAAGCGTCACGAACCTCTCCCGGTAACATTCACTACACGCAAAACTAATTGCAGCACATGGCCGAGCTGCTTTTGGTTAACTTCGTCACAAAACTGGCGCCGCGAGGGTGCTTGAAATGCAGTCCGAAAAGTAGTGGAATTTTTACGGTAATGTTGGGGGACAGAGAAAGCGTCACGAAACCCCGGTAACATTAAGTACACGCGAAACTAACTGCATCCCACGGCCGAGCTGCTTTTGGTTAACTTCGTCACAAAACCTGGCGCCGCGAGGGTGCTTGAAATGTAGTCCGAAAGGTAGTGAAATTATTCCGGTAATGTTGGGGGTCAGAGAAAGCGTCACAAACCTCTCCCGGTAACATTCAGTACATGCACAACTAATTGCATTACACGGCCGAGCTGCTTTTGGTTAACTTCGTCACAAAACTGGCGCCGCGAGGGTGCTTGAAATATAGTCCAAAAAGTAGTGAAATTATTACGGTAGTGTTGGGCGTCAGAGAAAGCGTCACGAACCTCTCCCGGTAACATTTAGTACACGCGAAACTAACCGCATCACACGGCCGAGCTGCTTTTGGTTAACTTCGTCCCTAACCCGGCGCCGCGAGTGTGCTTGAAATGTAGTCCGAAAGGTAGTGAAATTATTCCGGTAATGTTGGGGGTCAGAGAAAGCGTCACGAACCTCTCGCGGTAACATTCAGTACACGCGAAACTAATTGAACCCCACAGCCGAGCTGCGTTTGGTTAACTTCGTTTCAAAACCTGGCGCCGTGAGGGTGCTTGAAATGTAGTCCGAAAGGTAGTGAAATTATTCCGGTAATGTGGGGTCAGAGAAAGCGTCACGAACCTCTCCCGGTGACATTCAGTACACGCAAAACGAACTGCATCTCACGGCCAAGCTGCTTTTGGTTAACTTCGTCACAAAATCTGGCGCCGCGAGGGCGCTTGCAAGGTAGTCCGAAAAGTAGTGAAATTATTATGGTAATTTTGGGGGTTAGAGAAAGCGTCACGAACCTCTCCCAGTAACATTCACTACACGCGAAACTAACTGCATCCCACGGCCGAGCTGCTTTTGATTAACTTCGTCACAGAACCTGGCGCCGCGAGGGTGCTTAAACAGTAGTCCGAAAAGTAGTGAAATTATTACGGTAATGTTGGGGGTCAGAGAAAGCGTCACGAACCTCTCCCGGTAACATTCAGTACACGCAAAACTAATTGCATCACACGGCCGAGCTGCGTTTGGTTAACTTCGTCACAAAACTGGCGCCGCGAGGGTGCTTGGAATGCAGTTCGAAAAGTAGTGAAATTTTTACGGTAATGTTGGGGGACAGAGAAAGCGTCACGAACCTCTCCAGGTAACATTCAGTACACGCGAAACTAATTGAATCCCACTGCCGAGCTGCTTTTGGTTAACTTCGTCACAAAACCTGGCGCTGCGAGGTTGCTTGAAATGTAATCCGAAAGGTAGTGAAATTATTCCGGTAATGTTGGGAGTCAGAGAAAGCGTCACTAACCTCTCCCGGTAACATTCAGTACATGCACAACTAATTGCATCACACGGCCGAGCTGCTTTTGGTTAACTTCGTCACGAAACTGGCGCCACGAGGGTGCTTGAAATGTAGTCCGAAAAGTTGTGAAAATGTTACGGTAATGTTGGGGGTCAGAGAAAGCGTCACAAACCTCTCCCGGCAACATTTAATCACGCGAAACTAATTGAATCCCACGGCCGAGCTGCTTTTGGTTAACTTCGTCACAAAACCTGACGCCGCGAGGGTGCTTTAAATGTAGTCCAAAGAGTAGTGAAATTATTACGGTAATGTTTGGGGTCAGAGAAAGCGTCACGAACCTCTCAGGGTAACATTTAGTACACGCGAAACTAACTGTATCCCACGGCCGAGCTGCTTTTGGTTAACTTGGTCACAAAACCTGGCGCCGCGAGGGTGCTTGAAATGTTGTCCGAAATGTAGTGAAATTATTCCGGTAATGTTGCGGGTCAGAGAAAGCGTCACGAACCTCTCCCGGTAACATTCAGTACACGCGAAACAAACTGCATCACACGGTCGAGCTGCTTTCGGCTAACTTCGTCACAGAATCTGGCGCCGCGAGGCTGCTTGAAATGTAGTCCGAAAAGTAGTGAAATTATTACGGTAATGTTGGGGGTCAGAGAAAGCGTCACGAACCTCTCCCGGTAACATTCAGTACATGCACAACTAATTGCATCACACAGCCGAGCTGCTTTTGGTTAACTTCGTCACAAAACTGGCGCCGCGAGGGTGCTTGAAATGTAGTCCGAAAAGTAGTGATATTGTTACGGTAATGTTGGGGGTCAGAGAAAGCGTCACGAACCTCTCCCGGTAACAATCAGTACACGCAAAACTCATTGCATCACACGGCCGAGCTGCGTTTGGTTAACTTCGTCACAAAACTGGCGCCGCGAGGGTGCTTGAAATGCAGTTCGAAAAGTAGTGAAATTTTTACGGCAATGTTGGGCGACAGAGAAAGCGTCACGAACCTCTCCAGGTAACATTCAGTACACGCGAAACTAATTGAATCCCACTGCCGAGCTGCTTTTGGTTAACTCCGTCACAAAACCTGGCGCTGCGAGGGTGCTTGAAATGTAGTCCGAAAGGTATTGAAATTATTCCGGTAATGTTTGGGGTCAGAGAAAGCGTCACGAACCTCTCCCGGTAACATTTAGTACACGCGAAGCTAATTGCATCACACGGCCGAGCTGCTTTCGGTTAACTTCGTCACAAAGCTGGCGCCACGAGGGTGCTTGAAATGTAGTCCGAAAAGTAGTGAAAATGTTACGGTAATGTTGGGGGTCAGAGAAAGCGTCACAAACCTCTCCCGGCAACATTCAAACACGCGAAACTAACTGCATCACAGGGCCGAGCTGCTTTCGGTTAACTTCGTCACAGAACCTGGCGCCGCGAGGGTGCTTGAAATGTAGTCCGAAAAGTAGTGAAATTATTACGGTAATGTTGGGGGACAGAGAAAGCGTCGCGGACCTCTCCCGGTAACATTCAGTACACGCGAAACTAACTGCATCCCACGGCCGAGCTGCTTTTGGTTAACTTCGTCACAAAACGTGGCGCCGCGAGGGTGCTTGAAATATAGTCCGAAAAGTAGTGAAATTATTACGGTAATGTTGGGGGTCAGAGAAAGCGTCACGAACCTCTCCCGGTAACATTCATTACACGCAAAACTAATTGCATCACACGGCCGAGCTGCGTTTGGTTATCTTCGTCACAAAACTGGCGCCGCGAGGGTGCTTGAAATGCAGTTCGAAAAGTAGTGAAATTTTTACGGTAATGTTGGGGGACAGAGAAAGCGTCACTAACCTCTCCCGGTAACATTCAGTACATGCACAACTAATTGCATCACACGGCCGAGCTGCTTTTGGTTAACTTCGTCACAAAGCTGGCGCCAGGAGGGTGCTTGAAATGTAGTCCGAAAAGTAGTGAAAATGTTACGGTAATGTTGGGGGTCAGAGAAAGCGTCACAAACCTCTCCCGGCAACAATCAAACACGCGAAACTAACTGCATCACAGGGACGAGCTGCTTTCGGTTAACTTCGTCACAGAACCTGGCGCCGCGAGGGTGCTTGAAATGTAGTCCGAAAAGTAGTGAAATTATTACGGTAATGTTGGGGGACAGAGAAAGCGTCGCGGACCTCTCCCGGTAACATTCAGTACACGCGAAACTAACTGCATCCCACGGCCGAGTTGCTTTTGGTTAACTTCGTCACAAAACGTGGCGCCGCGAGGGTGCTTGAAATATAGTCCGAAAAGTAGTGAAATTATTACGGCAATGTTGGGGGTCAGAGAAAGCGTCACGAACCTCTCCCGGTAACATTCATTACACGCAAAACTAATTGCATCACACGGCCGAGCTGCGTTTGGTTAACTTCGTCACAAAACTGGCGCCGCGAGGGTGCTTGAAATGCAGTTCGAAAAGTAGTGAAATTTTTACGGTAATGTTGGGGGACAGAGAAAGGGTCACGCACCTCTCCAGATAACATTCAGTACACGCGAAACTAATTGAATCCCACTGCCGAGCTGCTGTTGGTTAACTTCGTCACAAAACCTGGCGCTGCGAGGGTGCTTGAAATGTAGTCCGAAAGGTAGGGAAATTATTCCGGTAATGTTGGGGGTCAGAGAAAGCGTTACTAACCTGTGCCGGTAACATTCAGTACATGCACAACTAATTGCATCACACGGCCGAGCTGCGTTTGGTTAACTTCGTCACAAAACTGGCGCCGCGAGGGTGCTTGAAATGCAGTTCGAAAAGTAGTGAAATTTTTACGGTAATGTTGGGGGACAGAGAAAGCGTCACAAACCTCTCCCGGCAACATACAAACACGCGAAACTAATTGAATCCCACGGCCGAGCTGCTTTTGGTTAACTTCGTCACAAAACCTGACGCCGCGAGGCTGCTTTAAATGTAGTCCAAAGAGTAGTGAAATTATAACGGTAATGTTTGGGGTCAGAGAAAGCGTCACGAACCTCTCCCGGTAACATTTAGTACACGCGAAACTAACTGTATGCCACGGCCGAGCTGCTTTTGGTTAACTTGGTCACAAAACCTGGCGCCGCGAGGGTGCTTGAAATGTAGTCCGAAATGTAGTGAAATTATTCCGGTAATGTTCGGGGTCAAAGAAAGCGTCACGAACCTCTCCCGGTAACATTCAGTACACGCGAAACAAACTGCATCACACGGTCGAGCTGCTTTTGGCTAACTTCGTCACAGAATCTGGCGCCGCGAGGCTGCTTGAAATGTAGTCCGAAAAGTAGTGAAATTATTACGGTAATGTTGGGGGTCAGAGAAAGCGTCACGAACCTCTCCCGGTAACATTCAGTACATGAACAACTAATTGCATCAAGCGGCCGAGCTGATTTTGGTTAACTTCGTCAAAAAACGTGGCGGAGCGAGGGTGCTTGAAATGTAGTCCGAAAAGTAATGAAATCAATACTTTAATGCTGGGGGTCAGAGAAGCGTCACGAACCTCTCCCGGTAACATTCAGTACACGCGAAACTATTTGAATCCCACGGCCGAGCTGCTTTTGGTTAACTTCGTCACAAAACCTGGCGCTGCGAGGGTGCTTGAAATGTAGTCCGAAAGGTAGTGAAATTATGCCGGTAATGTTGGGGGTCAGAGAAAGCGTCACTAACCTCTCCCGGTAACATTCAGTACATGCACAACTAATTGCATCACACGGCCGAGCTGCTTTTGGTCAACTTCGTCACAAAGCTGGCGCCACGAGGGTGCTTGAAATGTAGTCCGAAAAGTAGTGAAAATGTTACGGTAATGTTGGGGGTCAGAGAAAGCGTCACAAACCTCTCCCGGCAACATTCAAACACGCGAAACTAACTGCATCACAGGGCCGAGCTGCTTTCGGTTAACTTCGTCACAGAACCTGGCGCCGCGAGGGTGCTTGAAATGTAGTCCGAAAAGTAGTGAAAATGTTACGGTAATGTTGGGGGTCAGAGAAAGCGTCACAAACCTCTCCCGGCAACATTCAAACACGCGAAACTAACTGCATCACAGGGCCGAGCTGCTTTCGGTTAACTTCGTCACAGAACCTGGTGCCGCGAGGGTGCTTGAAATGTAGTCAGAAAAGTAGTGAAATTATTACGGTAATGTTGGGGGACAGAGAAAGCGTCGCGGACCTCTCCCGGTAACATTCAGTACACGCGAAACTAACTGCATTCCACGGCCGAGCTGCTTTTGGTTAACTTCGTCACAAAACGTGGCGCCGCGAGGGTGCTTGAAATCTAGTCCGAAAAGTAGTGAAATTATTACGGTAATTTTGGGGCTGAGAGAAAGCGTCACGAAACTCTCCCGGTAACATTCAGTACACGCGAAACTAATTGAATCCCACGGCCGAGCTGCTTTTGGTTAACTTCGTCACAAAACCTGGCGCCGCGAGGGTGCTTGAAATATAGTCCAAAAAGTAGTGAAATTATTACGGTAGTGTTGGGGGTCAGAGAAAGCGTCACGAACCTCACCCGGTAACATTTAGTACACGCGAAACTAACCGCATCACACGGCCGAGCTGCTTTTGGTTAACTTCGTCACAAAACCTGGCGCCGCGAGGGTGCTTGAAATGTAGTCCGAAAGGTAGTGAAATTATTCCGGTAATGTTGGGGGTCAGAGAAAGCGTCACGAACCTCTCCCGGTAACATTCAGTACACGCAAAACTAACTGCATCACACGGCCAAGCTGCTTTTGGTTAACTTCGTCACAGAACCTGGCGCCGCGAGGGTGCTTGAAATGTAGTCCGAAAAGTAGTGAAATTATTACGGTAATTTTGGGGGTCAGAGAAAGCGTCACGAACCTCTCCCGGTAACATTCAATACACGCGAAACTAACTGCATCCCACGGCCGAGCTGCTTTTGGTTAACTTCGTCACAGAACCTGGCGCCGCGAGGGTGCTTGAACTGTAGTCCGAAAAGTAGTGAAATTATTACGGTAATGTTGGGGGTCAAAGAAAGCGCCACAAACCTCTCCCGGTAACATTCAGTACATGCACAACTAATTGCATCACACGGCCGAGCTGCTTTTGGTTAACTTCGTCACAAAACTGGCGCCGCGAGGGTGCTTGAAATGTAGTCCGAAAAGTAGTGAAATTGTTACGGTAATGTTGGGGGTCAGAGAAAGCGTCACGAACCTCTCCCGGTAACATTCACTACACGCGAAACTAACTGCATCCCACGGCCGAGCTGCTTTTGATTAACTTCGTCACAGAACCTGGCGCCGCGAGGGTGCTTAAACTGTAGTCCGAAAAGTAGTGAAATTATTACGGTAATGTTGGGGGTCAGAGAAAGCGTCACGAACCTCTACCGGTAACATTCAGTACACGCAAAACTAATTGCATCACACGGCCGAGCTGCGTTTGGTTAACTTCGTCACAAAACTGGCGCCGCGAGGGTGCTTGAAATGCAGTTCGAAAAGTAGTGAAATTTTTACGGTAATGTTGGGGGACAGAGAAAGCGTCACGAACCTCTCCAGGTAACATTCAGTACACGCGAAACTAAGTGCATCCCACGGCCGAGCTGCTTTTAGTTAACTTCATCACAAAACTGACGCCGCGAGGGTGCTTCGAATGTAGTCCGAAAAGTAGTGAAATTAATACGGTAATGTTGGAGGACAGAGAAAGCGTCACGAGCCTCTCCCGGTAACATTCAGTACACGCGAAACTAACCGCATCCTACGGCCGAGCTGCTTTTGGTTAACTTCGTCACAAAACGTGGCGCCGCGAGGGTGCTTGAAATATAGTCCAAAAAGTAGTGAAATTATTACGGTAGTGTTGGGGGTCAGAGAAAGTGTCACGAACGTCTCTTGGTAACCTTTAGTACACGCGAAACTAACCGCATCACACGGCCGAGCTGCTTTTGGTTAACTTCGTCACAAAACCTGGCGCCGCGAGGGTGCTTGAAATGTAGTCCGAAAGGTAGTGAAATAATTCTGGTAATGTTGGGGGTTAGAGAAAGCGTCACGAACCTCTCCCGGTAACATTCAGTACATGCACAACTAATTGCATCTCACGGCCGAGCTGCTTTTGGTTAACTTCATCACAAAACTGGCGCCACAAGGGTGCTTGAAAATTACTCCAAAAAGTAGTGAACTTGTTACGCTAATGTTGGGGGTCAGAGAAAGCGTCACGAACGTCTCTTGGTAATCTTTAGTACTCGCAAAACTAACTGCATCACAGGGCCGAGCTGCTTTCGGTTAACTTCGTCACAGAACCTGGCGCCGCGAGGGTGCTTGAAATGTAGTCCGAAAAGTAGTGAAATTATTACGGTGATGTTGGGGGACAGAGAAAGCGTCGCGGACCTCTCCCGGTAAAATTCAGTACACGCGAAACTAACTGCATTCCACGGCCGAGCTGCGTTTGGTTAACTTCGTCACAAAACGTGGCGCCGCGAGGGTGCTTGAAATATAGTCCGAAAAGTAGTGAAATTATTACGGCAATGTTGGGGGTCAGAGAAAGCGTCACGAACCTCTCCCGGTAACATTCATTACACGCAAAACTAATTGCATCACACGGCCGAGCTGCGTTTGGTTAACTTCGTCACAAAACTGGCGCCGCGAGGGTGCTTGAAATGCAGTTCGAAAAGTAGTGAAATTTTTACGGTAATGTTGGGGGACAGAGAAAGGGTCACGCACCTCTCCAGATAACATTCAGTACACGCGAAACTAATTGAATCCCACTGCCGAGCTGCTGTTGGTTAACTTCGTCACAAAACCTGGCGCTGCGAGGGTGCTTGAAATGTAGTCCGAAAGGTAGGGAAATTATTCCGGTAATGTTGGGGGTCAGAGAAAGCGTTACTAACCTGTGCCGGTAACATTCAGTACATGCACAACTAATTGCATCACACGGCCGAGCTGCGTTTGGTTAACTTCGTCACAAAACTGGCGCCGCGAGGGTGCTTGAAATGCAGTTCGAAAAGTAGTGAAATTTTTACGGTAATGTTGGGGGACAGAGAAAGCGTCACAAACCTCTCCCGGCAACATACAAACACGCGAAACTAATTGAATCCCACGGCCGAGCTGCTTTTGGTTAACTTCGTCACAAAACCTGACGCCGCGAGGCTGCTTTAAATGTAGTCCAAAGAGTAGTGAAATTATAACGGTAATGTTTGGGGTCAGAGAAAGCGTCACGAACCTCTCCCGGTAACATTTAGTACACGCGAAACTAACTGTATGCCACGGCCGAGCTGCTTTTGGTTAACTTGGTCACAAAACCTGGCGCCGCGAGGGTGCTTGAAATGTAGTCCGAAATGTAGTGAAATTATTCCGGTAATGTTCGGGGTCAAAGAAAGCGTCACGAACCTCTCCCGGTAACATTCAGTACACGCGAAACAAACTGCATCACACGGTCGAGCTGCTTTTGGCTAACTTCGTCACAGAATCTGGCGCCGCGAGGCTGCTTGAAATGTAGTCCGAAAAGTAGTGAAATTATTACGGTAATGTTGGGGGTCAGAGAAAGCGTCACGAACCTCTCCCGGTAACATTCAGTACATGAACAACTAATTGCATCAAGCGGCCGAGCTGATTTTGGTTAACTTCGTCAAAAAACGTGGCGGAGCGAGGGTGCTTGAAATGTAGTCCGAAAAGTAATGAAATCAATACTTTAATGCTGGGGGTCAGAGAAGCGTCACGAACCTCTCCCGGTAACATTCAGTACACGCGAAACTATTTGAATCCCACGGCCGAGCTGCTTTTGGTTAACTTCGTCACAAAACCTGGCGCTGCGAGGGTGCTTGAAATGTAGTCCGAAAGGTAGTGAAATTATGCCGGTAATGTTGGGGGTCAGAGAAAGCGTCACTAACCTCTCCCGGTAACATTCAGTACATGCACAACTAATTGCATCACACGGCCGAGCTGCTTTTGGTCAACTTCGTCACAAAGCTGGCGCCACGAGGGTGCTTGAAATGTAGTCCGAAAAGTAGTGAAAATGTTACGGTAATGTTGGGGGTCAGAGAAAGCGTCACAAACCTCTCCCGGCAACATTCAAACACGCGAAACTAACTGCATCACAGGGCCGAGCTGCTTTCGGTTAACTTCGTCACAGAACCTGGCGCCGCGAGGGTGCTTGAAATGTAGTCCGAAAAGTAGTGAAAATGTTACGGTAATGTTGGGGGTCAGAGAAAGCGTCACAAACCTCTCCCGGCAACATTCAAACACGCGAAACTAACTGCATCACAGGGCCGAGCTGCTTTCGGTTAACTTCGTCACAGAACCTGGTGCCGCGAGGGTGCTTGAAATGTAGTCAGAAAAGTAGTGAAATTATTACGGTAATGTTGGGGGACAGAGAAAGCGTCGCGGACCTCTCCCGGTAACATTCAGTACACGCGAAACTAACTGCATTCCACGGCCGAGCTGCTTTTGGTTAACTTCGTCACAAAACGTGGCGCCGCGAGGGTGCTTGAAATCTAGTCCGAAAAGTAGTGAAATTATTACGGTAATTTTGGGGCTGAGAGAAAGCGTCACGAAACTCTCCCGGTAACATTCAGTACACGCGAAACTAATTGAATCCCACGGCCGAGCTGCTTTTGGTTAACTTCGTCACAAAACCTGGCGCCGCGAGGGTGCTTGAAATATAGTCCAAAAAGTAGTGAAATTATTACGGTAGTGTTGGGGGTCAGAGAAAGCGTCACGAACCTCACCCGGTAACATTTAGTACACGCGAAACTAACCGCATCACACGGCCGAGCTGCTTTTGGTTAACTTCGTCACAAAACCTGGCGCCGCGAGGGTGCTTGAAATGTAGTCCGAAAGGTAGTGAAATTATTCCGGTAATGTTGGGGGTCAGAGAAAGCGTCACGAACCTCTCCCGGTAACATTCAGTACACGCAAAACTAACTGCATCACACGGCCAAGCTGCTTTTGGTTAACTTCGTCACAGAACCTGGCGCCGCGAGGGTGCTTGAAATGTAGTCCGAAAAGTAGTGAAATTATTACGGTAATTTTGGGGGTCAGAGAAAGCGTCACGAACCTCTCCCGGTAACATTCAATACACGCGAAACTAACTGCATCCCACGGCCGAGCTGCTTTTGGTTAACTTCGTCACAGAACCTGGCGCCGCGAGGGTGCTTGAACTGTAGTCCGAAAAGTAGTGAAATTATTACGGTAATGTTGGGGGTCAAAGAAAGCGCCACAAACCTCTCCCGGTAACATTCAGTACATGCACAACTAATTGCATCACACGGCCGAGCTGCTTTTGGTTAACTTCGTCACAAAACTGGCGCCGCGAGGGTGCTTGAAATGTAGTCCGAAAAGTAGTGAAATTGTTACGGTAATGTTGGGGGTCAGAGAAAGCGTCACGAACCTCTCCCGGTAACATTCACTACACGCGAAACTAACTGCATCCCACGGCCGAGCTGCTTTTGATTAACTTCGTCACAGAACCTGGCGCCGCGAGGGTGCTTAAACTGTAGTCCGAAAAGTAGTGAAATTATTACGGTAATGTTGGGGGTCAGAGAAAGCGTCACGAACCTCTACCGGTAACATTCAGTACACGCAAAACTAATTGCATCACACGGCCGAGCTGCGTTTGGTTAACTTCGTCACAAAACTGGCGCCGCGAGGGTGCTTGAAATGCAGTTCGAAAAGTAGTGAAATTTTTACGGTAATGTTGGGGGACAGAGAAAGCGTCACGAACCTCTCCAGGTAACATTCAGTACACGCGAAACTAAGTGCATCCCACGGCCGAGCTGCTTTTAGTTAACTTCATCACAAAACTGACGCCGCGAGGGTGCTTCGAATGTAGTCCGAAAAGTAGTGAAATTAATACGGTAATGTTGGAGGACAGAGAAAGCGTCACGAGCCTCTCCCGGTAACATTCAGTACACGCGAAACTAACCGCATCCTACGGCCGAGCTGCTTTTGGTTAACTTCGTCACAAAACGTGGCGCCGCGAGGGTGCTTGAAATATAGTCCAAAAAGTAGTGAAATTATTACGGTAGTGTTGGGGGTCAGAGAAAGTGTCACGAACGTCTCTTGGTAACCTTTAGTACACGCGAAACTAACCGCATCACACGGCCGAGCTGCTTTTGGTTAACTTCGTCACAAAACCTGGCGCCGCGAGGGTGCTTGAAATGTAGTCCGAAAGGTAGTGAAATAATTCTGGTAATGTTGGGGGTTAGAGAAAGCGTCACGAACCTCTCCCGGTAACATTCAGTACATGCACAACTAATTGCATCTCACGGCCGAGCTGCTTTTGGTTAACTTCATCACAAAACTGGCGCCACAAGGGTGCTTGAAAATTACTCCAAAAAGTAGTGAACTTGTTACGCTAATGTTGGGGGTCAGAGAAAGCGTCACGAACGTCTCTTGGTAATCTTTAGTACTCGCAAAACTAACTGCATCACAGGGCCGAGCTGCTTTCGGTTAACTTCGTCACAGAACCTGGCGCCGCGAGGGTGCTTGAAATGTAGTCCGAAAAGTAGTGAAATTATTACGGTGATGTTGGGGGACAGAGAAAGCGTCGCGGACCTCTCCCGGTAAAATTCAGTACACGCGAAACTAACTGCATTCCACGGCCGAGCTGCGTTTGGTTAACTTCGTCACAAAACGTGGCGCCGCGAGGGTGCTTGAAATGTAGTCCAAAATGTAGTGAAATTATTACGGTAATGTTGGGGGTCAGAGAAAGCGTGACAAACCTCTCTCGGTAACATTCAGTACACACAAAACTATATGCATCACACGGCCGAGCTGCTTTTGGTTAACTTCGTCACAGAACCTGGCGCCGCGAGGGTGCTTGAAATGTAGTCCGAAAAGTAATGAAATCATTACTTTAATGCTGGGGGTCAGAGAAGCGTCACGAACCTCTCCCGGTAACATTCAGTACACGCGAAACTATTTGAATCCCACGGCCGAGCTGCTTTTGGTTAACTTCGTCACAAAACCTGGCGCTGCGAGGGTGCTTGAAATGTAGTCCGAAAGGTAGTGAAATTATGCCGGTAATGTTGGGGGTCAGAGAAAGCGTCACTAACCTCTCCCGGTAACATTCAGTACATGCACAACTAACTGCATCACACGGCCGAGCTGCTTTTGGTCAACTTCGTCACAAAGTTGGCGCCACGAGGGTGCTTGAAATGTAGTCCGAAAAGTAGTGAAAATGTTACGGTAATGTTGGGGGTCAGAGAAAGCGTCACAAACCTCTCCCGGCAACATTCAAACACGCGAAACTAACTGCATCACAGGGCCGAGCTGCTTTCGGTTAACTTCGTCACAGAACCTGGCGCCGCGAGGGTGCTTGAAATGTAGTCCGAAAAGTAGTGAAAATGTTACGGTAATGTTGGGGGTCAGAGAAAGCGTCACAAACCTCTCCCGGCAACATTCAAACACGCGAAACTAACTGCATCACAGGGCCGAGCTGCTTTCGGCTAACTTCGTCACAGAACCTGGCGCCGCGAGGGTGCTTGAAATGTAGTCCGAAAAGTAGTGAAATTATTACGGTAATGTTAGGGGACAGAGAAAGCGTCGCGGACCTCTCCCGGTAACATTCAGTACACGCGAAACTAACTGCATTCCACGGCCGAGCTGCTTTTGGTTAACTTCGTCACAAAACGTGGCGCCGCGAGGGTGCTTGAAATGTAGTCCAAAAAGTAGTGAAATTATTACGGTAATGTTGGGGGTGAGAGAAAGCGTGACAAACCTCTCTCGGTAACATTCAGTACACACAAAACTATATGCATCACACGGCCAAGCTGCTTTTGGTTAACTTCGTCACAAAACTGGCGCCGCGAGGGTGCTTGAAATGTAGTCCGAAAAGTAGTGAAATTGTTACGGTAATGTTGGGGGTCAGAGAAAGCGTCACAAACCTCTCCCGGTAACATTCAAACACGCGAAACTAACTGCATCACAGGACCGAGCTGCTTTCGGTTAACTTCGTCACAGAACCTGGCGCCGCGAGGGTGCTTGAAATGTAGTCCAAAAAGTAATGAAATCATTACTTTAATGCTGGGGGTCAGAGAAAGCGTCACGAACCTCTCCCGGTAACATTCAGTACACGCGAAACTAACTGAATCCCACGGCCGAGCTGCTTTTCGTTAACTTCGTCACAAAACCTGGCGCCGCGAGGGTGCTTGAAATGTAGTCCGAAAGGTAGTGAAATTATTCCGGTAATGTTGGGGGTCAGAGAAAGCGTCACGAACCTCTCCCGGTGACATTCAGTACACGCAAAACTAACTGCATCACACGGCCAAGCTGCTTTTGGTTAACTTCGTCACAAAACGTGGCGCCGCGAGGGCGCTTGAAATGTAGTCCGAAAAGTAGTAAAATTATTACGGTAATTTTGGGGGTCAGAGAAAGCGTCACGAACCTCTCCCGGAAACATTCAATACACGCGAAACTAACTGCATCCCACGGCCGAGCTGATGTTGGTTAACTTCGTCAAAAACCGTGGCGGAACGAGGGTGCTTTAAATGTAGTCCAAAGAGTAATGAAATCATTACTTTAATGCTGGGGGTCCGAGAAAGCGTCAGGAACCTCTCCCGGTAACATTCAGTACACGCCAAAGTTACTGCATCACACGGTCGAGCTGCTTTTGGCTAACTTCGTCACAGAACCTGGCGCAGCGATGCTGCTTGAAATGTAGTCCGAAAAGTAGTGAAAATGTTACGGTAACGTTGGGGGTCAGAGAAAGCGTCACAAACCTCTCCCGGCAACATTCAAACACGCGAAACTTACTGCATCACAGGGCCGAGCTGCTTTCGGTTAACTTCGTCACAGAACCTGGCGCCGCGAGGGTGCTTGAAATGTAGTCCGAAAAGTAGTGAAATTATTACGGTGATGTTGGGGGACAGAGAAAGCGTCGCGGACCTCTCCCGGTAACATTCAGTACACGCGAAACTAACTGCATACCACGGCCGAGCTGCGTTTGGTTAACTTCGTCACAAAACGTGGCGGCGCGAGGGTGCTTGAAATGTAGTCCAAAAAGTAGTGAAATTATTACGGTAATGTTGGGGGTCAGAGAAAGCGGGACAAACCTCTCTCGGTAACATTCAGTACACACAAAACTATATGCATCACACGGCCGAGCTGCTTTTGGTTAACTTCGTCACAGAACCTGGCGCCGCGAGGGTGCTTGAAATGTAGTCCGAAAAGTAATGAAATCATTACTTTAATGCTGGGGGTCAGAGAAGCGTCACGAACCTCTCCCGGTAACATTCAGTACACGCGAAACTATTTGAATCCCACGGCCGAGCTGCTTTTGGTTAACTTCGTCACAAAACCTGGCGCTGCGAGGGTGCATGAAATGTAGTCCGAAAGGTAGTGAAATTATGCCGGTAATGTTGGGGGTCAGAGAAAGCGTCACTAGCCTCTCCCCGTAACATTCAGTACATGCACAACTAATTGCATCACACGGACGAGCTGCTTTTGGTCAACTTCGTCACAAAGTTGGCGCCACGAGGGTGCTTGAAATGCAGTCCGAAAAGTAGTGAAAATGTTACGGTAATGTTGGGGGTCAGAGAAAGCGTCACAAACCTCTCCCGGCAACATTCAAACACGCGAAACTAACTGCATCACAGGGCCGAGCTGCTTTCGGTTAACTTCGTCAAGAACCTGGCGCCGCGAGGGTGCTTGAAATGTAGTCCGAAAAGTAGTGAAAATGTTACGGTAATGTTGGGGGTCAGAGAAAGCGTCACAAACCTCTCCCGGCAACATTCAAACACGCGAAACTAACTGCATCACAGGGCCGAGCTGCTTTCGGCTAACTTCGTCACAGAACCTGGCGCCGCGAGGGTGCTTGAAATGTAGTCCGAAAAGTAGTGAAATTATTACGGTAATGTTAGGGGACAGAGAAAGCGTCGCGGACCTCTCCCGGTAACATTCAGTACACGCGAAACTAACTGCATTCCACGGCCGAGCTGCTTTTGGTTAACTTCGTCACAAAACGTGGCGCCGCGAGGGTGCTTGAAATGTAGTCCAAAAAGTAGTGAAATTATTACGGTAACGTTGGGGGTCAGAGAAAGCGTGACAAACCTCTCTCGGTAACATTCAGTACACACAAAACTATATGCATCACACGGCCAAGCTGCTTTTCGTTAACTTCGTCACATAACCTGGCGCCGCGAGGGTGCTTGAAATCTAGTCCGAAAAGTAGTGAAATTATTACGGTAATTTTGGGGCTGAGAGAAAGCGTCACGAAACTCTCCCGGTAACATTCAGTACACGCGAAACTAATTGAATCCCACCGCCGAGCTGCTTTTGGTTAACTTCGTCACAAAACCTGGCGCTGCGAGGGTGCTTGAAATGTAGTCCGAAAGGTAGTGAAATTATTCCGGTAATGTTGGGGGTCAGAGAAAGCGTCACGAACCTCTCCCGGTAACATTCAATACACGCGAAACCAACTGCATCCCACGGCCGAGCTGATTTTGGTTAACTTCGTCAAAAAACGTGGCGGAGCGAGGGTGGTTTAAATGTAGTCCAAAGAGTAGTGAAATTATTACGGTAATGTTTGGGGTCAGAGAAAGCGTCACGAACCTCTCCCGGTAACATTTAGTACACGCGAAACTAACTGCATCACACGGCGGAGCTGATTTCGGTTAACTTCGTCACAAAACTGGCGCCACGAGGGTGCTTGAAATGCAGTCCGAAAAGTAGTGAAATTATTACGGTAATGTTGGGGGAGAGAGAAAGCGTCACGAACCTCTCCCGGTAACATTCAGTACACGCAAAACTAACTGCATCACACTGCCAAGCTGCTTTCGGTTAACTTCGTCACAGAACCTGGCGCCGCGAGGGTGCTTGAAATGTAGTCCGAAAAGTAGTGAAATTATTGCGGTAATGTTGGGGGACAGAGAAAGCGTCGCGGACCTCTCCCGGTAACATTTAGTCCACGCGAAACTAACTGCATCCCACGGCCGAGCTGCTTTTGGTAAACTTCTTCAGAAAACCTGGCGCCGCGAGGGTACTTGAAATGTGGTCCGAAAAGTAATGAAATCATTTCTTTAATGCTGGGGGTCAGAGAAAGCATCACGAACCTCTCCAGGTAACATTCAGTACACGCGAAACTAACTGCATTCCACGGCCGAGCTGCTTTTGGTTAACTTCGTCACAAAACGTGGCCCCGCGAGGGTGCTTGAAATGTAGTCCAAAAAGTAGTGAAATTATTACGGTAATGTTTCGGGTCAGAGAAAGCGTCACGAACCTCTCCCGGTAACATTTAGTACACGCGAAACTAACTGCATCACACGGCGGAGCCGCTTTTGGTTAACTTCGTCACAAAACTGGCGCCGCGAGGGTGCTTGAAATGCAGTCTTAAAAGTAGTGAAATTATTACGGTAATGTTGGGGACAGAGAAAGCGTCACGAACCTCTCCCGGTAACATTCAGTACATGCACAACTAATTGCATCACACGGCCGAGCTGCTTTTGGTTAACTTCGTCACAAAACTGGCGCCGCGAGGGTGCTTGAAATGTAGTCCGAAAAGTAGTGAAATTGTTACGGTAATGTTGGGGGTCAGAGAAAGCGTCACAAACCTGTCCCGGTAACATTCAAACACGCGAAACTAACTGCATCACAGGGCCGAGCTGCTTTCGGTTAACTTCGTCACAGAACCTGGCGCCGCGAGGGCGCTTGAAATGTAGTCCGAAAAGTAATGAAATCATTACTTTAATGCTGGGGGTCAGAGAAAGCGTCACGAACCTCTCCCGGTAACATTCAGTACACGCGAAACTAACTGAATCCCAAGGCCGAGCTTCTTTTCGTTAACTTCGTCACAAAACCTGGCGCCGCGAGGATGCCTGAAATGTAGTCCGAAAGGTAGTGAAATGATTCCGGTAATGTTGGGGGTCAGAGAAAGCGTCACGAACCTCTCCCGGTGACATTCAGTACACGCAAAACTAACTGCATCACACGGCCAAGCTGCTTTTGGTTAACTTCGTCACAAAACGTGGCGCCGCGAGGGCGCTTGAAATGTAGTCCGAAAAGTAGTGAAATTATTACGGTAATTTTGGGGGTCAGAGAAAGCGTCACGAACCTTTCCCGGAAACATTCAATACACGCGAAACTAACTGCATCCCACGGCCGAGCTGATTTTGGTTAACTTCGTCACGCGAAACTAACTGAATCCCACGGCCGAGCTGCTTTTCGTTAACTTCGTCACAAAACCTGGCGCCGCGAGGGTGCTTGAAATGTAGTCCGAAAGGTAGTGAAATTATTCCGGTAATGTTGGGGGTCAGAGAAAGCGTCACGAACCTCTCCCGGTGACATTCAGTACACGCAAAACTAACTGCATCACACGGCCAAGCTGCTTTTGGTTAACTTCGTCACAAAACGTGGCGCCGCGAGGGCGCTTGAAATGTAGTCCGAAAAGTAGTGAAATTATTACGTAATTTTGGGGGTCAGAGAAAGCGTCACGAACCTCTCCCGGAAACATTCAATACACGCGAAACTAACTGCATCCCACGGCCGAGCTGATTTTGGTTAACTTCGTCAAAAAACGTGGCGGAACGAGGGTGCTTTAAATGTAGTCCAAAGAGTAATGAAATCATTACTTTAATGCTGGGGGTCCGAGAAAGCGTCAGGAACCTCTCCCGGTAACATTCAGTACACGCCAAAGTTACTGCATCACACGGTCGAGCTGCTTTTGGTTAACTTCGTCACAGAACCTGGCGCCGCGATGCTGCTTGAAATGTAGTCCGAAAAGTAGTGAAAATGTTACGGTAACGTTGGGGGTCAGAGAAAGCGTCACAAACCTCTCCCGGCAACATTCAAACACGCGAAACTAACTGCATCACAGGGCCGAGCTGCTTTCGGTTAACTTCGTCACAGAACCTGGCGCCGCGAGGGTGCTTGAAATGTAGTCCGAAAATAGTGAAATTATTACGGTGATGTTGGGGGACAGAGAAAGCGTCGCGGACCTCTCCCGGTAACATTCAGTACACGCGAAACTAACTGCATTCCACGGCCGAGCTGCGTTTGGTTAACTTCGTCGCAAAACGTGGCGCCGCGAGGGTGCTTGAAATGTAGTCCAAAAAGTAGTGAAATTATTACGGTAATGTTGGGGGTCAGAGAAAGCGTGACAAACCTCTCTCGGTAACATTCAGTACACACAAAACTATATGCATCACACGGCCGAGCTGCTTTTGGTTAACTTCGTCACAGAACCTGGCGCCGCGAGGGTGCTTGAAATGTAGTCCGAAATGTAATGAAATCATTACTTTAATGCTGGGGGTCAGAGAAGCGTCACGAACCTCTCCCGGTAACATTCAGTACACGCGAAACTATTTGAATCCCACGGCCGAGCTGCTTTTGGTTAACTTCGTCACAAAACCTGGCGCTGCGAGGGTGCTTGAAATGTAGTCCGAAAGGTAGTGAAATTATGCCGGTAATGTTGGGGGTCAGAGAAAGCGTCACTAACCTCTCCCGGTAACATTCAGTACATGCAAAACTAATTGCATCACACGGCCGAGCTGCTTTTGGTCAACTTCGTCACAAAGTTGGCGCCACGAGGGTGCTTGAAATGTAGTCCGAAAAGTAGTGAAAATGTTACGGTAATGTTGGGGGTCAGAGAAAGCGTCACAAACCTCTCCCGGCAACATTCAAACACGCGAAACTAACTGCATCACAGGGCCGAGCTGCTTTCGGTTAACTTCGTCACAGAACCTGGCGCCGCGAGGGTGCTTGAAATGTAGTCCGAAAAGTAGTGAAAATGTTACGGTAATGTTGGGGGTCAGAGAAAGCGTCACAAACCTCTCCCGGCAACATTCAAACACGCGAAACTAACTGCATCACAGGGCCGAGCTGCTTTCGGCTAACTTCGTCACAGAACCTGGCGCCGCGAGGGTGCTTAAAATGTAGTCCGAAAAGTAGTGAAATTATTACGGTAATGTTAGGGGACAGAGAAAGCGTCGCGGACCTCTCCCGGTAACATTCAGTACACGCGAAACTAACTGCATTCCACGGCCGAGCTGCTTTTGGTTAACTTCGTCACAAAACGTGGCGCCGCGAGGGTGCTTGAAATGTAGTCCAAAAAGTAGTGAAATTATTACGGTAATGTTGGGGGTCAGAGAAAGCGTGACAAACCTCTCTCGGTAACATTCAGTACACACAAAACTATATGCATCACACGGCCAAGCTGCTTTTGGTTAACTTTGTCACAAAACTGGCGCCGCGAGGGTGCTTGAAATGTAGTCCGAAAAGTAGTGAAATTGTTACGGTAATGTTGGGGGTCAGAGAAAGCGTCACAAACCTCTCCCGGAAACATTCAATACACGCGAAACTAACTGCATCCCACGGCCGAGCTGATTTTGGTTAACTTCGTCAAAAACCGTGACGGAACGAGGGTGCTTTAAATGTAGTCCAAAGAGTAATGAAATCATTACTTTAATGCTGGGGGTCCGAGAAAGCGTCAGGAACCTCTCCCGGTAACATTCAGTACACGCCAAAGTTACTGCATCACACGGTCGAGCTGCTTTTGGCTAACTTCGTCACAGAACCTGGCGCAGCGATGCTGCTTGAAATGTAGTCCGAAAAGTAGTGAAAATGTTACGGTAATGTTGGGGGTCAGAGAAAGCGTCACAAACCTCTCCCGGCAACATTCAAACACGCGAAACTAACTGCATCACAGGGCCGAGCTGCTTTCGGTTAACTTCGTCACAGAACCTGGCGCCGCGAGGGTGCTTGAAATGTAGTCCGAAAAGTAGTGAAATTATTACGGTGATGTTGGGGGACAGAGAAAGCGTCGCGGACCTCTCCCGGTAACATTCAGTACACGCGAAACTAACTGCATTCCACGGCCGAGCTGCGTTTGGTTAACTTCGTCACAAAACGTGGCGGCGCGAGGGTGCTTGAAATGTAGTCCAAAAAGTAGTGAAATTATTACGGTAATGTTGGGGGTCAGAGAAAGCGGGACAAACCTCTCTCGGTGACATTCAGTACACACAAAACTATATGCATCACACGGCCGAGCTGCTTTTGGTTAACTTCGTCACAGAACCTGGCGCCGCGAGGGTGCTTGAAATGTAGTCCGAAAAGTAATGAAATCATTACTTTAATGCTGGGGGTCAGAGAAGCGTCGCGAACCTCTCCCGGTAACATTCAGTACACGCGAAACTATTTGAATCCCACGGCCGAGCTGCTTTTGGTTAACTTCGTCACAAAACCTGGCGCTGCGAGGGTGCTTGAAATGTAGTCCGAAAGGTAGTGAAATTATGCCGGTAATGTTGGAGGTCAGAGAAAGCGTCACTAGCCTCTCCCGGTAACATTCAGTACATGCACAACTAATAGCATCACACGGCCGAGCTGCTTTTGGTCAACTTCGTCACAAAGTTGGCGCCACGAGGGTGCTTGAAATGCAGTCCGAAAAGTAGTGAAATTATTACGGTAATGTTTGGGGTCAGAGAAAGCATCACGAATCTCTCCCGGTAACATTTAGTACACGCGAAAGTAACCGCATCCACGGCCGAGCTGCTTTTGGTTAACTTCGTCACAAAACCTGGCGCCGCCAGGGCGCATGAAATATAGTCCGAAAAGTAATGAAATCATTACTTTAATGCTGGGGGACAGAAAAAGCATCACGAACCTCTCCCGGTAATATTCAGTACACGCGAAACTAACTGCATCCCACGGCCGAGCTGATTTTGGTTAACTTCGTCAAAAAACGTGGCGGAGCGAGGGTGCTTTAAATGTAGTCCAAAAAGTAGTGAAATTACTGCGGTAATGTTTGGGGTCAGAGAAAGCGTCACGAACCTCTCCCGGCAACATTCAAACACGCGAAACTAACTGCATCACAGGGCCGAGCTGCTTTCGGTTAACTTCGTCACAGAACCTGGCGCCGCGAGGGTGCTTGAAATGTAGTCCGAAAAGTAGTGAAAATGTTACGGTAATGTTGGGGGTCAGAGAAAGCGTCACAAACCTCTCCCGGCAACATTCAAACACGCGAAACTAACTGCATCACAGGGCCGAGCTGCTTTCGGCTAACTTCGTCACAGAACCTGGCGCCGCGAGGGTGCTTGAAATGTAGTCCGAAAAGTAGTGAAATTATTACGGTAATGTTAGGGGACAGAGAAAGCGTCGCGGATCTCTCCCGGTAACATTCAGTACACGCGAAACTAACTGCATTCCACGGCCGAGCTGCTTTTGGTTAACTTCGTCACAAAACGTGGCGCCGCGAGGGTGCTTGAAATGTAGTCCAAAAAGTTGTGAAATTATTACGGTAATGTTGGGGGTCAGAGAAAGCGTGACAAACCTCTCTCGGTAACATTCAGTACACACAAAACAATATGCATCACACGGCCAAGCTGCTTTTGGTTAACTTCGTCACATAACCTGGCGCCGCGAGGGTGCTTGAAATCTAGTCCGAAAAGTAGTGAAATTATTACGGTAATTTTGGGGCTGAGAGAAAGCGTCACGAAACTCTCCCGGTAACATTCAGTACACGCGAAACTAATTGAATCCCACGGCCGAGCTGCTTTTGGTTAACTTCGTCACAAAACCTGGCGCTGCGAGGGTGCTTGAAATGTAGTCCGAAAGGTAGTGAAATTATTCCGGTAATGTTGGGGGTCAGAGAAAGCGTCACGAACCTCTCCCGGTAACATTCAATACACGCGAAACCAACTGCATCCCACGGCCGAGCTGATTTTGGTTAACTTCGTCAAAAAACGTGGCGGAGCGAGGGTGGTTTAAATGTAGTCCAAAGAGTAGTGAAATTATTACGGTAATGTTTGGGGTCAGAGAAAGCGTCACGAACCTCTCCCGGTAACATTTAGTACACGCGAAACTAACTGCATCACACGGCGGAGCTGATTTCGGTTAACTTCGTCACAAAACTGGCGCCGCGAGGGTGCTTGAAATGCAGTCCGAAAAGTAGTGAAATTATTACGGTAATGTTGGGGGAGAGAGAAAGCGTCACGAACCTCTCCCGGTAACATTCAGTACACGCAAAACTAACTGCATCACACTGCCAAGCTGCTTTTGGTTAACTTCGTCACAGAACCTGGCGCCGCGAGGGTGCTTGAAATGTAGTCCGAAAAGTAGTGCAATTATTACGGTAATTTTGGGGGTCAGAGAAAGCGTGACGAACCTCTGCCGGTAACATTCTATACACGCGAAACTAACTGCATCCCACGGCCGAGCTGCTTTTGGTTAACTTCGTCACAAAACCTGTCGCCGCGAGGGTGTTTGAAATGTAGTCCGAAAAGTAATGAAATCATTACTTTAATGATGGGGGTCCGAGAAAGCGTCACGAACCTCTCCCGGTAACATTCAGTACACGCGAAACTAACTGCATCACACGGTCGAGCTGCTTTTGGCTAACTTCGTCACAGAACTGGCGCCGCGAGGGTGCTTGAAATGTAGTCCGAAAAGTAGTGAAATTGTTACGGTAATGTTGGGGGTCAGAGAAAGCGTCACGAACCTCTCCCGGTAACATTCAGTACACGCGAAACTAACCGCATGCCACGGCCGAGGTGCTTTTGGTTAACTTCGTCACAAAACGTGGCGCCGCGAGGGTGCTTGAAATATAGTCCAAAAAGTAGTGAAATTATTACGGTAGTGTTGGGGGTCAGAGAAAGCGTCACGAACCTCTCCCGGTAACATTCAGTACACGCGAAACTAACTGAATCCCACGGCCGAGCTTCTTTTCGTTAACTTCGTCACAAAACCTGGCGCCGCGAGGGTGCTTGAAATGTAGTCCGAAAAGTAATGAAATTATTACTTTAATGCTGGGGGTCAGGGAAAGCGTCACGAACCTCTCCTAGTAACATTCACTACTCGCGAAACTAACTGCATCCCAAGGCCGAGCTGCTTTTGATTAACTTCGTCACAGAACCTGGCGCCACGAGGGTGCTTGAACTGTAGTCCGAAAAGTAGTGAAATTATTACGGTAATGTTCGGGGTCAGAGAAAGCGTCACGAACCTCTCCCGGTAATATTCACTACACGCGAAACTAACTGCATCCCACGGCCGAGCTGCTTTTGATTAACTTCGTCACAGAACCTGGCGCCGCGAGGGTGCTTAAACTGTAGTCCGAAAAGTAGTGAAATTATTACGGTAATGTTGGGGGTCAGAGAAAGCGTCACGAACCTCTACCGGTAACATTCACTACACGCAAAACTAATTGCATCACACGGCCGAGCTGCGTTTGGTTAACTTCGTCACAAAACTGGCGCCGCGAGGGTGCTTGAAATGCAGTTCGAAAAGTAGTGAAATTTTTACGGTAATTTTGGGGGACAGAGAAAGCGTCACGAACCTCTGCAGGTAACATTCAGTACACGCGAAACTAAGTGCATCCCACGGCCGAGCTGCTTTTAGTTAACTTCATCACAAAACTGACGCCGCGAGGGTGCTTCGAATGTAGTCCGAAAAGTAGTGAAATTAATACGGTAATGTTGGAGGACAGAGAAAGCGTCACGAACCTCTCCCGGTAACATTCAGTACACTCGAAACTAACCGCATCCCACGGCCGAGCTGCTTTTGGTTAACTTCGTCACAAAACGTGGCGCCGCGAGGGTGCTTGAAATATAGTCCAAAAAGTAGTGAAATTATTACGGTAGTGTTGGGGGTCAGAGAAAGCGTCACGAGCGTCTCTTGGTAACCTTTAGTACACGCGAAACTAACCGCATCACACGGCCGAGCTGCTTTTGGTTAACTTCGTCACAAAACCTGGCGCCGCGAGGGTGCTTGAAATGTAGTCCGAAAGGTAGTGAAATAATTCTGGTAATGTTGGGGGTCAGAGAAAGCGTCACGAACCTCTCCCGGTAACATTCAGTACATGCACAACTAATTGCATCTCACGGCCGAGCTGCTTTTGGTTAACTTCGTCACAAAACTGGCGCCACAAGGGTGCTTGAAAATTAGTCCGAAAAGTAGTCAACTTGTTACGCTAATGTTGGGGGTCAGAGAAAGCGTCACGAACGTCTCTTGGTAACCTTTAGTACTCGCAAAACTAACTGCATCACAGGGCCGAGCTGCTTTCGGTTAACTTCGTCACAGAACCTGGCGCCGCGAGGGTGCTTGAAATGTAGTCCGAAAAGTAGTGAAATTATTACGGTAATGTTGGGGGACAGAGAAAGCGTCGCGGACCTCTCCCGGTAACATTTAGTCCACGCGAAACTAACTGCATCCCACGGCCGAGCTGCTTTTGGTAAACTTCTTCACAAAACCTGGCGCCGCGAGGGTGCTTGAAATGTAGTCCGAAAAGTAATGAAATCATTTCTTTAATGCTGGGGGTCAGAGAAAGCATCACGAACCTCTCCAGGTAACATTCAGTACACGCGAAACTAACTGCATTCCACGGCCGAGCTGCTTTTGGTTAACTTCGTCACAAAACGTGGCCCCGCGAGGGTGCTTGAAATGTAGTCCAAAAAGTAGTGAAATTATTACGGTAATGTTTCGGGTCAGAGAAAGCGCACGAACCTCTCCCGGTAACATTTAGTACACGCGAAACTAACCGCATCACACGGCCGAGCTGCTTTTGGTTAACTTCGTCACAAAACAGGCGCCGCGAGGGTGCTTGAAATGCAGTCCGAAAAGTAGTGAAATTATTACGGTAATGTTGGGGGACTGAGAAAGCGTCACGAACCTCTCCCGGTAACATTCAATACACGCGAAATTAACTGCATCCCACGGCCGAGCTGCTTTTGGTTAACTTCATCACAAAACTGACGCCGCGAGGGTGCTTGAAATATAGACCAAACAGTAGTGGAATTATTACGGTAGTGTTGGGGGTCAGAGAAAGCGTCACGAACCTCTCCCAGTAACATTCACTACACGCGAAACTAACTGCATCCCACGGTCGAGCTGCTTTTGATTAACTTCGTCACAGAACCTGGCGCCACGAGGTTGCTTGAACTGTAGTCCGAAACGTAGTGAAATTATTGCGGTAATGTTGGGGGTCAGTGAAAGCGTCACAAACCTCTCCCGGTAACATTCAAATACGCGAAACTAACTGCATCACAGGGCCGAGCTCATTCGGTTAACTTCGTCACAGAACCTGGCGCCGCGAGGGTGCTTGAAATGTAGTCCGAAAAGTAGTGAAATTATTACGGTAATGTTGGGGGACAGAGAAAGCGTCGCGGACCTCTCCCGGTAACATTTAGTACACGCGAAACTAACTGCATCCCACGGCCAAGCTGCTTTTGGTTAACTTCGTCACAGAACCTGGCGCCGCGAGGGTGCTTGAACTGTAGTCCGAAAAGTAGTGAAAATATTACGGTAATGTTGGGGGTCAGAGAAAGCGTCACGAACCTCACCCGGTAACATTCACTACACGCAAAACTAATTGCATCACACGGCCGAGCTGCGTTTGGTTAACTTTGTCACAAAACTGGCGCCGAGAGGGTGCTTGAAATGCAGTCCGAAAAGTAGTGAAATTATTACGGTAATGTTGAGGAACAGAAAAAGCGTCACGAACCTCTCCCGGTAACATTCAGTACACGCGAAAGTAACTTTATCACACGGTCGAGCTGCTTTTGGCTAACTTCGTCACAGAACCTGGCGCCGCGAGGCTGCTTGAAATGTAGTCCGAAAAGTAATGAAATTATTACTTTAATGCTGGGGGTCAGGGAAAGCGTCACGAACCTCTCCTAGTAACATTCACTACTCGCGAAACTAACTGCATCCCAAGGCCGAGCTGCTTTTGATTAACTTCGTCACAGAACCTGGCGCCACGAGGGTGCTTGAACTGTAGTCCGAAAAGTAGTGAAATTATTACGGTAATGTTCGGGGTCAGAGAAAGCGTCACGAACCTCTCCCGGTAACATTCAGTACACGCAAAACTAATTGCATCACACGGCCGAGCTGCGTTTGGTTAACTTCGTCACAAAACTGGCGCCGCGAGGGTGCTTGAAATGCAGTTCGAAAAGTAGTGAAATTTTTACAGTAATGTTGGGGGACAGAGAAAGCGTCACGAACCTCTCCAGGTAACATTCAGTACACGCGAAACTAAGTGCATGCCACGGCCGAGCTGCTTTTGGTTAACTTCATCACAAAACTGACGCCGCGAGGGTGCTTCGAATGTAGTACGAAAAAAAGTGAAATTATTACGGTAATGTTGGAGGACAGAGAAAGCGTCACGAACCTCTCCCGGTAACATTCAGTACACGCGAAACTAACCACATCCCATGGCCGAGCTGCTTTTGGTAAACTTCTTCACAAAACCTGGCGCCGCGAGGGTGCCTGAAATGTAGTCCGAAAAGTAATGAAATCATTTCTTTAATGCTGGGGGTCAGAGAAAGCATCACGAACCTCTCCAGGTAACATTCAGTACACGCGAAACTAACTGCATTCCACGGCCGAGGTCCTTTTGGTTAACTTCGTCACAAAACGTGGCCCCGCGAGGGTGCTTGAAATGTAGTCCAAAAAGTAGTGAAATTATTACGGTAATGTTTCGGGTCAGAGAAAGCGCACGAACCTCCCCCGGTAACATTTAGTACACGCGAAACTAACCGCATCACACGGCCGAGCTGCTTTTGGTTAACTTCGTCACAAAACTGGCGCTGCGAGGGTACTTGAAATGCAGTCCGAAAAGTAGTGAAATTGTTACGGTAATGTTGGGGGACAGTGAAAGCGTCACGAACCTCTCCCGTTAACATTCAATACACGCGAAACTAACTGCATCCCACGGCCGAGCTGCTTTTGGTTAACTTCATCACAAAACTGACGCCGCGAGGGTGCTTGAAATATAGACCAAAAAGTAGTGGAATTATTACGGTAGTGTTGGGGGTCAGAGAAAGCGCACGAACCTCTCCCGGTAACATTTAGTACACGCGAAAGTAACTGCATCACACGTTCGACCTGCTTTTGGCTAACTTCGTCACAGAACCTGGCGCCGCGAGGCGGCTTGAAATCTAGTCCGAAAGGTAATGAAATTATTACTTTAATGCTGGGGGTCAGAGAAAGCGTCACGAACCTCTCCCAGTAACATTCACTACACGCGAAACTAACTGCATCCCACGGCCGAGCTGCTTTTGATTAACTTCGTCACAGAACCTGGCGCCACGAGGGTGCTTGAACTGTAGTCCGAAAAGTAGTGAAATTATTACGGTAATGTTGGGGGTCAGAGAAAGCGTCACAAACCTCTCCCGGTAACATTTAAACACGCGAAACTAACTGCATCACAGGGCCGAGCTCATTCGGTTAACTTCGTCACAGAACCTGGCGCCGCGAGGGTGCTTGAAATGTAGTCCGAAAAGTAGTGAAATTATTACGGTAATGTTGGGGGACAGAGAAAGCGTCGCGGACCTCTCCCGGTAACATTTAGTACACGCGAATCTAACTGCATCACACGTTCGACCTGCTTTTGGCTAACTTCGTCACAGAACCTGGCGCCGCGAGGCTGCTTGAAATCTAGTCCGAAACCTAATGAAATTATTACTTTAATGCTGGGGGTCAGAGAAAGCGTCACGAACCTCTCCCAGTAACATTCACTACACGCGAAACTAACTGCATCCCACGGCCAAGCTGCTTTTGGTTAACCTCGTCACAGAACCTGGCGCCGCGAGGCTGCTTGAACTGTAGTCCGAAAAGTAGTGAAAATATTACGGTAATGTTAGGGGTCAGAGAAAGCGTCACGAACCTCACCCGGTAACATTCACTACACGCAAAACTAATTGCATCACACGGCCGAGCTGCGTTTGGTTAACTTTGTCACAAAACTGGCGCCGAGAGGGTGCTTGAAATGCAGTCCGAAAAGTAGTGAAATTATTACGGTAATGTTGATGAACAGAAAAAGCGTCACGAACCTCTCCCGGTAACATTCAGTACACGCGAAAGTAACTTTATCACACGGTCGAGCTGCTTTTGCCTAACTTCGTCACAGAACCTGGCGCGGCGAGGCTGCTTGAAATGTAGTCCGAAAAGAAATGAAAATATTACTTTAATGCTGGGGGTCAGAGAAAGCGTCACCAACCTCTCCCATTAACATTCAGTACATGCACAACTAATTGCATCACACGACCGAGCTGCTTTTGGTTAAGTTCGTCACAAAACTGGCGCCGCGAGGGTGCTTGAACTGTAGTCCGAAAAGTAGTGAAATTATTACGGTAATGTTGGGGGTCAGAGAAAGCGTCACAAACCTCTCCCGGTAACATTCAAACACGCGAAACTAACTGCATCACAGGGCCGAGCTCATTCGGTTAACTTCGTCACAGAACCTGGCGCCGCGAGGGTGCTTGAAATGTAGTCCGAAAAGTAGTGAAATTATTACGGTAATGTTGGGGGACAGAGAAAGCGTCGCGGACCTCTCCCGGTAACATTTAGTACACGCGAAACTAACTGCATCCCACGGCCAAGCTGCTTTTGGTTAACTTCGTCACAGAACCTGGCGCCGCGAGGGTGCTTGAACTGTAGTCCGAAAAGTAGTGAAATTAATACGGTAATGTTGGGGGACAGCGAAAGCGTCACGAACCTCTCCCGGTAACATTCAATACACGCGAAACTAACTGCATCCCACGGCCGAGCTGCTTTTGGTTAACTTCATCACAAAACTGACGCCGCGAGGGTGTTTGAAATATAGACCAAAAAGTAGTGGAATTATTACGGTAGTGTTGGGGGTCAGAGAAAGCGCACGAACCTCTCCCGGTAACATTTAGTACACGCGAAAGTAACTGCATCACACGTTCGACCTGCTTTTGGCTAACTTCGTTACAGAACCTGGCGCCGCGAGGCTGCTTGAAATCTAGTCCGAAACGTAATGAAATTATTACTTTAATGCTGGGGGTCAGAGAAAGCGTCACGAACCTCTCCCAGTAACATTCACTACACGCGAAACTAACTGCATCCCACGGCCGAGCTGCTTTTGATTAACTTCGTCACAGAACCTGGCGCCACGAGGGTGCTTGAACTGTAGTCCGAAAAGTAGTGAAATTATTACGGTAATGTTGGGGGTCAGAGAAAGCGTCACAAACCTCTCCCGGTAACATTTAAACACGCGAAACTAACTGCATCACAGGGCCGAGCTCATTCGGTTAACTTCATCACAAAACTGACGCCGCGAGGGTGCTTGAAATATAGACCAAACAGTAGTGGAATTATTACGGTAGTGTTGGGGGTCAGAGAGAGCGCACCAACCTCTCCCGGTAACATTTAGTACACGCGAAAGTAACTGCATCACACGTTCGACCTGCTTTTGGCTAACTTCGTCACAGAACCTGGCGCCGCGAGGCTGCTTGAAATCTAGTCCGAAACGTAATGAAATTATTACTTTAATGCTGGGGGTCAGAGAAAGCGTCACGAACCTCTCCCAGTAACATTCACTACACGCGAAACTAACTGCATCCCACGGCCGAGCTGCTTTTGATTAACTTCGTCACAGAACCTGGCGCCACGAGGTTGCTTGAACTGTAGTCCGAAACGTAGTGAAATTATTGCGGTAATGTTGGGGATCAGTGAAAGCGTCACAAACCTCTCCCGGTAACATTCAAACACGCGAAACTAACTGCATCACAGGGCCGAGCTCATTCGGTTAACTTCGTCACAGAACCTGGCGCCGCGAGGGTGCTTGAAATGTAGTCCGAAAAGTAGTGAAATTATTACGGTAATGTTGGGGGACAGAGAAAGCGTCGCGGACCTCTCCCGGTAACATTTAGTACACGCGAAACTACCTGCATCCCACGGCCAAGCTGCTTTTGGTTAACTTCGTCACAGAACCTGGCGCCGCGAGGGTGCTTGAACTGTAGTCCGAAAAGTAGTGAAAATATTACGGTAATGTTGGGGGTCAGAGAAAGCGTCACGAACCTCACCCGGTAACATTCACTACACGCAAAACTAATTGCATCACACGGCCGAGCTGCGTTTGGTTAACTTTGTCACAAAACTGGCGACGAGAGGGTGCTTGAAAAGCAGTCCGAAAAGTAGTGAAATTATTACGGTAATGTTGAGGAACAGAAAAAGCGTCACGAACCTCTCCCGGTAACATTCAGTACACGCGAAAGTAACTTTATCACACGGTCGAGCTGCTTTTGGCTAACTTCGTCACAGAACCTGGCGCCGCGAGGCTGCTTGAAATGTAGTCCGAAAAGTAATGAAATTATTACTTTAATGCTGGGGGTCAGGTAAAGCGTCACGAACCTCTCCTAGTAACATTCACTACTCGCGAAACTAACTGCATCCCAAGGCCGAGCTGCTTTTGATTAACTTCGTCACAGAACCTGGCTCCACGAGGCTGCTTGAACTGTAGTCCGAAAAGTAGTGAAATTATTACGGTAATGTTCGGGGTCAGAGAAAGCGTCACGAACCTCTCCGGTAACATTCAGTACACGCAAAACTAATTGCATCACACGGCCGAGCTGCGTTTGGTTAACTTCGTCACAAAACTGGCGCCGCGAGGGTGCTTGAAATGCAGTTCGAAAAGTAGTGAAATTTTTGCGGTAATGTTGGGGGACAGAGAAAGCGCCACGAACCTCTCCAGGTAACATTGAGTACACGCGAAACTAAGTGCATGCCACGGCCGAGCTGCTTTTGGTTAACTTCATCACAAAACTGACGCCGCGAGGGTGCTTCGAATGTAGTCCGAAAAGTAGTGAAATTATTACGGTAATGTTGGAGGACAGAGAAAGCGTCACGAACCTCTCCCGGTAACATTCAGTACACGCGAAACTAACCACATCCCACGGCCGAGCTGCTTTTGGTAAACTTCTTCACAAAACCTGGCGCCGCGAGGGTGCCTGAAATGTAGTCCGAAAAGTAATGAAATCATTTCTTTAATGCTGGGTGTCAGAGAAAGCATCACGAACCTCTCCAGGTAACATTCAGTACACGCGAAACTAACTGCATTCCACGGCCGAGCTGCTTTTGGTTAACTTCGTCACAAAACTGGCGCCGCGAGGGTACTTGAAATGCAGTCCGAAAAGTAGTGAAATTATTACGGTAATGTTGGGGGACAGTGAAAGCGTCACGAACCTCCCCCGGTAACATTCAATACACGCGAAACTAACTGCATCCCACGGCCGAGCTGCTTTTGGTTAACTTCATCACAAAACTGACGCCGCGAGGGTGCTTGAAATATAGACCAAAAAGTAGTGGAATTATTACGGTAGTGTTGGGGGTCAGAGAAAGCGCACGAACCTCTCCCGGTAACATTTAGTACACGCGAAAGTAACTGCATCACACGTTCGACCTGCTTTTGGCTAACTTCGTCACAGAACCTGGCGCCGCGAGGCTGCTTGAAATCTAGTCCGAAACGTAATGAAATTATTACTTTAATGCTGGGGGTCAGAGAAAGCGTCACGAACCTCTCCCAGTAACATTCACTACACGCGAAACTAACTGCATCCCACGGCCGAGCTGCTTTTGATTAACTTCGTCACAGAACCTGGCACCACGAGGGTGCTTGAACTGTTGTCCGAAAAGTAGTGAAATTATTACGGTAATGTTGGGGGTCAGAGAAAGCGTCACAAACCTCTCCCGGTAACATTTAAACACGCGAAACTAACTGCATCACAGGGCCGAGCTCATTCGGTTAACTTCGTCACAGAACCTGGCGCCGCGAGGGTGCTTGAAATGTAGTCCGAAAAGTAGTGAAATTATTACGGTAATGTTGGGGGACAGAGAAAGCGTCGCGGACCTCTCCCGGTAACATTTAGTACACGCGAAACTAACTGCATCACACGTTCGACCTGCTTTTGGCTAACTTCGTCACAGAACCTGGCGCCGCGAGGCTGCTTGAAATCTAGTCCGAAACGTAATGAAATTATTACTTTAATGCTGGGGGTCAGAGAAAGCGTCACGAACCTCTCCCAGTAACATTCACTACACGCGAAACTAACTGCATCCCACGGCCAAACTGCTTTTGCCTAACTTCGTCACAGAACCTGGCGCCGCGAGGCTGCTTGAAATGTAGTCCGAAAAGTAATGAAAATATTACTTTAATGCTTGGGGTCAGAGAAAGCGTCACCAACCTCTCCCAGTAACATTCAGTACATGCACAACTAATTGCATCACACGACCGAGCTGCTTTTGGTTAACTTCGTCACAAAACTGGCGCCGCGAGGGTGCTTGAACTGTAGTCCGAAAAGTAGTGAAATTATTACGGTAATGTTGGGGGTCAGAGAAAGCGTCACAAACCTCTCCCGGTAACATTCAAACACGCGAAACTAACTGCATCACAGGGCCGAGCTCATTCGGTTAACTTCGTCACAGAACCTGGCGCCGCGAGGGTGCTTGAAATCTAGTCCGAAAAGTAGTGAAATTATTACGGTAATGTTGGGGGACAGAGAAAGCGTCGCGGACCTCTCCCGGTAACATTTAGTACACGCGAAACTAACTGCATCCCACGGCCAAGCTGCTTTTGGTTAACTTCGTCACAGAACCTGGCGCCGCGAGGGTGCTTGAACTGTAGTCCGAAAAGTAGTGAAAATATTACGGTAATGTTGGGGGTCAGAGAAAGCGTCACGAACCTCACCCGGTAACATTCACTACACGCAAAACTAATTGCATCACACGGCCGAGCTGCGTTTGGTTAACTTTGTCACAAAACTGGCGCCGCGAGGGTGCTTGAAATGCAGTCCGAAAAGTAGTGAAAATATTACGGTAATGTTGGGGAATAGAGAAAGCGTCACGAACCTCTCCCGGGAACATTCAGCACATGCACAACTAATTGCATCACACGGCCGAGCTGCTTTTGGTTAACTTCGTCACAAAACTGGCGCCGCGAGGGTGCTTGAAATGTAGTCCGAAAAGTAGTGAAATTGTTACGGTAATGTTGGGGGTCATAGAAAGCGTCACAAACCTCTCCCGGTAACACTCAAACACGCGAAACTAACTGCATCACAGGGCCGAGCTGCTTTCGGTTAACTTCGTCACAGAACCTGGCGCCGCGAGGGTGCTTGAAATGTAGTCCGAAAAGTAGTGAAATTATTACGGTAATGTTCGGGGACAGAGAAAGGGCCGCGGACCTCTCCCGGTAACATTTAGTACACGCGAAACTAACTGCATCCCACGGCCGAGCTGCTTTTGGTTAACTTCGTCACAAAACTGGCGCCGCGAGGGTGCTTGAAATGCAGTCCGAAAAGTAGTGAAATTATTACGGTAATGTTGATGAACAGAAAAAGCGTCACGAACCTCTCCCGGTAATATTCAGTACACGCGAAAGTAACTTTATCACACGGTCGAGCTGCTTTTGGCTAACTTCGTCACAGAACCTGGCGCCGCGAGGCTGCTTGAAATGTAGTCCGAAAAGTAATGAAATTATTACTTTAATGCTGGGGGTCAGAGAAAGCGTCACGAACCTCTCCCAGTAACATTCAGTACATGCACAACTAATTGCATCACATGGCCGAGCTGCTTTTGGTTAACTTCGTCACAAAACTGGCGCCGCGAGGGTGCTTGAAATGTAGTCCGAAAAGTAGTGAAATTGTTACGGTAATGTTGGGGGTCAGAGAAAGCATCACAAAGCTCTCACGGTAACATTCAAACACGCGAAACTAACTGCATCACAGGGCCGAGCTGCTTTCGGTTAACTACATCACAGAACCTGGCGCCGCGTGGGAGCTTGAAATGTAGTCCGAAAAGTAGTGAAATTATTACGGTAACGTTGGGTGACAGAGAAAGCGTCGCGGACCTCTCCCGGTAACATTTAGTACACGCGAAACTAACTGCATCCCACGGCCGAGCTGCTTTTGGTAAACTTCTTCACAAAACCTGGGGCCGCGAGGATGCTTGAAATGTAGTCCGAAAATTAATGAAATCATTTCTTTAATGCTGGGGGTCAGAGAACGCATCACGAACCTCTCCAGGTAACATTCAGTACACGCGAAACTAACTGCATCCCGCGGCCGAGCTGCTTTTGGTTAACTTCCTCACAAAACGGGGCGCCGCGAGGGTGCTTGAAATGTAGTCCGAAAAGTAGTGAAATTATTACGGTAATTTTGGGGCTGAGAGAAAGCGTCACGAAATTCTCCCGGTAACATTTAGTACATGCGAAACTAACAGCATCCCACGGCCGAGCTGCTTTTGGTTAACTTCTTCACAAAACCTGGCGCCGCGAGGGTGCTTGAAATGTAGTTCGAAAAGTAAAGAAATCATTTCTTTAATGCTGGGGGTCAGAGAAAGCGTGACAAACCTCTCTCGGTAACATTCACTACACGCAAAACTACATGCATCACACGGCCGAGTTGGTTAACTTCGTCACATAACCTGGCGCCGCGAGGGTTCTCGAAATGTAGTCCGAAAAGTATGGAAATTGTTACGGTAATGTTGGGGGTCAGAGAAAGCGTCACAAACCTCTCCCGGCAACATTCAAACACGCGAAACTAACTGCATCACAGGGCCGAGCTGCTTTCGGTTAACTTCTTCACAGAACCTGGCGCCGCGAGGGCGCTTGAAATGTAGTCCGAAAAGTAGTGAAATTATTACGGTAACGTTGGGTGACAGAGAAAGCGTCGCGGACCTCTCCCGGTAACATTTAGTACACGCGAAACTAACTGCATCCCACGGCCGAGCTGCTTTTGGTAAACTTCTTCACAAAACCTGGGGCCGCGAGGATGTTTGAAATGTAGTCCGAAAAGTAATGAAATCATTTCTTTAATGCTGGGGGTCAGAGAACGCATCACGAACCTCTCCAGGTAACATTCAGTACACGCGAAACTAACTGCATCCCGCTGCCGAGCTGCTTTTGGTTAACTTCTTCACAAAAGCTGGCGCCGCGAGGGTGCTTGAAATGTAGTTCGAAAAGTAAAGAAATCATTTCTTTAATGCTGGGGGTCAGAGAACGCATCACGAACCTCTCCACGTAACATTCAGTACTCGCGAAACTAACTGCATCCCGCGGCCGAGCTGCTTTTGGTTAACTTCCTCACAAAACGGGGCGCCGCGAGGGTGCTTGAAATGTAGTCCGAAAAGTAATGAAATCATTACTTTAATGCCGGGGGTCAGAGAGCGTCACGAACCTCTCCCGGTAACATTCAAACACGCGAAACTAATTGAATCCCACGGCCGAGCTGCTTTTGGTTAACTTCGTCACAAAACCTGGCGCCGCGAGGGTGCTTGAAATGTAGTCCGAAAGGTAGTGAAATTATTCCGGTAATGTTGGGGGTCAGAGAAAGCGTCACGAACCTCTCCCGGTAACATTTAGTACACGCGAAACTAACTGCATCCCACGGCCTTGCTGCTTTTGGTCAACTTCTTCACAAAACCTGGCGCCGCGAGGGTGCTTGAAATGTAGTTCGAAAAGTAAAGAAGTCATTTCTTTAATGCTGGGGGTCAGAGAAAGCATCACGAACCTCTCCAGATAACATTCAGTACACGCGAAACTAACTGCATCCCGCGGCCGAGCTGCTTTTGGTTAACTTCCTCACAATAGGGGGCGCCGCGAGGGTGCTTGAAATGTAGTCCAAAAAGTAGTGAAATTATTACGGTAATGTTGGGGGTCAGAGAAAGCGTGACAAACCTCTCTCGGTAACATTCACTATACGCAAAACTAATTGAATCCCACGGCCGAGCTGCATTTGGTTAACTTCGTCACAAAACCTGGTGCCGCGAGGGTGCTTGATATGTAGTCCGAAAGGTAGTGAAATTATTCCGGTAATGTTGGAGGTCAGAGAAAGCGTCACGAACCTCTCCCGGTAACATTTAGTACACGCGAAACTAACTGCATCCCACGGCCGAGCTGCTTTTGGTTAACTCCTTCACAAAACCTGGCGCCGTGAGGGTGCTTGAAATGTAGTTAGAAAAGTAAAGAAACCATTTCTTTAATGCTGGGGGTCAGAGAAAGCATCAAGAATCTCTCCAGGTAACATTCAGTACACGCGAAACTAACTGCATCCCGCGGCCGAGCTGATTTTGGTTAACTTAGTAAAAAAACGTGGCGGAGCGAGAGTGCTTCAAATGTAGTCCAAAGAGTAGTGAAATTATTAGGGTAATGTTTGGGGTCAGAGCAAGCGTAACGAACCTCTCCCGGTAACATTTAGTACACGCGAAACTAACTGCATCACACGGCGGAGCTGCTTTTGGTTAACTTCGTCACAAAACTGGCGCCGCGAGGGTGCTTGAAATGCAGTCCGAAAAGTAGTGAAATTATTACGGTAATGTTGGGGGACAGAGAAAGCGTCACGAACCTCTCCCGGTAACATTCAATACACGCGAAACTAACTGCATCCCACGGCCGAGCTGCTTTTTGTTAACTTCGTCACAAAACCTGGCGCCGCGAGGGTGCTTGAAATATAGTCCGAAAAGTAATGAAATCAATACTTTAATGCTGAGGGTCCGAGAAAGCGTCACGAACCTCTCCCGGTAACATTCAGTGCACGCGAAAGTAACTGCATCACACGTTCGAGCTGCTTTTGGCTAACTTCGTCACAGAACCTGGCGCCGCGAGGATGCTTGAAATGTAGACCGAAAAGTAATGAAATCATTTCTTTAATGCTGGGGGTCAGAGAACGCATCACGAACCTCTCCAGGTAACATTCAGTACACGCGAAACTAACTGCATCCTGCGGCCGAGCTGCTTTTGGTTAACTTCCTCAAAAAACGGGGCGCCGGGAGGGTGCTTGAAATGTAGTCCGAAAAGTAATGAAATTATTACTTTAATGCTGGGGGTCAGAGAAAGCGTCACGAACCTCTCCCAGTAACATTCACTACACGCGAAACTAACTGCATCCCACGGCCGAGCTGCTTTTGATTAACTTCGTCACAGAACCTGGCGCCACGAGGGTGCTTGAACTGTAGTCCGAAAAGTAGTGAAATTATTACGGTAATGTTCGGGGTCAGAGAAAGCGTCACGAACCTCTCCTGGTAACATTCAGTACACGCAAAACTAATTGCATCACACGGCCGAGCTGCGTTTGGTTAACTTCGTCACAAAACTGGCGCCGCGAGGGTGCTTGAAATGCAGTTCGAAAAGTAGTGAAATTTTTACGGTAATGTTGGGGGACAGAGAAAGCGTCACAAACCTCTCCCGGCAACATTCAAACACGCGAAACTAACTGCATCACAGGGCCGAGCTGCTTTCGGTTAACTTCTTCACAGAACCTGGCGCCGCGAGGGTGCTTGGAATGTAGTCCGAAAAGTAGTGAAATTATTACGGTAACGTTGGGTGACAGAGAAAGCGTCGCGGACCTCTCCCCGTAACATTTAGTACACGCGAAACTAACTGCATCCCACGGCCGAGCTGCTTTTGGTAAACTTCTTCACAAAACCTGGGGCCGCGAGGATGCTTGAAATGTAGACCGAAAAGTAATGAAATCATTTCTTTAATGCTGGGGGTCAGAGAACGCATCACGAACCTCTCCAGGTAACATTCAGTACACGCGAAACTAACTGCATCCTGCGGCCAAGCTGCTTTTGGTTAACTTCCTCACAAAACGGGGCGCCGCGAGGGTGCTTGAAATGTAGACCGAAAAGTAGTGAAATTATTACGGTAATTTTGGGGCTGCGAGAAAGCGTCACGAAACTCCCCCGGTAACATTCAGTACACGCGAAACTAACTGCATCCAACGGCCGAGCTGCTTTTGGTTAACTTCGTCACAAAACCTGGCGCCGCGAGGGTGCTTGAAATGTAGTCCGAAAAGTAATGAAATCATTACTTTAATGCTGGGGGTCAGAGAGCGTGACGAACCTCTCCCGGTAACATTCAAACACGCGAAACTAATTGAATCCCACGTCCGAGCTGCTTTTGGTTAACTTCGTCACAAAACCTGGCGCCGCGAAGGTGCTTGAAATGTAGTCCGAAAGGTAGTGAAATTATTCCGGTAATGTTGGGGGTCAGAGAAAGCGTCACGAACCTCTCCCGGTAACATTTAGTACATGCGAAACTAACTGCATCCCACGGCCGAGCTGCTTTTGGTTAACTTCTTCACAAAACCTGACTCCGCGAGGGTGCTTGAAATGTAGTCCGAAAAGTAATGAAATCATTACTTTAATGCCGGGGGTCAGAGAGCGTCACGAACCTCTCCCGGTAACATTCAAACACGCGAAACTAATTGAATCCCACGGCCGAGCTGCTTTTGGTTAACTTCGTCACAAAACCTGGCGCCGCGAGGGTGCTTGAAATGTAGTCCGAAAGGTAGTGAAATTATTCCGGTAATGTTGGGGGTCAGAGAAAGCGTCACGAACCTCTCCCGGTAACATTTAGTACACGCGAAACTAACTGCATCCCACGGCCGAGCTGCTTTTGGTCAACGTCTTCACAAAACCTGGCGCCGCGAGGGTGCTTGAAATGTAGTTCGAAAAGTAAAGAAGTCATTTCTTTAATGCTGGGGGTCAGAGAAAGCATCACGAACCTCTCCAGATAACATTCAGTACACGCGAAACTAACTGCATCCCGCGGCCGAGCTGCTTTTGGTTAACTTCCTCACAATAGGGGGCGCCGCGAGGGTGCTTGAAATGTAGTCCAAAAAGTAGTGAAATTATTACGGTAATGTTGGGGGTCAGAGAAAGCGTGACAAACCTCTCTCGGTAACATTCACTATACGCAAAACTAATTGAATCCCACGGCCGAGCTGCATTTGGTTAACTTCGTCACAAAACCTGGCGCCGCGAGGGTGCTTGATATGTAGTCCGAAAGGTAGTGAAATTATTCCGGTAATGTTGGAGGTCAGAGAAAGCGTCACGAACCTCTCCCGGTAACATTTAGTACACGCGAAACTAACTGCATCCCACGGCCGAGCTGCTTTTGGTTAACTTCTTCACAAAACCTGGCGCCGCGAGGGTGCTTGAAATGTAGTTAGAAAAGTAAAGAAACCATTTCTTTAATGCTGGGGGTCAGAGAAAGCATCAAGAATCTCTCCAGGTAACATTCAGTACACGCAAAACTAACTGCATCCCGCGGCCGAGCTGATTTTGGTTAACTTAGTAAAAAAACGTGGCGGAGCGAGGGTGCTTCAAATGTAGTCCAAAGAGTAGTGAAATTATTAGGGTAATGTTTGGGGTCAGAGCAAGCGTAACGAACCTCTCCCGGTAACATTTAGTACACGCGAAACTAACTGCATCACACGGCGGAGCTGCTTTTGGTTAACTTCGTCACAAAACTGGCGCCGCGAGGGTGCTTGAAATGCAGTCCGAAAAGTAGTGAAATTATTACGGTAATGTTGGGGGACAGAGAAAGCGTCACGAACCTCTCCCGGTAACATTCAATACACGCGAAACTAACTGCATCCCACGGCCGAGCTGCTTTTTGTTAACTTCGTCACAAAACCTGGCGCCGCGAGGGTGCTTGAAATATAGTCCGAAAAGTAATGAAATCATTACTTTAATGCTGAGGGTCCGAGAAAGCGTCACGAACCTCTCCCGGTAACATTCAGTGCACGCGAAAGTAACTGCATCACACGTTCGAGCTGCTTTTGGCTAACTTCGTCACAGAACCTGGCGCCGCGAGGCTGCTTGAAATCTAGTCCGAAAAGTAATGAAATTATTACTTTAATGCTGGGGGTCAGAGAAAGCGTCACGAACCTCTCCCAGTAACATTCACTACACGCGAAACTAACTGCATCCCACGGCCGAGCTGCTTTTGATTAACTTCGTCACAGAACCTGGCGCCACGAGGGTGCTTGAACTGTAGTCCGAAAAGTAGTGAAATTATTACGGTAATGTTCGGGGTCAGAGAAAGCGTCACGAACCTCTCCTGGTAACATTCAGTACACGCAAAACTAATTGCATCACACGGCCGAGCTGCGTTTGGTTAACTTCGTCACAAAACTGGCGCCGCGAGGGTGCTTGAAATGCAGTTCGAAAAGTAGTGAAATTTTTACGGTAATGTTGGGGGACAGAGAAAGCGTCACAAACCTCTCCCGGCAACATTCAAACACGCGAAACTAACTGCATCACAGGGCCGAGCTGCTTTCGGTTAACTTCTTCACAAAACCTGGGGCCGCGAGGATGCTTGAAATGTAGACCGAAAAGTAATGAAATCATTTCTTTAATGCTGGGGGTCAGAGAACGCATCACGAACCTCTCCAGGTAACATTCAGTACACGCGAAACTAACTGCATCCTGCGGCCGAGCTGCTTTTGGTTAACTTCCTCACAAAACGGGGCGCCGCGAGGGTGCTTGAAATGTAGACCGAAAAGTAGTGAAATTATTACGGTAATTTTGGGGCTGCGAGAAAGCGTCACGAAACTCCCCCGGTAACATTCAGTACACGCGAAACTAACTGCATCCAACGGCCGAGCTGCTTTTGGTTAACTTCGTCACAAAACCTGGCGCCGCGAGGGTGCTTGAAATGTAGTCCGAAAAGTAATGAAATCATTACTTTAATGCTGGGGGTCAGAGAGCGTGACGAACCTCTCCCGGTAACATTCAAACACGCGAAACTAATTGAATCCCACGTCCGAGCTGCTTTTGGTTAACTTCGTCACAAAACCTGGCGCCGCGAAGGTGCTTGAAATGTAGTCCGAAAGGTAGTGAAATTATTCCGGTAATGTTGGGGGTCAGAGAAAGCGTCACGAACCTCTCCCGGTAACATTTAGTACATGCGAAACTAACTGCATCCCACGGCCGAGCTGCTTTTGGTTAACTTCGTCACAAAACCTGGCGCCGCGAAGGTGCTTGAAATGTAGTCCGAAAGGTAGTGAAATTATTCCGGTAATGTTGGGGGTCAGAGAAAGCGTCACGAACCTCTCCCGGTAACATTTAGTACATGCGAAACTAACTGCATCCCACGGCCGAGCTGCTTTTGGTTAACTTCTTCACAAAACCTGACTCCGCGAGGGTGCTTGAAATGTAGTCCGAAAAGTAATGAAATCATTACTTTAATGCCGGGGGTCAGAGAGCGTCACGAACCTCTCCCGGTAACATTCAAACACGCGAAACTAATTGAATCCCACGGCCGAGCTGCTTTTGGTTAACTTCGTCACAAAACCTGGCGCCGCGAGGGTGCTTGAAATGTAGTCCGAAAGGTAGTGAAATTATTCCGGTAATGTTGGGGGTCAGAGAAAGCGTCACGAACCTCTCCCGGTAACATTTAGTACACGCGAAACTAACTGCATCCCACGGCCGAGCTGCTTTTGGTCAACGTCTTCACAAAACCTGGCGCCGCGAGGGTGCTTGAAATGTAGTTCGAAAAGTAAAGAAGTCATTTCTTTAATGCTGGGGGTCAGAGAAAGCATCACGAACCTCTCCAGATAACATTCAGTACACGCGAAACTAACTGCATCCCGCGGCCGAGCTGCTTTTGGTTAACTTCCTCACAATAGGGGGCGCCGCGAGGGTGCTTGAAATGTAGTCCAAAAAGTAGTGAAATTATTACGGTAATGTTGGGGGTCAGAGAAAGCGTGACAAACCTCTCTCGGTAACATTCACTATACGCAAAACTAATTGAATCCCACGGCCGAGCTGCATTTGGTTAACTTCGTCACAAAACCTGGCGCCGCGAGGGTGCTTGATATGTAGTCCGAAAGGTAGTGAAATTATTCCGGTAATGTTGGAGGTCAGAGAAAGCGTCACGAACCTCTCCCGGTAACATTTAGTACACGCGAAACTAACTGCATCCCACGGCCGAGCTGCTTTTGGTTAACTTCTTCACAAAACCTGGCGCCGCGAGGGTGCTTGAAATGTAGTTAGAAAAGTAAAGAAACCATTTCTTTAATGCTGGGGGTCAGAGAAAGCATCAAGAATCTCTCCAGGTAACATTCAGTACACGCAAAACTAACTGCATCCCGCGGCCGAGCTGATTTTGGTTAACTTAGTAAAAAAACGTGGCGGAGCGAGGGTGCTTCAAATGTAGTCCAAAGAGTAGTGAAATTATTAGGGTAATGTTTGGGGTCAGAGCAAGCGTAACGAACCTCTCCCGGTAACATTTAGTACACGCGAAACTAACTGCATCACACGGCGGAGCTGCTTTTGGTTAACTTCGTCACAAAACTGGCGCCGCGAGGGTGCTTGAAATGCAGTCCGAAAAGTAGTGAAATTATTACGGTAATGTTGGGGGACAGAGAAAGCGTCACGAACCTCTCCCGGTAACATTCAATACACGCGAAACTAACTGCATCCCACGGCCGAGCTGCTTTTTGTTAACTTCGTCACAAAACCTGGCGCCGCGAGGGTGCTTGAAATATAGTCCGAAAAGTAATGAAATCATTACTTTAATGCTGAGGGTCCGAGAAAGCGTCACGAACCTCTCCCGGTAACATTCAGTGCACGCGAAAGTAACTGCATCACACGTTCGAGCTGCTTTTGGCTAACTTCGTCACAGAACCTGGCGCCGCGAGGCTGCTTGAAATCTAGTCCGAAAAGTAATGAAATTATTACTTTAATGCTGGGGGTCAGAGAAAGCGTCACGAACCTCTCCCAGTAACATTCACTACACGCGAAACTAACTGCATCCCACGGCCGAGCTGCTTTTGATTAACTTCGTCACAGAACCTGGCGCCACGAGGGTGCTTGAACTGTAGTCCGAAAAGTAGTGAAATTATTACGGTAATGTTCGGGGTCAGAGAAAGCGTCACGAACCTCTCCTGGTAACATTCAGTACACGCAAAACTAATTGCATCACACGGCCGAGCTGCGTTTGGTTAACTTCGTCACAAAACTGGCGCCGCGAGGGTGCTTGAAATGCAGTTCGAAAAGTAGTGAAATTTTTACGGTAATGTTGGGGGACAGAGAAAGCGTCACAAACCTCTCCCGGCAACATTCAAACACGCGAAACTAACTGCATCACAGGGCCGAGCTGCTTTCGGTTAACTTCTTCACAAAACCTGGGGCCGCGAGGATGCTTGAAATGTAGACCGAAAAGTAATGAAATCATTTCTTTAATGCTGGGGGTCAGAGAACGCATCACGAACCTCTCCAGGTAACATTCAGTACACGCGAAACTAACTGCATCCTGCGGCCGAGCTGCTTTTGGTTAACTTCCTCACAAAACGGGGCGCCGCGAGGGTGCTTGAAATGTAGACCGAAAAGTAGTGAAATTATTACGGTAATTTTGGGGCTGCGAGAAAGCGTCACGAAACTCCCCCGGTAACATTCAGTACACGCGAAACTAACTGCATCCAACGGCCGAGCTGCTTTTGGTTAACTTCGTCACAAAACCTGGCGCCGCGAGGGTGCTTGAAATGTAGTCCGAAAAGTAATGAAATCATTACTTTAATGCTGGGGGTCAGAGAGCGTGACGAACCTCTCCCGGTAACATTCAAACACGCGAAACTAATTGAATCCCACGTCCGAGCTGCTTTTGGTTAACTTCGTCACAAAACCTGGCGCCGCGAAGGTGCTTGAAATGTAGTCCGAAAGGTAGTGAAATTATTCCGGTAATGTTGGGGGTCAGAGAAAGCGTCACGAACCTCTCCCGGTAACATTTAGTACATGCGAAACTAACTGCATCCCACGGCCGAGCTGCTTTTGGTTAACTTCTTCACAAAACCTGACTCCGCGAGGGTGCTTGAAATGTAGTCCGAAAAGTAATGAAATCATTACTTTAATGCTGGGGGTCAGAGAGCGTCACGAACCTCTCCCGGTAACATTCAAACACGCGAAACTAATTGAATCCCACGTCCGAGCTGATTTTGGTTAACTTAGTAAAAAAACGTGGCGGAGCGAGGGTGCTTTAAATGTAGTCCAAAGAGTAGTGAAATTATTACGGTAATGTTTGGGGTCAGAGAAAGCGTAACGAACCTCTCCCGGTAACATTTAGTACACGCGAAACTAACTGCATCACACGGCGGAGCTGCTTTTGGTTAACTTCGTCACAAAACTGGCACCGCGAGGGTGCTTGAAATGCAGTCCGAAAAGTAGTGAAATTATTACGGTAATGTTGGGGGACAGAGAAAGCGTCACGAACCTCTCCCGGTAACATTCAATACACGCGAAACTAACTGCATCCCACGGCCGAGCTGCTTTTTGTTAACTTCGTCACAAAACCTGGCGCCGCGAGGGTGCTTGAAATCTAGTTCGAAAAGTAATGAAATTATTACTTTAATGCTGGGGGTCAGAGAAAGCGTCACGAACCTCTCCCAGTAACATTCACTACACGCGAAAACTAACTGCATCTCACGGCCGAGCTGCTTTTGATTAACTTCGTCACAGAACCTGGCGCCACGAGGGTGCTTGAACTGCAGTCCGAAAAGTAGTGAAATTATTACGGTAATGTTCGGGGTCAGAGAAAGCGTCACGAACCTCTCCTGGTAACATTCAGTACACGCAAAACTAATTGCATCACACGGCCGAGCTACGTTTGGTTAACTTCGTCGCAAAACTGGCGCCGCGAGGGTGCTTGAAATGCAGTTCGAAATGTAGGGAAATTTTTACGGTAATGTTGGGGGACAGAGAAAACGTCACGAACCTCTCCCGGTAACATTTAGTACACGCGAAACTAACTGCATCCAACGGCCGAGCTGCTTTTGGTTAACTTCTTCAAAAAACCTGGCGCCGCGAGGGTGCTTGAAATGTAGTTCGAAAAGTAAAGAAATCATTTCTTTAATGCTGGGGGTCAGAGAAAGCATCACGAACCTCTCCAGATAACAATCAGTACACGCGAAACTAATTGAATCCCGCGGCCGAGCTGCTTTTGGTTAACTTCCTCACAAAAGGGGGCGCCGCGAGGGTGCTCGAAATGTAGTCCAAAAAGTAGTGAAATTATTACGGTAATGTTGGGGGTGAGAGAAAGCGTGACAAACCTCTCTCGGTAACATTCACTATACGCAAAACTCCATGCATGACACGGCCGAGCTGCTTTTGGTTAACTTCGTCACATAACCTGGCGCCGCGAGGGTGCTTGAAATGTAGTCCGAAAAGTAGTGAAATTAATATGGTAATTTGGGGCTGAGAGAAAGCGTCAGGAAACTCTCCCGGTAACATTCAGTACACGCGAAACTAACTGCATCCCACGGCCGAGCTGCTTTTGGTTAACTTCGTCACAAAACCTGGCGCCGCGAGGGCGCTTGAAATGTAGTCCGAAAAGTAATGAAATCATTACTTTAATGCTGGGGCTCAGAGAGCGTCACGAACCTCTCCCGGTAACATTCAGTACACGCGAAACTAATGGAATCCCACGGCCGAGCTGCTTTTGGTTAACTTCGTCACAAAACCTGGCGCCGCGAGGGTGCTTGATATGTAGTCCGAAAGGTAGTGAAATTATTCCGGTAATGTTGGAGGTCAGAGAAAGCGTCACGAACCTCTCCCGGTAACATTTAGTACACGCGAAACTAACTGCATCCCACGGCCGAGCTGCTTTTGGTTAACTTCTTCACAAAACCTGGCGCCGCGAGGGTGCTTGAAATGTAGTTAGAAAAGTAAAGAAACCATTTCTTTAATGCTGGGGGTCAGAGAAAGCATCAAGAACCTCTCCAGGTAACATTCAGTACACGCAAAACTAACTGCATCCCGCGGCCGAGCTGATTTTGGTTAACTTAGTAAAAAACGTGGCGGAGCGAGGGTGCTTGAAATATAGTCCGCAAAGTAATGAAATCATTACTTTAATGCTGAGGGTCCGAGAAAGCGTCACGAACCTCTCCCGGTAACATTCAGTGCACGCGAAAGTAACTGCATCACACGTTCGAGCTGCTTTTGGCTAACTTCGTCACAAAACTGGCGCCACGAGGGTGCTTGAAATGCAGTCCGAAAAGTAGTGAAATTATTACGGTAATGTTGGTGGACAGAGAAAGCGTCACGAACCTCTCCCGGTAACATTCAATACACGCGAAACTAACTGCATCCCACGGCAGAGCTGCTTTTTGTTAACTTCGTCACAAAACCTGGCGCCGCGAGGGTGCTTGAAATATAGTCCGCAAAGTAATGAAATCATTACTTTAATGCTGAGGGTCCGAGAAAGCGTCACGAACCTCTCCCGGTAACATTCAGTGCACGCGAAAGTAACTGCATCACACGTTCGAGCTGCTTTTGGCTAACTTCGTCACAGAACCTGGCGCCGCGAGGCTGCTTGAAATCTAGTCCGAAAAGTAATGAAATTATTACTTTAATGCTGGGGGTCAGAGAAAGCGTCACGAACCTCTCCCAGTAACATTCACTACACGCGAAACTAACTGCATCCCACGGCCGACCTGCTTTTGATTAACTTCGTCACAGAACCTGGCGCCACGAGGGTGCTTGAACTGTAGTCCGAAAAGTAGTGAAATTATTACGGTAATGTTCGGGGTCAGAGAAAGCGTCACGAACCTCTCCTGGTAACATTCAGTACACGCAAAACTAATTGCATCACACGGCCGAGCTGCGTTTGGTTAACTTCGTCACAAAACTGGCGCCGCGAGGGTGCTTGAAATGCAGTTCGAAAAGTAGTGAAATTTTTACGGTAATGTTGGGGGACAGAGAAAGCGTCACAAACCTCTCCCGGCAACATTCAAACACTCGAAACTAACTGCATCACAGGGCCGAGCTGCTTTCGGTTAACTTCTTCACAGAACCTGGCGCCGCGAGGGTGCTTGAAATGTAGTCCGAAAAGTAGTGAAATTATTACGGTAACGTTGGGTGACAGAGAAAGCGTCGCGGACCTCTCCCGGTAACATTTAGTACACGCGAAACTAACTGCATCCCACGGCCGAGCTGCTTTTGGTAAACTTCTTCACAAAACCTGGGGCCGCGAGGATGCTTGAAATGTAGACCGAAAAGTAATGAAATCATTTCTTTAATGCTGGGGGTCAGAGAACGCATCACGAACCTCTCCAGGTAACATTCAGTACACGCGAAACTAACTGCATCCTGCGGCCGAGCTGCTTTTGGTTAACTTCCTCACAAAACGGGGCGCCGCGAGGGTGCTTGAAATGTAGTCCGAAAAGTAGTGAAATTATTACGGTAATTTTGGGGCTGAGAGAAAGCGTCACGAAACTCCCCCGGTAACATTCAGTACACGCGAAACTAACTGCATCCAACGGCCGAGCTGCTTTTGGTTAACTTCGTCACAAAACCTGGCGCCGCGAGGGTGCTTGAAATGTAGTCCGAAAAGTAATGAAATCATTACTTTAATGCTGGGGGTCAGAGAGCGTCACAAACCTCTCCCGGCAACATTCAAACACTCGAAACTAACTGCATCACAGGGCCGAGCTGCTTTCGGTTAACTTCTTCACAGAACCTGGCGCCGCGAAGGTGCTTGAAATGTAGTCCGAAAGGTAGTGAAATTATTCCGGTAATGTTGGGGGTCAGAGAAAGCGTCACGAACCTCTCCCGGTAACATTTAGTACATGCGAAACTAACTGCATCCCACGGCCGAGCTGCTTTTGGTTAACTTCTTCACAAAACCTGACTCCGCGAGGGTGCTTGAAATGTAGTTCGAAAAGTAAAGAAACCATTTCTTTAATGCTGGGGGTCAGAGAAAGCATCAAGAACCTCTCCAGGTAACATTCAGTACACGCAAAACTAACTGCATCCCGCGGCCGAGCTGATTTTGGTTAACTTAGTAAAAAAACGTGGCGGAGCGAGGGTGCTTTAAATGTAGTCCAAAGAGTAGTGAAATTATTACGGTAATGTTTGGGGTCAGAGAAAGCGTAACGAACCTCTCCCGGTAACATTTAGTACACGCGAAACTAACTGCATCACACGGCGGAGCTGCTTTTGGTTAACTTCGTCACAAAACTGGCACCGCGATGGTGCTTGAAATGCAGTCCGAAAAGTAGTGAAATTATTACGGTAATGTTGGGGGACAGAGAAAGCGTCACGAACCTCTCCCGGTAACATTCAATACACGCGAAACTAACTGCATCCCACGGCCGAGCTGCTTTTTGTTAACTTCGTCACAAAACCTGGCGCCGCGAGGGTGCTTGAAATCTGGTCCGAAAAGTAATGAAATTATTACTTTAATGCTGGGGGTCAGAGAAAGCGTCACGAACCTCTCCCAGTAACATTCACTACACGCGAAAACTAACTGCATCTCACGGCCGAGCTGCTTTTGATTAACTTCGTCACAGAACCTGGCGCCACGAGGGTGCTTGAAATGCAGTTCGAAAAGTAGTGAAATTTTTACGGTAATGTTGGGGGACAGAGAAAACGTCACGAACCTCTCCCGGTAACATTTAGTACACGCGAAACTAACTGCATCCCACGGCCGAGCTGCTTTTGGTTAACTTCTTCAAAAAACCTGGCGCCGCGAGGGTACTTGAAATGTAGTTCGAAAAGTAAAGAAATCATTTCTTTAATGCTGGGGGTCAGAGAAAGCATCACGAACCTCTCCAGATAACAATCAGTACACGCGAAACTAATTGAATCCCGCGGCCGAGCTGCTTTTGGTTAACTTCCTCACAAAAGGGGGCGCCGCGAGGGTGCTCGAAATGTAGTCCAAAAAGTAGTGAAATTATTACGGTAATGTTGGGGGTGAGAGAAAGCGTGACAAACCTCTCTCGGTAACATTCACTATACGCAAAACTCCATGCATCACACGGCCGAGCTGCTTTTGGTTAACTTCGTCACATAACCTGGCGCCGCGAGGGTGCTTGAAATGTAGTCCGAAAAGTAGTGAAATTATTATGGTAATTTTGGGGCTGAGAGAAAGCGTCACGAAACTCTCCCGGTAACATTCAGTACACGCGAAACTAACTGCATCCTACGGCCGAGCTGCTTTTGGTTAACTTCGTCACAAAACCTGGCGCCGCGAGGGTGCTTGAAATGTAGTTCGAAAAGTAAAGAAATCATTTCTTTAATGCTGGGGGTCAGAGAAAGCATCAAGAACCTCTCCAGGTAACATTCAGTACACGCAAAACTAACTGCATCCCGCGGCCGAGCTGATTTTGGTTAACTTAGTAAAAAAAACGTGGCGGAGTGAGGGTGCTTTAAATGTAGTCCAAAGAGTAGTGAAATTATTACGGTAATGTTTGGGGTCAGAGAAAGCGTAACGAACCTCTCCCGGTAACATTTAGTACACGCGAAACTAACTGCATCACACGGCGGAGCTGCTTTTGGTTATCTTCGTCACAAAACTGGCGCCGCGAAGGTGCTTGAAATGCAGTCCGAAAAGTAGTGAAATTATTACGGTAATGTTGGGGGACAGAGAAAGCGTCACGAATCTCTCCCGGTAACATTCAGTGCACGCGAAAGTAACTGCATCACACGTTCGAGCTGCTTTTGGCTAACTTCGTCACAGAACCTGGCGCCGCGAGGCTGCTTGAAATCTAGTCCGAAAAGTAATGAAATTATTACTTTAATGCTGGGGGTCAGAGAAAGCGTCACGAACCTCTCCCAGTAACATTCACTACACGCGAAACTAACTGCATCCCACGGCCGAGCTGCTTTCGATTAACTTCGTCACAGAACCTGGCGCCACGAGGGTGCTTGAACTGTAGTCCGAAAAGTGGTGAAATTATTACGGTACTGTTCGGGGTCAGAGAAAGCGTCACGAACCTCTCCCGGTAACATTCAGTACACGCAAAACTAATTGCATCACACGGCCGAGCTGCGTTTGGTTAACTTCGTCACAAAACTGGTGCCGCGAGGGTGCTTGAAATGCAGTTCGAAAAGTAGTGAAATTTTTACGGTAATGTTGGGGGACAGAGAAAGCGTCACGAACCTCTCCAGGTAACAATCAGTACACGCGAAACTAAGTTCATGCCACGGCCGAGCTGCTTTTGGTTAACTTCATCACAAAACTGACGCCGCGAGGGTGCTTCGAATGTAATGCGAAAAGTAGTGAAATTATTACGGTAATGTTGGAGGACAGAGAAAGCGTCACGAACCTCTCCCGGTAACATTCAGTACACGCGAAACTAACCGCATCCCACGGCCGAGCTGCATTTGGTTAACTTCGTCACAAAACGTGGCGCCGCGAGGGTGCTTGAAATATAGTCCAAAAAGTAGTGAAATTATTACGGTAGTGTTGGGGGTCAGAGAAAACGCACGAACCTCTCCCGGTAACATTTAGTACACGCGAAACTAACCGCATCACACGGTCGAGCTGCTTTTGGTTAACTTCTTCACAAAACCTGGGGCCGCGAGGATGCTTGAAATGTAGTCCGAAAAGTAATGAAATTATTCCGGTAATGTTGGGGGTCAGAGAAAGCGTCACGAACCTCTCCCGGTGACATTCAATGCACGCAAAACTAACTGCATCACACGGCCAAGCTGCTTTTGGTTAACTTCGTCACAGAACCTGGCGCCGCGAGGGGGCTTGAAATGTAGTCCGAAAAGTAGTGAAATTATTACGCTAATTTTGGGGGTCTGAGAAAGCGTCGCGAACCTCTCCCGGTAACATTCAATACACGCGAAACTAACTGCATCCCACGGCCGAGCTGATTTTGGTTAACTTCGTCAAAAAACGTGGCGGAGCGAGGGTGCTTTAAATGTAGTCCAAAGAGTAGTAAAATTATTACGCTAATGTTTGGGGTCAGAGAAAGCGTCACGAACCTCTCCCGGTAACATTTAGTACACGCGAAACAAACTGCATCACACGGCGGAGCTGCTTTTGGTTAACTTCGTCACAAAACTGGCGCCGCGAGGGTGCTTTAAATGCAGTCCGAAAAGTAGTGAAATTATTACGGTAATGTTGGGGGACAGAGAAAGCGTCACGAACCTCTCCCGGTAACATTCAGTACACGCGAAAGTAACTGCATCACACGGTCGAGCTGCTTTTGGCTAACTTCGTCACAGAACCTGGCGCCGCGAGGCTGCTTGAAATGTAGTCCGAAAAGTAATGAAATTATTAATTTAATGCTGGGGGTCAGAGAAAGCGTCACGAACCTCTCCCAGTAACATTCACTACACGCGAAACTAACTGCATCCCACGGCCGAGCTGCTTTTGATTAACTTCGTCACAGAACCTGGCGCCGCGAGGGTGCTTGAACTGTAGTCCGAAAAGTAGTGAAATTATTACGGTAATGTTGGGGGTCAGAGAAAGCGTCACGAACCTCTCCCGGTAACATTCAGTACGCCCAAAACTAATTGAATCCCGCGGCCGAGCTTCATTTGGTTAACTTCCTCACAAAAGGGGGCGCCGCGAGGGTGCTCGAAATGTAGTCCAAAAAGTAGTGAAATTATTACGGTAATGTTGGGGGTCAGAGAAAGCGTGACAAACCTCTCTCGGTAACATTCACTATACGCAAAACTACATGCATCACACGGCCGAGCTGATTTTGGTTAACTTCGTCAAAAAACGTTACGGAGCGAGGGTGCTTTAAATGTAGTCCAAAGAGTAGTGATATTATTACGCTAATGTTTGAGGTCAGAGAAAGCGTCACGAACCTCTCCCGGTAACATTTAGTACACGCGAAACAAACTGCATCACACGGCGGAGCTGCTTTTGGTTAACTTCGTCACAGAACCTGGCGCCGCGAGGGGGCTTGAAATGTAGTCCGAAAAGTAGTGAAATTATTACGGTAACTTTGGGGGTCTGAGAAAGCGTCACGAACCTCTCCCGGTAACATTCAATACACGCGAAACTAACTGCATCCCACGGCCGAGCTGATTTTGGTTAACTTCGTCAAAAAACGTGGCGGAGCGAGGGTGCTTTAAATGTAGTCCAAAGAGTAGTGAAATTATTACGCTAATGTTTGGGGTCAGAGAAAGCGTCACGAACCTCTCCCGGTAACATTTAGTACACGCGAAACAAACTGCATCACACGGCGGAGCTGCTTTTGGTTAACTTCGTCACAAAACTGGCGCCGCGAGGGTGCTTGAAATGCAGTCCGAAAAGTAGTGAAATTATTACGGTAATGTTAGGGGACAGAGAAAGCGTCACGAACCTCTCCCGGTAACATTCAGTACACGCAAAACTAACTGCATCAAACGCCAAGCTGCTTTTGGTTAACTTCGTCACAAAACTGGCGCCGCGAGGGTGCTTGAAATGCAGTCCGAAAAGTAGTGAAATTATTACGGTAATGTTGTGGGACAGAGAAATCGTCACGAACCTCTCCCGGTAACATTCAGTACACGCGAAACTAACTGCATCGACGGCCGAGCTGCTTTTGGTAAACTTCTTCACAAAACCTGGCGCCGCGAGGGTGCTTGAAATGTAGTCCAAAAAGTAATGAAATCATTTCTTTAATGCTGGGGGTCTGAGAAAGCATCACGAACCTCACCCGGTAACATTCAGTACACGCGAAAGTAACTGCATCACACGGTCGAGCTGCTTTTGGCTAACTTCGTCACAGAACCTGGCGCCGCGAGGCTGCTTGAAATGTAGTCCGAAAAGTAATGAAATTAATAATTTAATGCTGGGGGTCAGAGAAAGCGTCACGAACCTCTCCCAGTAACATTCACTACACGCGAAACTAACTGCATCCCACGGCCGAGCTGCTTTTGATTAACTTCGTCACAGAACCTGGCGCCGCGAGGGTGCTTGAACTGTAGTCCGAAAAGTAGTGAAATTATTACGGTAATGTTGGGGGTCAGAGAAAGCGTCACGAACCTCTCCCGGTAACATTCAGTACGCCCAAAACTAATTGAATCCCGCGGCCGAGCTGCTTTTGGTTAACTTCCTCACAAGAGGGGGCGCCGCGAGGGTGCTCGAAATGTAGTCCAAAAAGTAGTGAAATTATTACGGTAATGTTGGGGGTCAGAGAAATCGTGACAAACCTCTCTCGGTAACATTCACTATACGCAAAACTACATGCATCACACGGCCGAGCTGCTTTTGATTAACTTCGTCACAGAACCTGGCGCCGCGAGGGTGCTTGAAATGTAGTCCGAAAAGTAGTGAAATTTTTATGGTAATTTTGGGGCTGAGAGAAAGCGTCACGAAACTCTCCCGGTAACATTCAGTACACGCGAAACTAACTGCATCACACGTTCGAGCTGCTTTTGGCTAACTTCGTCACAGAACCTGGCGCCGCGAGGCTGCTTGAAATCTAGTCCGAAAAGTAATGAAATTATTACTTTAATGCTGGGGGTCAGAGAAAGCGTCACGAACCTCTCCCAGTAACATTCACTACACGCGAAACTAACTGCATCGCACGACCGAGCTGCTTTTGATTAACTTCGTCACAGAACCTGGCACCACGAGGGTGCTTGAACTGTAGTCCGAAAAGTAGTGAAATTATTACGGTAATGTTCGGGGTCAGAGAAAGCGTCACGAACCTCTCCCGGTAACATTCAGTACACGCAAAACTAATTGCATCACACGGCCGAGCTGCGTTTGGTTAACTTCGTCACAAAACTGGTGCCGCGAGGGTGCTTGAAATGCAGTTCGAAAAGTAGTGAAATTTTTACGGTAATGTTGGGGGACAGAGAAAGCGTCACGAACCTCTCCAGGTAACATTCAGTACACGCGAAACTAAGTGCATGCCACGGCCGAGCTGCTTTTGGTTAACTTCATCACAAAACTGACGCCGCGAGGGTGCTTCGAATGTAGTCCGAAAAGTAGTGAAATTATTACGGTAATGTTGGAGGACAGAGAAAGCGTCACGAACCTCTCCAGGTAACATTCAGTACACGCGAAACTAACCGCATCCCACGGCCGAGCTGCATTTGGTTAACTTCGTCACAAAACGTGGCGCCGCGAGGGTGCTTGAAATATAGTCCAAAAAGTAGTGAAATTATTACGGTAGTGTTGGGGGTCAGAGAAAGCGCACGAACCTCTCCCGGTAACATTTAGTACACGCGAAACTAACCGCATCACACGGTCGAGCTGCTTTTGGTTAACTTCTTCACAAAACCTGGGGCCGCGAGGATGCTTGAAATGTAGTCCGAAAAGTAATGAAATTATTCCGGTAATGTTGGGGGTCAGAGAAAGCGTCACGAACCTCTCCCGGTGACATTCAGTACACGCAAAACTAACTGCATCACACGGCCAAGCTGCTTTTGGTTAACTTCGTCAAAAAACGTGGTGGAGCAAGGGTGCTTTAAATGTAGTCCAAAGAGTAGTGAAATTATTACGCTAATGTTTGGGGTCAGAGAAAGCGTCACGAACCTCTCCCAGTAACATTTAGTACACGCGAAACAAACTGCATCCCACGGCCGAGCTGATTTTGGTTAACTTCGTCAAAAAACGTGGCGGAGCGAGGGTGCTTTAAATGTAGTCCAAAGAGTAGTGAAATTATTACGCTAATGTTTGGGGTCAGAGAAAGCGTCACGAACCTCTCCCGGTAACATTTAGTACACGCGAAACAAACTGCATCACACGGCGGAGCTGCTTTTGGTTAACTTCGTCACAAAACTGGCGCCGCGAGGGTGCTTGAAATGCAGTCCGAAAAGTAGTGAAATTATTACGGTAATGTTAGGGGACAGAGAAAGCGTCACGAACCTCTCCCGGTAACATTCAGTACACGCAAAACTAACTGCATCAAACGCCAAGCTGCTTTTGGTTAACTTCGTCACAAAACTGGCGCCGCGAGGGTGCTTGAAATGCAGTCCGAAAAGTAGTGAAATTATTACGGTAATGTTGTGGGACAGAGAAATCGTCACGAACCTCTCCCGGTAACATTCAGTACACGCGAAACTAACTGCATCGACGGCCGAGCTGCTTTTGGTAAACTTCTTCACAAAACCTGGCGCCGCGAGGGTGCTTGAAATGTAGTCCAAAAAGTAATGAAATCATTTCTTTAATGCTGGGGGTCTGAGAAAGCATCACGAACCTCACCCGGTAACATTCAGTACACGCGAAAGTAACTGCATCACACGGTCGAGCTGCTTTTGGCTAACTTCGTCACAGAACCTGGCGCCGCGAGGCTGCTTGAAATGTAGTCCGAAAAGTAATGAAATTATTAATTTAATGCTGGGGGTCAGAGAAAGCGTCACGAACCTCTCCCAGTAACATTCACTACACGCGAAACTAACTGCATCCCACGGCCGAGCTGCTTTTGATTAACTTCGTCACAGAACCTGGCGCCGCGAGGGTGCTTGAACTGTAGTCCGAAAAGTAGTGAAATTATTACGGTAATGTTGGGGGCCAGAGAAAGCGTCACGAACCTCTCCCGGTAACATTCAGTACGCCCAAAACTAATTGAATCCCGCGGCCGAGCTGCTTTTGGTTAACTTCCTCACAAAAGGGGGCGCCGCGAGGGTGCTCGAAATGTAGTCCAAAAAGTAGTGAAATTATTACGGTAATGTTGGGGGTCAGAGAAATCGTGACAAACCTCTCTCGGTAACATTCACTATACGCAAAACTACATGCATCACACGGCCGAGCTGCTTTTGGTTAACTTCGTCACATAACCTGGCGCCGCGAGGGTGCTTGAAATGTAGTCCGAAAAGTAGTGAAATTTTTATGGTAATTTTGGGGCTGAGAGAAAGCGTCACGAAACTCTCCCGGTAACATTCAGTACACGCGAAACTAACTGCATCACATGGCCGAGCTGCTTTTGGTTAAGTTCGTCACAAAACCTGGCGCCGCGAGGGTGCTTGAAATGTAGTCCGAAAAGGAATGAAATCATTACTTTAATGCTGGGGGTCAGAGAGCGTCACGAACCTCTCCCGGTAACATTCAGTACACGCGAAACTAACTGCATCACACGGCGGAGCTGCTATTGGTTAACTTCGTCACAAAACTGGCGCCGCGAGGGTGCTTGAAATGCAGTCCGAAAAGTGGTGAAATTATTACGGTAATGTTGGGGGACAGAGAAAGCGTCACGAATCTCTCCCGGTAACATTCAGTGCACGCGAAAGTAACTGCATCACACGTTCGAGCTGCTTTTCGCTAACTTCGTCACAGAACCTGGCGCCGCGAGGCTGCTTGAAATCTAGTCCGAAAAGTAATGAAATTATTACTTTAATGCTGGGGGTCAGAGAAAGCGTCACGAACCTCTCCCAGTAACATTCACTACACGCGAAACTAACTGCATCCCACGACCGAGCTGCTTTTGATTAACTTCGTCACAGAACCTGGCACCACGAGGGTGCTTGAACTGTAGTCCGAAAAGTAGTGAAATTATTACGGTAATGTTCGGGGTCAGAGAAAGCGTCACGAACCTCTCCCGGTAACATTCAGTACACGCAAAACTAATTGCATCACACGGCCGAGCTGCGTTTGGTTAACTTCGTCACAAAACTGGTGCCGCGAGGGTGCTTGAAATGCAGTTCGAAAAGTAGTGAAATTTTTACGGTAATGTTGGGGGACAGAGAAAGCGTCACGAACCTCTCCAGGTAACATTCAGTACACGCGAAACTAAGTGCATGCCACGGCCGAGCTGCTTTTGGTTAACTTCATCACAAAACTGACGCCGCGAGGGAGCTTCGAATGTAGTCCGAAAAGTAGTGAAATTATTACGGTAATGTTGGAGGACAGAGAAAGCGTCACGAACCTCTCCAGGTAACATTCAGTACACGCGAAACTAACCGCATCCCACGGCCAAGCTGCTTTTGGTTAACTTCGTCAAAAAACGTGGTGGAGCGAGGGTGCTTTAAATGTAGTCCAAAGAGTAGTGAAATTATTACGCTAATGTTTGGGGTCAGAGAAAGCGTCACGAACCTCTCCCAGTAACATTTAGTACACGCGAAACAAACTGCATCACACGGCGGAGCTGCTTTTGGTTAACTTCGTCACAAAACTGGCGCCGCGAGGGTGCTTGAAATGCAGTCCGAAAAGTAGTGAAATAATTACGGTAATGTTGTGGGACAGAGAAAGCGTCACGAACCTCTCCCGGTAACATTCAGTACACGCGAAACTAACTGCATCCCACGGCCGAGCTGCTTTTGGTAAACTTCTTCACAAAACCTGGCGCCGCGAGGGTGCTTGAAATGTAGTCCAAAAAGTAAAGAAATCATTTCTTTAATGCTGGGGGTCTGAGAAACATCACGAACCTCTCCCGGTAACATTCAGTACACGCGAAAGTAACTGCATCACACGGTCGAGCTGCTTTTGGCTAACTTCGTCACAGAACCTGGCGCCGCGAGGCTGCTTGAAATGTAGTCCGAAAAGTAATGAAATTATTAATTTAATGCTGGGGGTCAGAGAAAGCGTCACGAACCTCTCCCAGTAACATTCACTACACGCGAAACTAACCGCATCCCACGGCCGAGCTGCATTTGGTTAACTTCGTCACAAAACGTGGCGCCGCGAGGGTGCTTGAAATATAGTCCAAAAATAGTGAAATTATTACGGTAATGTTGGGGGTCATAGAAAGCGTCACGAACGTCTCCCGGTAACATTTAGTACACGCGAAACTAACTCCATCCCACGGCCGAGCTGCTTTTGGTTAACTTCTTCACAAAACCTGGCGCCGCGAGGGTGCTTGAAATGTAGTTCGAAAAGTAAAGAAATCATTTCTTTAATGCTGGGGGTTAGAGAAAGCGTGACAAACCTCTCTCGGTAACATTCACTACACGCAAAACTACATGCATCACACGGCCGAGCTGCTTTTGGTTAACTTCGTCACATAACCTGGCGCCGCGAGGGTGCTCGAAATGTAGTCCGAAAAGTAGTGAAATTGTTACGGTAATGTTGGGGGTCAGAGAAAGCGTCACAAACCTCTCCCGGCAACATTCAAACACGCGAAACTAACTGCATCACAGGGCCGAGCTGCTTTCGGTTAACTTCTTCACAGAACCTGGCGCCGCGAGGGTGCTTGAAATGTAGTCCGAAAAGTAGTGAAATTATTGCGGTAACGTTGGGGGACAGAGAAAGCGTCGCGGACCTCTCCCGGTAACATTTAGTACACGCGAAACTAACTGCATCCCACGGTCGAGCTGCTTTTGGTAAACTTCTTCACAAAACCTGGGGCCGCGAGGGTGCTTGAAATGTAGTCCGAAAAGTAATGAAATCATTTCTTTAATGCTGGGGGTCAGAGAAAGCATCACGAACCTCTCCAGGTAACATTCAGTACACGCGAAACTAACTGCATTCCACGGCCGAGCTGCTTTTGGTTAACTTCGCCACAAAACGTGGCGCCGGGAGGGTGCTTGAAATGTAGTCCAAAAAGTAGTGAAATTATTACGGTAATGTTGGGGGTTAGAGAAAGCGTCACGAACCTCTCCCGGTAACATTTAGTACACGCGAAACGAACCGCATCACACCGCCGAGCTGCTTTTGGTTAACTTCGTCACAAAACCTGGCGCCGCGAGGGTGCTTGAAATGTAGTCCGAAAGGTAGTGAAATTATTCCGGTAATGTTGGGCGTCAGAGAAAGCGTCACGAACCTCTCCCGGTAACATTCAAACACGCGAAACTAACTGCATCACAGGGCCGAGAGGCTTTCGGTTAACTTCGTCACAGAACCTGGCGCCGCGAGGGTGCTTGAAATGTAGTCCGAAAAGTAGTGAAATTATTACGGTAATGTTGGGCGACAGAGAAAGCGTCGCGGACCTCTCCCGGTAACATTTAGTACACGCGAAACTAACTGCATCCCACGGCCGAGCTGCTTTTGGTTAACTTCGTCACAAAACTGGCGCCGCGAGGGGGCTTGAAATGTAGTCCGAAAAGTAGTGAAATTATTACGGTAATTTTGGGGGTCTGAGAAAGCGTCACGAACCTCTCCCGGTAACATTCAATACACGCATAACTAAATGCATCCCGCGGCCGAGCTGATTTTGGTTAACTTAGTAAAAAAACGTGGCGGAGCGAGGGTGCTTTAAATGTAGTCCAAAGAGTAGTGAAATTATTACGGTAATGTTTGGGGTCAGAGAAAGCGTAACGAACCTCTCCCGGTAACATTTAGTACACGCGAAACTAACTGCATCACACGGCGGAGCTGCTTTTGGTTAACTTCGTCACAAAACCTGGCGCCGCGAGGGTGCTTGAAATGTAGTCCGAAAAGTAATGAAATCATTACTTTAATGCTGGGGGTCAGAGAGCGTCACGAACCTCTCCCGGTAACATTCAAACACGCGAAACTAATTGAATCCCACGTCCGAGCTGCTTTTGGTTAACTTCGTCACAAAACCTGGCGCCGCGAAGGTGCTTGAAATGTAGTCCGAAAGGTAGTGAAATTATTCCGGTAATGTTGGGGGTCAGAGAAAGCGTCACGAACCTCTCCCGGTAACATTTAGTACATGCGAAACTAACTGCATCCCACGGCCGAGCTGCTTTTGGTTAACTTCTTCACAAAACCTGACAACGCGAGGGTGCTTGAAATGTAGTTCGAAAAGTAAAGAAACCATTTCTTTAATGCTGGGGGTCAGAGAAAGCATCAAGAACCTCTCCAGGTAACATTCAGTACACGCAAAACTAACTGCATCCCGCGGCCGAGCTGATTTTGGTTAACTTAGTAAAAAAACGTGGCGGAGCGAGGGTGCTTTAAATGTAGTCCAAAGAGTAGTGAAATTATTACGGTAATGTTTGGGGTCAGAGAAAGCGTAACGAACCTCTCCCGGTAACATTTAGTACACGCGAAACTAACTGCATCACACGGCGGAGCTGCTTTTGGTTAACTTCGTCACAAAACTGGCACCGCGATGGTGCTTGAAATGCAGTCCGAAAAGTAGTGAAATTATTACGGTAATGTTGGGCGACAGAGAAAGCGTCACGAACCTCTCCCGGTAACATTCAATACACGCGAAACTAACTGCATCCCACGGCCGAGCTGCTTTTTGTTAACTTCGTCACAAAACCTGGCGCCGCGAGGGTGCTTGAAATCTGGTCCGAAAAGTAATGAAATTATTACTTTAATGCTGGGGGTCAGAGAAAGCGTCACGAACCTCTCCCAGTAACATTCACTACACGCGAAAACTAACTGCATCTCACGGCCGAGCTGCTTTTGATTAACTTCGTCACAGAACCTGGCGCCACGAGGGTGCTTGAAATGCAGTTCGAAAAGTAGTGAAATTTTTACGGTAATGTTGGGGGACAGAGAAAACGTCACGAACCTCTCCCGGTAACATTTAGTACACGCGAAACTAACTGCATCCCACGGCCGAGCTGCTTTTGGTTAACTTCTTCAAAAAACCTGGCGCCGCGAGGGTACTTGAAATGTAGTTCGAAAAGTAAAGAAATCATTTCTTTAATGCTGGGGGTCAGAGAAAGCATCACGAACCTCTCCAGATAACAATCAGTACACGCGAAACTAATTGAATCCCGCGGCCGAGCTGCTTTTGGTTAACTTCCTCACAAAAGGGGGCGCCGCGAGGGTGCTCGAAATGTAGTCCAAAAAGTAGTGAAATTATTACGGTAATGTTGGGGGTGAGAGAAAGCGTGACAAACCTCTCTCGGTAACATTCACTATACGCAAAACTCCATGCATCACACGGCCGAGCTGCTTTTGGTTAACTTCGTCACATAACCTGGCGCCGCGAGGGTGCTTGAAATGTAGTCCGAAAAGTAGTGAAATTATTATGGTAATTTTGGGGCTGAGAGAAAGCGTCACGAAACTCTCCCGGTAACATTCAGTACACGCGAAACTAACTGCATCCTACGGCCGAGCTGCTTTTGGTTAACTTCGTCACAAAACCTGGCGCCGCGAGGGTGCTTGAAATGTAGTTCGAAAAGTAAAGAAATCATTTCTTTAATGCTGGGGGTCAGAGAAAGCATCAAGAACCTCTCCAGGTAACATTCAGTACACGCAAAACTAACTGCATCCCGCGGCCGAGCTGATTTTGGTTAACTTAGTAAAAAAAACGTGGCGGAGTGAGGGTGCTTTAAATGTAGTCCAAAGAGTAGTGAAATTATTACGGTAATGTTTGGGGTCAGAGAAAGCGTAACGAACCTCTCCCGGTAACATTTAGTACACGCGAAACTAACTGCATCACACGGCGGAGCTGCTTTTGGTTATCTTCGTCACAAAACTGGCGCCGCGAAGGTGCTTGAAATGCAGTCCGAAAAGTAGTGAAATTATTACGGTAATGTTGGGGGACAGAGAAAGCGTCACGAATCTCTCCCGGTAACATTCAGTGCACGCGAAAGTAACTGCATCACACGTTCGAGCTGCTTTTGGCTAACTTCGTCACAGAACCTGGCGCCGCGAGGCTGCTTGAAATCTAGTCCGAAAAGTAATGAAATTATTACTTTAATGCTGGGGGTCAGAGAAAGCGTCACGAACCTCTCCCAGTAACATTCACTACACGCGAAACTAACTGCATCCCACGGCCGAGCTGCTTTCGATTAACTTCGTCACAGAACCTGGCGCCACGAGGGTGCTTGAACTGTAGTCCGAAAAGTGGTGAAATTATTACGGTACTGTTCGGGGTCAGAGAAAGCGTCACGAACCTCTCCCGGTAACATTCAGTACACGCAAAACTAATTGCATCACACGGCCGAGCTGCGTTTGGTTAACTTCGTCACAAAACTGGTGCCGCGAGGGTGCTTGAAATGCAGTTCGAAAAGTAGTGAAATTTTTACGGTAATGTTGGGGGACAGAGAAAGCGTCACGAACCTCTCCAGGTAACAATCAGTACACGCGAAACTAAGTTCATGCCACGGCCGAGCTGCTTTTGGTTAACTTCATCACAAAACTGACGCCGCGAGGGTGCTTCGAATGTAATGCGAAAAGTAGTGAAATTATTACGGTAATGTTGGAGGACAGAGAAAGCGTCACGAACCTCTCCCGGTAACATTCAGTACACGCGAAACTAACCGCATCCCACGGCCGAGCTGCATTTGGTTAACTTCGTCACAAAACGTGGCGCCGCGAGGGTGCTTGAAATATAGTCCAAAAAGTAGTGAAATTATTACGGTAGTGTTGGGGGTCAGAGAAAACGCACGAACCTCTCCCGGTAACATTTAGTACACGCGAAACTAACCGCATCACACGGTCGAGCTGCTTTTGGTTAACTTCTTCACAAAACCTGGGGCCGCGAGGATGCTTGAAATGTAGTCCGAAAAGTAATGAAATTATTCCGGTAATGTTGGGGGTCAGAGAAAGCGTCACGAACCTCTCCCGGTGACATTCAATGCACGCAAAACTAACTGCATCACACGGCCAAGCTGCTTTTGGTTAACTTCGTCACAGAACCTGGCGCCGCGAGGGGGCTTGAAATGTAGTCCGAAAAGTAGTGAAATTATTACGGTAATTTTGGGGGTCTGAGAAAGCGTCGCGAACCTCTCCCGGTAACATTCAATACACGCGAAACTAACTGCATCCCACGGCCGAGCTGATTTTGGTTAACTTCGTCAAAAAACGTGGCGGAGCGAGGGTGCTTTAAATGTAGTCCAAAGAGTAGTAAAATTATTACGCTAATGTTTGGGGTCAGAGAAAGCGTCACGAACCTCTCCCGGTAACATTTAGTACACGCGAAACAAACTGCATCACACGGCGGAGCTGCTTTTGGTTAACTTCGTCACAAAACTGGCGCAGCGAGGGTGCTTTAAAAGCAGTCCGAAAAGTAGTGAAATTATTACGGTAATGTTGGGGGACAGAGAAAGCGTCACGAACCTCTCCCGGTAACATTCAGTACACGCGAAAGTAACTGCATCACACGGTCGAGCTGCTTTTGGCTAACTTCGTCACAGAACCTGGCGCCGCGAGGCTGCTTGAAATGTAGTCCGAAAAGTAATGAAATTATTAATTTAATGCTGGGGGTCAGAGAAAGCGTCACGAACCTCTCCCAGTAACATTCACTACACGCGAAACTAACTGCATCCCACGGCCGAGCTGCTTTTGATTAACTTCGTCACAGAACCTGGCGCCGCGAGGGTGCTTGAACTGTAGTCCGAAAAGTAGTGAAATTATTACGGTAATGTTGGGGGTCAGAGAAAGCGTCACGAACCTCTCCCGGTAACATTCAGTACGCCCAAAACTAATTGAATCCCGCGGCCGAGCTTCATTTGGTTAACTTCCTCACAAAAGGGGGCGCCGCGAGGGTGCTCGAAATGTAGTCCAAAAAGTAGTGAAATTATTACGGTAATGTTGGGGGTCAGAGAAAGCGTGACAAACCTCTCTCGGTAACATTCACTATCGCAAAACTACATGCATCACACGGCCGAGCTGATTTTGGTTAACTTCGTCAAAAAACGTTACGGAGCGAGGGTGCTTTAAATGTAGTCCAAAGAGTAGTGATATTATTACGCTAATGTTTGAGGTCAGAGAAAGCGTCACGAACCTCTCCCGGTAACATTTAGTACACGCGAAACAAACTGCATCACACGGCGGAGCTGCTTTTGGTTAACTTCGTCACAGAACCTGGCGCCGCGAGGGGGCTTGAAATGTAGTCCGAAAAGTAGTGAAATTATTACGGTAACTTTGGGGTCTGAGAAAGCGTCACGAACCTCTCCCGGTAACATTCAATACACGCGAAACTAACTGCATCCCACGGCCGAGCTGATTTTGGTTAACTTCGTCAAAAAACGTGGCGGAGCGAGGGTGCTTTAAATGTAGTCCAAAGAGTAGTGAAATTATTACGCTAATGTTTGGGGTCAGAGAAAGCGTCACGAACCTCTCCGGTAACATTTAGTACACGCGAAACAAACTGCATCACACGGCGGAGCTGCTTTTGGTTAACTTCGTCACAAAACTGGCGCCGCGAGGGTGCTTGAAATGCAGTCCGAAAAGTAGTGAAATTATTACGGTAATGTTAGGGGACAGAGAAAGCGTCACGAACCTCTCCCGGTAACATTCAGTACACGCAAAACTAACTGCATCAAACGCCAAGCTGCTTTTGGTTAACTTCGTCACAAAACTGGCGCCGCGAGGGTGCTTGAAATGCAGTCCGAAAAGTAGTGAATTATTACGGTAATGTTGTGGGACAGAGAAATCGTCACGAACCTCTCCCGGTAACATTCAGTACACGCGAAACTAACTGCATCGACGGCCGAGCTGCTTTTGGTAAACTTCTTCACAAAACCTGGCGCCGCGAGGGTGCTTGAAATGTAGTCCAAAAAGTAATGAATCATTTCTTTAATGCTGGGGTCTGAGAAAGCATCACGAACCTCACCCGGTAACATTCAGTACACGCGAAAGTAACTGCATCACACGGTCGAGCTGCTTTTGGCTAACTTCGTCACAGAACCTGGCGCCGCGAGGCTGCTTGAAATGTAGTCCGAAAAGTAATGAAATTAATAATTTAATGCTGGGGGTCAGAGAAAGCGTCACGAACCTCTCCCAGTAACATTCACTACACGCGAAACTAACTGCATCCCACGGCCGAGCTGCTTTTGATTAACTTCGTCACAGAACCTGGCGCCGCGAGGGTGCTTGAACTGTAGTCCGAAAAGTAGTGAAATTATTACGGTAATGTTGGGGGTCAGAGAAAGCGTCACGAACCTCTCCCGGTAACATTCAGTACGCCCAAAACTAATTGAATCCCGCGGCCGAGCTGCTTTTGGTTAACTTCCTCACAAGAGGGGGCGCCGCGAGGGTGCTCGAAATGTAGTCCAAAAAGTAGTGAAATTATTACGGTAATGTTGGGGGTCAGAGAAATCGTGACAAACCTCTCTCGGTAACATTCACTATACGCAAAACTACATGCATCACACGCCGAGCTGCTTTTGGTTAACTTCGTCACATAACCTGGCGCCGCGAGGGTGCTTGAAATGTAGTCCGAAAAGTAGTGAAATTTTTATGGTAATTTTGGGCTGAGAGAAAGCGTCACGAAACTCTCCCGGTAACATTCAGTACACGCGAAACTAACTGCATCACACGGCGGAGCTGCTATTGGTTAACTTCGTCACAAAACTGGCGCCGCGAGGGGTGCTTGAAATGCAGTCCGAAAAGTGGTGAAATTATTACGGTAATGTTGGGGGACAGAGAAAGCGTCACGAATCTCTCCGGTAACATTCAGTGCACGCGAAAGTAACTGCATCACACGTTCGAGCTGCTTTTGGCTAACTTCGTCACAGAACCTGGCGCCGCGAGGCTGCTTGAAATCTAGTCCGAAAAGTAATGAAATTATTACTTTAATGCTGGGGGTCAGAGAAAGCGTCACGAACCTCTCCCAGTAACATTCACTACACGCGAAACTAACTGCATCGCACGACCGAGCTGCTTTTGATTAACTTCGTCACAGAACCTGGCACCACGAGGGTGCTTGAACTGTAGTCCGAAAAGTAGTGAAATTATTACGGTAATGTTCGGGGTCAGAGAAAGCGTCACGAACCTCTCCCGGTAACATTCAGTACACGCAAAACTAATTGCATCACACGGCCGAGCTGCGTTTGGTTAACTTCGTCACAAAACTGGTGCCGCGAGGGTGCTTGAAATGCAGTTCGAAAAGTAGTGAAATTTTTACGGTAATGTTGGGGGACAGAGAAAGCGTCACGAACCTCTCCAGGTAACATTCAGTACACGCGAAACTAAGTGCATGCCACGGCCGAGCTGCTTTTGGTTAACTTCATCACAAAACTGACGCCGCGAGGGTGCTTCGAATGTAGTCCGAAAAGTAGTGAAATTATTACGGTAATGTTGGAGGACAGAGAAAGCGTCACGAACCTCTCCAGGTAACATTCAGTACACGCGAAACTAACCGCATCCCACGGCCGAGCTGCATTTGGTTAACTTCGTCACAAAACGTGGCGCCGCGAGGGTGCTTGAAATATAGTCCAAAAAGTAGTGAAATTATTACGGTAGTGTTGGGGGTCAGAGAAAGCGCACGAACCTCTCCCGGTAACATTTAGTACACGCGAAACTAACCGCATCACACGGTCGAGCTGCTTTTGGTTAACTTCTTCACAAAACCTGGGGCCGCGAGGATGCTTGAAATGTAGTCCGAAAAGTAATGAAATTATTCCGGTAATGTTGGGGGTCAGAGAAAGCGTCACGAACCTCTCCCGGTGACATTCAGTACACGCAAAACTAACTGCATCACACGGCCAAGCTGCTTTTGGTTAACTTCGTCAAAAAACGTGGTGGAGCAAGGGTGCTTTAAATGTAGTCCAAAGAGTAGTGAAATTATTACGCTAATGTTTGGGGTCAGAGAAAGCGTCACGAACCTCTCCCAGTAACATTTAGTACACGCGAAACAAACTGCATCCCACGGCCGAGCTGATTTTGGTTAACTTCGTCAAAAAACGTGGCGGAGCGAGGGTGCTTTAAATGTAGTCCAAAGAGTAGTGAAATTATTACGCTAATGTTTGGGGTCAGAGAAAGCGTCACGAACCTCTCCCGGTAACATTTAGTACACGCGAAACAAACTGCATCACACGGCGGAGCTGCTTTTGGTTAACTTCGTCACAAAACTGGCGCCGCGAGGGTGCTTGAAATGCAGTCCGAAAAGTAGTGAAATTATTACGGTAATGTTAGGGGACAGAGAAAGCGTCACGAACCTCTCCCGGTAACATTCAGTACACGCAAAACTAACTGCATCAAACGCCAAGCTGCTTTTGGTTAACTTCGTCACAAAACTGGCGCCGCGAGGGTGCTTGAAATGCAGTCCGAAAAGTAGTGAAATTATTACGGTAATGTTGTGGGACAGAGAAATCGTCACGAACCTCTCCCGGTAACATTCAGTACACGCGAAACTAACTGCATCGACGGCCGAGCTGCTTTTGGTAAACTTCTTCACAAAACCTGGCGCCGCGAGGGTGCTTGAAATGTAGTCCAAAAAGTAATGAAATCATTTCTTTAATGCTGGGGGTCTGAGAAAGCATCACGAACCTCACCCGGTAACATTCAGTACACGCGAAAGTAACTGCATCACACGGTCGAGCTGCTTTTGGCTAACTTCGTCACAGAACCTGGCGCCGCGAGGCTGCTTGAAATGTAGTCCGAAAAGTAATGAAATTATTAATTTAATGCTGGGGGTCAGAGAAAGCGTCACGAACCTCTCCCAGTAACATTCACTACACGCGAAACTAACTGCATCCCACGGCCGAGCTGCTTTTGATTAACTTCGTCACAGAACCTGGCGCCGCGAGGGTGCTTGAACTGTAGTCCGAAAAGTAGTGAAATTATTACGGTAATGTTGGGGGTCAGAGAAAGCGTCACGAACCTCTCCCGGTAACATTCAGTACGCCCAAAACTAATTGAATCCCGCGGCCGAGCTGCTTTTGGTTAACTTCCTCACAAAAGGGGGCGCCGCGAGGGTGCTCGAAATGTAGTCCAAAAAGTAGTGAAATTATTACGGTAATGTTGGGGGTCAGAGAAATCGTGACAAACCTCTCTCGGTAACATTCACTATACGCAAAACTACATGCATCACACGGCCGAGCTGCTTTTGGTTAACTTCGTCACATAACCTGGCGCCGCGAGGGTGCTTGAAATGTAGTCCGAAAAGTAGTGAAATTTTTATGGTAATTTTGGGGCTGAGAGAAAGCGTCACGAAACTCTCCCGGTAACATTCAGTACACGCGAAACTAACTGCATCACATGGCCGAGCTGCTTTTGGTTAAGTTCGTCACAAAACCTGGCGCCGCGAGGGTGCTTGAAATGTAGTCCGAAAAGGAATGAAATCATTACTTTAATGCTGGGGGTCAGAGAGCGTCACGAACCTCTCCCGGTAACATTCAGTACACGCGAAACTAACTGCATCACACGGCGGAGCTGCTATTGGTTAACTTCGTCACAAAACTGGCGCCGCGAGGGTGCTTGAAATGCAGTCCGAAAAGTGGTGAAATTATTACGGTAATGTTGGGGGACAGAGAAAGCGTCACGAATCTCTCCCGGTAACATTCAGTGCACGCGAAAGTAACTGCATCACACGTTCGAGCTGCTTTTCGCTAACTTCGTCACAGAACCTGGCGCCGCGAGGCTGCTTGAAATCTAGTCCGAAAAGTAATGAAATTATTACTTTAATGCTGGGGGTCAGAGAAAGCGTCACGAACCTCTCCCAGTAACATTCACTACACGCGAAACTAACTGCATCCCACGACCGAGCTGCTTTTGATTAACTTCGTCACAGAACCTGGCACCACGAGGGTGCTTGAACTGTAGTCCGAAAAGTAGTGAAATTATTACGGTAATGTTCGGGGTCAGAGAAAGCGTCACGAACCTCTCCCGGTAACATTCAGTACACGCAAAACTAATTGCATCACACGGCCGAGCTGCGTTTGGTTAACTTCGTCACAAAACTGGTGCCGCGAGGGTGCTTGAAATGCAGTTCGAAAAGTAGTGAAATTTTTACGGTAATGTTGGGGGACAGAGAAAGCGTCACGAACCTCTCCAGGTAACATTCAGTACACGCGAAACTAAGTGCATGCCACGGCCGAGCTGCTTTTGGTTAACTTCATCACAAAACTGACGCCGCGAGGGAGCTTCGAATGTAGTCCGAAAAGTAGTGAAATTATTACGGTAATGTTGGAGGACAGAGAAAGCGTCACGAACCTCTCCAGGTAACATTCAGTACACGCGAAACTAACCGCATCCCACGGCCGAGCTGCATTTGGTTAACTTCGTCACAAAACGTGGCGCCGCGAGGGTGCTTGAAATATAGTCCAAAAAGTAGTGAAATTATTACGGTAGTGTTGGGGTTCAGAGAAAGCGCACGAACCTCTCCCGGTAACATTTAGTACACGCGAAACTAACCGCATCACACGGTCGAGCTGCTTTTGGTTAACTTCTTCACAAAACCTGGGGCCGCGAGGATGCTTGAAATGTAGTCCGAAAAGTAATGAAATTATTCCGGTAATGTTGGGGGTCAGAGAAAGCGTCACGAACCTCTCCCGGTGACATTCAGTACACGCAAAACTAACTGCATCACACGGCCAAGCTGCTTTTGGTTAACTTCGTCAAAAAACGTGGTGGAGCGAGGGTGCTTTAAATGTAGTCCAAAGAGTAGTGAAATTATTACGCTAATGTTTGGGGTCAGAGAAAGCGTCACGAACCTCTCCCAGTAACATTTAGTACACGCGAAACAAACTGCATCACACGGCGGAGCTGCTTTTGGTTAACTTCGTCACAAAACTGGCGCCGCGAGGGTGCTTGAAATGCAGTCCGAAAAGTAGTGAAATAATTACGGTAATGTTGTGGGACAGAGAAAGCGTCACGAACCTCTCCCGGTAACATTCAGTACACGCGAAACTAACTGCATCCCACGGCCGAGCTGCTTTTGGTAAACTTCTTCACAAAACCTGGCGCCGCGAGGGTGCTTGAAATGTAGTCCAAAAAGTAATGAAATCATTTCTTTAATGCTGGGGGTCTCAGAAAGCATCACGAACCTCTCCCGGTAACATTCAGTACACGCGAAAGTAACTGCATCACACGGTCGAGCTGCTTTTGGCTAACTTCGTCACAGAACCTGGCGCCGCGAGGCTGCTTGAAATGTAGTCCGAAAAGTAATGAAATTATTAATTTAATGCTGGGGGTCAGAGAAAGCGTCACGAACCTCTCCCAGTAACATTCACTACACGCGAAACTAACCGCATCCCACGGCCGAGCTGCATTTGGTTAACTTCGTCACAAAACGTGGCGCCGCGAGGGTGCTTGAAATATAGTCCAAAAATACTGAAATTATTACGGTAATGTTGGGGGTCATAGAAAGCGTCACGAACGTCTCCCGGTAACATTTAGTACACGCGAAACTAACTCCATCCCACGGCCGAGCTGCTTTTGGTTAACTTCTTCACAAAACCTGGCGCCGCGAGGGTGCTTGAAATGTAGTTCGAAAAGTAAAGAAATCATTTCTTTAATGCTGGGGGTTAGAGAAAGCGTGACAAACCTCTCTCGGTAACATTCACTACACGCAAAACTACATGCATCACACGGCCGAGCTGCTTTTGGTTAACTTCGTCACATAACCTGGCGCCGCGAGGGTGCTCGAAATGTAGTCCGAAAAGTAGTGAAATTGTTACGGTAATGTTGGGGGTCAGAGAAAGCGTCACAAACCTCTCCCGGCAACATTCAAACACGCGAAACTAACTGCATCACAGGGCCGAGCTGCTTTCGGTTAACTTCTTCACAGAACCTGGCGCCGCGAGGGTGCTTGAAATGTAGTCCGAAAAGTAGTGAAATTATTGCGGTAACGTTGGGGGACAGAGAAAGCGTCGCGGACCTCTCCCGGTAACATTTAGTACACGCGAAACTAACTGCATCCCACGGTCGAGCTGCTTTTGGTAAACTTCTTCACAAAACCTGGGGCCGCGAGGGTGCTTGAAATGTAGTCCGAAAAGTAATGAAATCATTTCTTTAATGCTGGGGGTCAGAGAAAGCATCACGAACCTCTCCAGGTAACATTCAGTACACGCGAAACTAACTGCATTCCACGGCCGAGCTGCTTTTGGTTAACTTCGCCACAAAACGTGGCGCCGGGAGGGTGCTTGAAATGTAGTCCAAAAAGTAGTGAAATTATTACGGTAATGTTGGGGGTTAGAGAAAGCGTCACGAACCTCTCCCGGTAACATTTAGTACACGCGAAACTAACCGCATCACACCGCCGAGCTGCTTTTGGTTAACTTCGTCACAAAACCTGGCGCCGCGAGGGTGCTTGAAATGTAGTCCGAAAGGTAGTGAAATTATTCCGGTAATGTTGGGCGTCAGAGAAAGCGTCACGAACCTCTCCCGGTAACATTCAAACACGCGAAACTAACTGCATCACAGGGCCGAGAGGCTTTCGGTTAACTTCGTCACAGAACCTGGCGCCGCGAGGGTGCTTGAAATGTAGTCCGAAAAGTAGTGAAATTATTACGGTAATGTTGGGCGACAGAGAAAGCGTCGCGGACCTCTCCCGGTAACATTTAGTACACGCGAAACTAACTGCATCCCACGGCCGAGCTGCTTTTGGTTAACTTCGTCACAAAACTGGCGCCTTGAGGGTGCTTGAAATGCAGTTCGAAAAGTAGTGAAACTTTTACGGTAATGTTGGGGGACAGAGAAAGCGTCACGAACCTCTCCAGGTAACATTCATTACGCGCGAAACTAAGAGCATCCCACGGCCGAGCTGCTTTTGGTTAACTTCATCACAAAACTGACGCCGCGAGGGTGCTTCGAATGTAGTCCGAAAAGTAGTGAAATTTTTACGGTAATGTTGGAGGACAGAGAAAGCGTCACGAACCTCTCCCGGTAACATTCAGTACACGCGAAACTAACCGCATCCCACGGCCGAGCTGCATTTGGTTAACTTCGTCACAAAACGTGGCGCCGCGAGGGTGCTTGAAATATAGTCCAAAAATAGTGAAATTATTACGGTAGTGTTGGGGGTCAGAGAAAGCCTCACAAACCTCTCCCGGTAACATTTAGTACACGCGAAACTAACCGCATCACACGGCCGACATTCTTTTTGTTAACTTCGTCACAAAACCTGGCGCCGCGAGGGTGCTTGAAATGTAGTCCGAAAGGTAGTGAAATAATTCCGGTAATGTTGGGGGTCAGAGAAAGCGTCACGAACCTCTCCCGGTAACATTTAGTACACGCGAAACTAACTGCATCCCACGGCCGAGCTGCTTTTGGTTAACTTCTTCACAAAACCTGGCGCCGCGAGGGTGCTTGAAATGTAGTTCGAAAAGTAAAGAAATCATTTCTTTAATGCTGGGGGTCAGAGAAAGCGTGACAAACCTCTCTCGGTAACATTCACTACACGCAAAACTACATGCATCACACGGCCGAGCTGCTTTTGGTTAACTTCGTCACATAACCTGGCGCCACGAGGGTGCTCGAAATGTAGTCCGAAAAGTAGTGAAATTGTTACGGTAATGTTGGGGGTCAGAGAAAGCGTCACAAACCTCTCCCGGCAACATTCAAACACGCGAAACTAACTGCATCACAGGGCCGAGCTGCTTTCGGTTAACTTCGTCACAGAACCTGGCGCCGCGAGGGTGCTTGAAATGTAGTCCGAAAAGTAGTGAAATTATTACGGTAACGTTGGGTGACAGAGAAAGCGTCGCGGACCTCTCCCGGTAACATTTAGTACACGCGAAACTAACTGCATCCCACGGCCGAGCTGCTTTTGGTAAACTTCTTCACAAAACCTGGGGCCGCGAGGATGCTTGAAATGTAGACCGAAAAGTAATGAAATCATTTCTTTAATGCTGGGGGTCAGAGAACGCATCACGAACCTCTCCAGGTAACATTCAGTACACGCGAAACTAACTGCATCCTGCGGCCGAGCTGCTTTTGGTTAACTTCCTCACAAAACGGGGCGCCGCGAGGGTGCTTGAAATGTAGTCCGAAAAGTAGTGAAATTATTACGGTAATTTTGGGGCTGAGAGAAAGCGTCACGAAACTCCCCCGGTAACATTCAGTACACGCGAAACTAACTGCATCCAACGGCCGAGCTGCTTTTGGTTAACTTCGTCACAAAACCTGGCGCCGCGAGGGTGCTTAAAATGTAGTCCGAAAAGTAATGAAATCATTACTTTAATGCTGGGGGTCAGAGAGCGTCACGAACCTCTCCCGGTAACATTCAAACACGCGAAACTAATTGAATCCCAGGTCCGAGCTGCTTTTGGTTAACTTCGTCACAAAACCTGGCGCCGCGAAGGTGCTTGAAATGTAGTCCGAAAGGTAGTGAAATAATTCCGGTAATGTTGGGGGTCAGAGAAAGCGTCACGAACCTCTCCCGGTAACATTTAGTACACGCGAAACTAACTGCATCCCACGGCCGAGCTGCTTTTGGTTAACTTCTTCACAAACCTGGCGCCGCGAGGGTGCTTGAAATGTAGTTCGAAAAGTAAAGAAATCATTTCTTTAATGCTGGGGGTCAGAGAAAGCGTGACAAACCTCTCTCGGTAACATTCACTACACGCAAAACTACATGCATCACACGGCCGAGCTGCTTTTGGTTAACTTCGTCACATAACCTGGCGCCACGAGGGTGCTCGAAATGTAGTCCGAAAAGTAGTGAAATTGTTACGGTAATGTTGGGGGTCAGAGAAAGCGTCACAAACCTCTCCCGGCAACATTCAAACACGCGAAACTAACTGCATCACAGGGCCGAGCTGCTTTCGGTTAACTTCGTCACAGAACCTGGCGCCGCGAGGGTGCTTGAAATGTAGTCCGAAAAGTAGTGAAATTATTACGGTAACGTTGGGTGACAGAGAAAGCGTCGCGGACCTCTCCCGGTAACATTTAGTACACGCGAAACTAACTGCATCCCACGGCCGAGCTGCTTTTGGTAAACTTCTTCACAAAACCTGGGGCCGCGAGGATGCTTGAAATGTAGACCGAAAAGTAATGAAATCATTTCTTTAATGCTGGGGGTCAGAGAACGCATCACGAACCTCTCCAGGTAACATTCAGTACACGCGAAACTAACTGCATCCTGCGGCCGAGCTGCTTTTGGTTAACTTCCTCACAAAACGGGGCGCCGCGAGGGTGCTTGAAATGTAGTCCGAAAAGTAGTGAAATTATTACGGTAATTTTGGGGCTGAGAGAAAGCGTCACGAAACTCCCCCGGTAACATTCAGTACACGCGAAACTAACTGCATCCAACGGCCGAGCTGCTTTTGGTTAACTTCGTCACAAAACCTGGCGCCGCGAGGGTGCTTAAAATGTAGTCCGAAAAGTAATGAAATCATTACTTTAATGCTGGGGGTCAGAGAGCGTCACGAACCTCTCCCGGTAACATTCAAACACGCGAAACTAATTGAATCCCAGGTCCGAGCTGCTTTTGGTTAACTTCGTCACAAAACCTGGCGCCGCGAAGGTGCTTGAAATGTAGTCCGAAAGGTAGTGAAATTATTCCGGTAATGTTGGGGGTCAGAGAAAGCGTCACGAACCTCTCCCGGTAACATTTAGTACATGCGAAACTAACTGCATCCCACGGCCGAGCTGCTTTTGGTTAACTTCTTCACAAAACCTGACTCCGCGAGGGTGCTTGAAATGTAGTTCGAAAAGTAAAGAAACCATTTCTTTAATGCTGGGGGTCAGAGAAAGCATCAAGAACCTCTCCAGGTAACATTCAGTACACGCAAAACTAACTGCATCCCGCGGCCGAGCTGATTTTGGTTAACTTAGTAAAAAAACGTGGCGGAGCGAGGGTGCTTTAAATGTAGTCCAAAGAGTAGTGAAATTATTACGGTAATGTTTGGGGTCAGAGAAAGCGTAACGAACCTCTCCCGGTAACATTTAGTACACGCGAAACTAACTGCATCACACGGCGGAGCTGCTTTTGGTTAACTTCGTCACAAAACTGGCACCGCGATGGTGCTTGAAATGCAGTCCGAAAAGTAGTGAAATTATTACGGTAATGTTGGGGGACAGAGAAAGCGTCACGAACCTCTCCCGGTAACATTCAATACACGCGAAACTAACTGCATCCCACGGCCGAGCTGCTTTTTGTTAACTTCGTCACAAAACCTGGCGCCGCGAGGGTGCTTGAAATCTGGTCCGAAAAGTAATGAAATTATTACTTTAATGCTGGGGGTCAGAGAAAGCGTCACGAACCTCTCCCAGTAACATTCACTACACGCGAAAACTAACTGCATCTCACGGCCGAGCTGCTTTTGATTAACTTCGTCACAGAACCTGGCGCCACGAGGGTGCTTGAAATGCAGTTCGAAAAGTGGTGAAATTTTTACGGTAATGTTGGGGGACAGAGAAAACGTCACGAACCTCTCCCGGTAACATTTAGTACACGCGAAACTAACTGCATCCCACGGCCGAGCTGCTTTTGGTTAACTTCTTCAAAAAACCTGGCGCCGCGAGGGTACTTGAAATGTAGTTCGAAAAGTAAAGAAATCATTTCTTTAATGCTGGGGGTCAGAGAAAGCATCACGAACCTCTCCAGATAACAATCAGTACACGCGAAACTAATTGAATCCCGCGGCCGAGCTGCTTTTGGTTAACTTCCTCACAAAAGGGGGCGCCGCGAGGGTGCTCGAAATGTAGTCCAAAAAGTAGTGAAATTATTACGGTAATGTTGGGGGTGAGAGAAAGCGTCACAAACCTCTCTCGGTAACATTCACTATACGCAAAACTCCATGCATCACACGGCCGAGCTGCTTTTGGTTAACTTCGTCACATAACCTGGCGCCGCGAGGGTGCTTGAAATGTAGTCCGAAAAGTAGTGAAATTATTATGGTAATTTTGAGGCTGAGAGAAAGCGTCACGAAACTCTCCCGGTAACATTCAGTACACGCGAAACTAACTGCATCCTACGGCCGAGCTGCTTTTGGTTAACTTCGTCACAAAACCTGGCGCCGCGAGGGTGCTTGAAATGTAGTTCGAAAAGTAAAGAAATCATTTCTTTAATGCTGGGGGTCAGAGAAAGCATCAAGAACCTCTCCAGGTAACATTCAGTACACGCAAAACTAACTGCATCCCGCGGCCGAGCTGATTTTGGTTAACTTAGTAAAAAAAACGTGGCGGAGTGAGGGTGCTTTAAATGTAGTCCAAAGAGTAGTGAAATTATTACGGTAATGTTTGGGGTCAGAGAAAGCGTAACGAACCTCTCCCGGTAACATTTAGTACACGCGAAACTAACTGCATCACACGGCGGAGCTGCTTTTGGTTAACTTCGTCACAAAACTGGCGCCGCGAAGGTGCTTGAAATGCAGTCCGAAAAGTAGTGAAATTATTACGGTAATGTTGGGGGACAGAGAAAGCGTCACGAATCTCTCCCGGTAACATTCAGTGCACGCGAAAGTAACTGCATCACACGTTCGAGCTGCTTTTGGCTAACTTCGTCACAGAACCTGGCGCCGCGAGGCTGCTTGAAATCTAGTCCGAAAAGTAATGAAATTATTACTTTAATGCTGGGGGTCAGAGAAAGCGTCACGAACCTCTCCCAGTAACATTCACTACACGCGAAACTAACTGCATCCCACGGCCGAGCTGCTTTCGATTAACTTCGTCACAGAACCTGGCGCCACGAGGGTGCTTGAACTGTAGTCCGAAAAGTGGTGAAATTATTACGGTACTGTTCGGGGTCAGAGAAAGCGTCACGAACCTCTCCCGGTAACATTCAGTACACGCAAAACTAATTGCATCACACGGCCGAGCTGCGTTTGGTTAACTTCGTCACAAAACTGGTGCCGCGAGGGTGCTTGAAATGCAGTTCGAAAAGTAGTGAAATTTTTACGGTAATGTTGGGGGACAGAGAAAGCGTCACGAACCTCTCCAGGTAACAATCAGTACACGCGAAACTAAGTTCATGCCACGGCCGAGCTGCTTTTGGTTAACTTCATCACAAAACTGACGCCGCGAGGGTGCTTCGAATGTAATGCGAAAAGTAGTGAAATTATTACGGTAATGTTGGAGGACAGAGAAAGCGTCACGAACCTCTCCCGGTAACATTCAGTACACGCGAAACTAACCGCATCCCACGGCCGAGCTGCATTTGGTTAACTTCGTCGCAAAACGTGGCGCCGCGAGGGTGCTTGAAATATAGTCCAAAAAGTAGTGAAATTATTACGGTAGTGTTGGGGGTCAGAGAAAACGCACGAACCTCTCCCGGTAACATTTAGTACACGCGAAACTAACCGCATCACACGGTCGAGCTGCTTTTGGTTAACTTCTTCACAAAACCTGGGGCCGCGAGGATGCTTGAAATGTAGTCCGAAAAGTAATGAAATTATTCCGGTAATGTTGGGGGTCAGAGAAAGCGTCACGAACCTCTCCCGGTGACATTCAATGCACGCAAAACTAACTGCATCACACGGCCAAGCTGCTTTTGGTTAACTTCGTCACAGAACCTGGCGCCGCGAGGGGGCTTGAAATGTAGTCCGAAAAGTAGTGAAATTATTACGGAAATTTTGGGGGTCTGAGAAAGCGTCACGAACCTCTCCCGGTAACATTCAATACACGCGAAACTAACTGCATCCCACGGCCGAGCTGATTTTGGTTAACTTCGTCAAAAAACGTGGCGGAGCGAGGGTGCTTTAAATGTAGTCCAAAGAGTAGTAAAATTATTACGCTAATGTTTGGGGTCAGAGAAAGCGTCACGAACCTCTCCCGGTAACATTTAGTACACGCGAAACAAACTGCATCACACGGCGGAGCTGCTTTTGGTTAACTTCGTCACAAAACTGGCGCCGCGAGGGTGCTTTAAATGCAGTCCGAAAAGTAGTGAAATTATTACGGTAATGTTGGGGGACAGAGAAAGCGTCACGAACCTCTCCCGGTAACATTCAGTACACGCGAAAGTAACTGCATCACACGGTCGAGCTGCTTTTGGCTAACTTCGTCACAGAACCTGGCGCCGCGAGGCTGCTTGAAATGTAGTCCGAAAAGTAATGAAATTATTAATTTAATGCTGGGGGTCAGAGAAAGCGTCACGAACCTCTCCCAGTAACATTCACTACACGCGAAACTAACTGCATCCCACGGCCGAGCTGCTTTTGATTAACTTCGTCACAGAACCTGGCGCCGCGAGGGTGCTTGAACTGTAGTCCGAAAAGTAGTGAAATTATTACGGTAATGTTGGGGGTCAGAGAAAGCGTCACGAACCTCTCCCGGTAACATTCAGTACGCCCAAAACTAATTGAATCCCGCGGCCGAGCTTCTTTTGGTTAACTTCCTCACAAAAGGGGGCGCCGCGAGGGTGCTCGAAATGTAGTCCAAAAAGTAGTGAAATTATTACGGTAATGTTGGGGGTCAGAGAAAGCGTGACAAACCTCTCTCGGTAACATTCACTATACGCAAAACTACATGCATCACACGGCCGAGCTGATTTTGGTTAACTTCGTCAAAAAACGTTACGGAGCGAGGGTGCTTTAAATGTAGTCCAAAGAGTAGTGATATTATTACGCTAATGTTTGAGGTCAGAGAAAGCGTCACGAACCTCTCCCGGTAACATTTAGTACACGCGAAACAAACTGCATCACACGGCGGAGCTGCTTTTGGTTAACTTCGTCACAGAACCTGGCGCCGCGAGGGGGCTTGAAATGTAGTCCGAAAAGTAGTGAAATTATTACGGTAATTTTGGGGGTCTGAGAAAGCGTCACGAACCTCTCCCGGTAACATTCAATACACGCGAAACTAACTGCATCCCACGGCCGAGCTGATTTTGGTTAACTTCGTCAAAAAACGTGGCGGAGCGAGGGTGCTTTAAATGTAGTCCAAAGAGTAGTGAAATTATTACGCTAATGTTTGGGGTCAGAGAAAGCGTCACGAACCTCTCCCGGTAACATTTAGTACACGCGAAACAAACTGCATCACACGGCGGAGCTGCTTTTGGTTAACTTCGTCACAAAACTGGCGCCGCGAGGGTGCTTGAAATGCAGTCCGAAAAGTAGTGAAATTATTACGGTAATGTTAGGGGACAGAGAAAGCGTCACGAACCTCTCCCGGTAACATTCAGTACACGCAAAACTAACTGCATCAAACGCCAAGCTGCTTTTGGTTAACTTCGTCACAAAACTGGCGCCGCGAGGGTGCTTGAAATGCAGTCCGAAAAGTAGTGAAATTATTACGGTAATGTTGTGGGACAGAGAAATCGTCACGAACCTCTCCCGGTAACATTCAGTACACGCGAAACTAACTGCATCGACGGCCGAGCTGCTTTTGGTAAACTTCTTCACAAAACCTGGCGCCGCGAGGGTGCTTGAAATGTAGTCCAAAAAGTAATGAAATCATTTCTTTAATGCTGGGGGTCTGAGAAAGCATCACGAACCTCACCCGGTAACATTCAGTACACGCGAAAGTAACTGCATCACACGGTCGAGCTGCTTTTGGCTAACTTCGTCACAGAACCTGGCGCCGCGAGGCTGCTTGAAATGTAGTCCGAAAAGTAATGAAATTATTAATTTAATGCTGGGGGTCAGAGAAAGCGTCACGAACCTCTCCCAGTAACATTCACTACACGCGAAACTAACTGCATCCCACGGCCGAGCTGCTTTTGATTAACTTCGTCACAGAACCTGGCGCGAGGGTGCTTGAACTGTAGTCCGAAAAGTAGTGAAATTATTACGGTAATGTTGGGGGTCAGAGAAAGCGTCACGAACCTCTTCCGGTAACATTCAGTACGCCCAAAACTAATTGAATCCCGCGGCCGAGCTGCTTTTGGTTAACTTCCTCACAAAAGGGGGCGCCGCGAGGGTGCTCGAAATGTAGTCCAAAAAGTAGTGAAATTATTACGGTAATGTTGGGGGTCAGAGAAATCGTGACAAACCTCTGTCGGTAACATTCACTATACGCAAAACTACATGCATCACACGGCCGAGCTGCTTTTGGTTAACTTCGTCACATAACCTGGCGCCGCGAGGGTGCTTGAAATGTAGTCCGAAAAGTAGTGAAATTTTTATGGTAATTTTGGGGCTGAGAGAAAGCGTCACGAAACTCTCCCGGTAACATTCAGTACACGCGAAACTAACTGCATCACATGGCCGAGCTGCTTTTGGTTAAGTTCGTCACAAAACCTGGCGCCGCGAGGGTGCTTGAAATGTAGTCCGAAAAGGAATGAAATCATTACTTTAATGCTGGGGGTCAGAGAGCGTCACGAACCTCTCCCGGTAACATTCAGTACACGCGAAACTAACTGCATCACACGGCGGAGCTGCTATTGGTTAACTTCGTCACAAAAATGGCGCCGCGAGGGTGCTTGAAATGCAGTCCGAAAAGTGGTGAAATTATTACGGTAATGTTGGGGGACAGAGAAAGCGTCACGAATCTCTCCCGGTAACATTCAGTGCACGCGAAAGTAACTGCATCACACGTTCGAGCTGCTTTTGGCTAACTTCGTCACAGAACCTGGCGCCGCGAGGCTGCTTGAAATCTAGTCCGAAAAGTAATGAAATTATTACTTTAATGCTGGGGGTCAGAGAAAGCGTCACGAACCTCTCCCAGTAACATTCACTACACGCGAAACTAACTGCATCCCACGACCGAGCTGCTTTTGATTAACTTCGTCACAGAACCTGGCACCACGAGGGTGCTTGAACTGTAGTCCGAAAAGTAGTGAAATTATTACGGTAATGTTCGGGGTCAGAGAAAGCGTCACGAACCTCTCCCGGTAACATTCAGTACACGCAAAACTAATTGCATCACACGGCCGAGCTGCGTTTGGTTAACTTCGTCACAAAACTGGTGCCGCGAGGGTGCTTGAAATGCAGTTCGAAAAGTAGTGAAATTTTTACGGTAATGTTGGGGGACAGAGAAAGCGTCACGAACCTCTCCAGGTAACATTCAGTACACGCGAAACTAAGTGCATGCCACGGCCGAGCTGCTTTTGGTTAACTTCATCACAAAACTGACGCCGCGAGGGTGCTTCGAATGTAGTCCGAAAAGTAGTGAAATTATTACGGTAATGTTGGAGGACAGAGAAAGCGTCACGAACCTCTCCAGGTAACATTCAGTACACGCGAAACTAACCGCATCCCACGGCCGAGCTGCATTTGGTTAACTTCGTCACAAAACGTGGCGCCGCGAGGGTGCTTGAAATATAGTCCAAAAAGTAGTGAAATTATTACGGTAGTGTTGGGGGTCAGAGAAAGCGCACGAACCTCTCCCGGTAACATTTAGTACACGCGAAACTAACCGCATCACACGGTCGAGCTGCTTTTGGTTAACTTCTTCACAAAACCTGGGGCCGCGAGGATGCTTGAAATGTAGTCCGAAAAGTAATGAAATTATTCCGGTAATGTTGGGGGTCAGAGAAAGCGTCACGAACCTCTCCCGGTGACATTCAGTACACGCAAAACAAACTGCATCACACGGCCAAGCTGCTTTTCGTTAACTTCGTCAAAAAACGTGGTGGAGCGAGGGTGCTTTAAATGTAGTCCAAAGAGTAGTGAAATTATTACGCTAATGTTTGGGGTCAGAGAAAGCGTCACGAACCTCTCCCAGTAACATTTAGTACACGCGAAACAAACTGCATCACACGGCGGAGCTGCTTTTGGTTAACTTCGTCACAAAACTGGCGCCGCGAGGGTGCTTGAAATGCAGTCCGAAAAGTAGTGAAATAATTACGGTAATGTTGTGGGACAGAGAAAGCGTCACGAACCTCTCCCGGTAACATTCAGTACACGCGAAACTAACTGCATCCCACGGCCGAGCTGCTTTTGGTAAACTTCTTCACAAAACCTGGCGCCGCGAGGGTGCTTGAAATGTAGTCCAAAAAGTAATGAAATCATTTCTTTAATGCTGGGGGTCTGAGAAAGCATCACGAACCTCTCCCGGTAACATTCAGTACACGCGAAAGTAACTGCATCACACGGTCGAGCTGCTTTTGGCTAACTTCGTCACAGAACCTGGCGCCGCGAGGCTGCTTGAAATGTAGTCCGAAAAGTAATGAAATTATTAATTTAATGCTGGGGGTCAGAGAAAGCGTCACGAACCTCTCCCAGTAACATTCACTACACGCGAAACTAACTCTCATCCCACGGCCTAGCTGCTTTTGATTAACTTCGTCACAGAACCTGGCGCAGCGAGGGTGCTTGAACTGTAGTCCGAAAAGTAGTGAAATTATTACGGTAATGTTGGGGGTCCGAGAAAGCGTAACGAACCTATCCCGGTAACATTCAGTACGCCCAAAACTAATTGCATCACACGGCCGAGCTGCGTTTGTTTAACTTCGTCACAAAACTGGCGCCTTGAGGGTGCTTGAAATGCAGTTCGAAAAGTAGTGAAATTTTTACGGTAATGTTGGGGGACAGAGAAAGCGTCACGAACCTCTCCAGGTAACATTCAGTACACGCGAAACTAACCGCATCCCACGGCCGAGCTGCATTTGGTTAACTTCGTCACAAAACGTGGCGCCGCGAGGGTGCTTGAAATATAGTCCAAAAATAGTGAAATTATTACGGTAATGTTGGGGGTCATAGAAAGCGTCACGAACGTCTCCCGGTAACATTTAGTACACGCGAAACTAACTCCATCCCACGGCCGAGCTGCTTTTGGTTAACTTCTTCACAAAACCTGGCGCCGCGAGGGTGCTTGAAATGTAGTTCGAAAAGTAAAGAAATCATTTCTTTAATGCTGGGGGTTAGAGAAAGCGTGACAAACCTCTCTCGGTAACATTCACTACACGCAAAACTACATGCATCACACGGCCGAGCTGCTTTTGGTTAACTTCGTCACATAACCTGGCGCCGCGAGGGTGCTCGAAATGTAGTCCGAAAAGTAGTGAAATTGTTACGGTAATGTTGGGGGTCAGAGAAAGCGTCACAAACCTCTCCCGGCAACATTCAAACACGCGAAACTAACTGCATCACAGGGCCGAGCTGCTTTCGGTTAACTTCTTCACAGAACCTGGCGCCGCGAGGGTGCTTGAAATGTAGTCCGAAAAGTAGTGAAATTATTGCGGTAACGTTGGGGGACAGAGAAAGCGTCGCGGACCTCTCCCGGTAACATTTAGTACACGCGAAACTAACTGCATCCCACGGTCGAGCTGCTTTTGGTTAACTTCTTCACAAAACCTGGGGCCGCGAGGGTGCTTGAAATGTAGTCCGAAAAGTAATGAAATCATTTCTTTAATGCTGGGGGTCAGAGAAAGCATCACGAACCTCTCCAGGTAACATTCAGTACACGCGAAACTAACTGCATTCCACGGCCGAGCTGCTTTTGGTTAACTTCGCCACAAAACGTGGCGCCGGGAGGGTGCTTGAAATGTAGTCCAAAAAGTAGTGAAATTATTACGGTAATGTTGGGGGTTAGAGAAAGCGTCACGAACCTCTCCCGGTAACATTTAGTACACGCGAAACTAACCGCATCACACCGCCGAGCTGCTTTTGGTTAACTTCGTCACAAAACCTGGCGCCGCGAGGGTGCTTGAAATGTAGTCAGAAAGGTAGTGAAATTATTCCGGTAATGTTGGGCGTCAGAGAAAGCGTCACGAACCTCTCCCGGTAACATTCAAACACGCGAAACTAACTGCATCACAGGGCCGAGAGGCTTTCGGTTAACTTCGTCACAGAACCTGGCGCCGCGAGGGTGCTTGAAATTTAGTCCAAAAATAGTGAAATTTTTACGGTAGTGTTGGGGGTCAGAGAAAGCCTCACAAACCTCTCCCGGTAACATTTAGTACACGCGAAACTAACCGCATCACACGGCCGACATTCTTTTTGTTAACTTCGTCACAAAACCTGGCGCCGCGAGGGTGCTTGAAATGTAGTCCGAAAGGTAGTGAAATAATTCCGGTAATGTTGGGGGTCAGAGAAAGCGTCACGAACCTCTCCCGGTAACATTTAGTACACGCGAAACTAACTGCATCCCACGGCCGAGCTGCTTTTGGTTAACTTCTTCACAAAACCTGGCGCCGCGAGGGTGCTTGAAATGTAGTTCGAAAAGTAAAGAAATCATTTCTTTAATGCTGGGGGTCAGAGAAAGCGTGACAAACCTCTCTCGGTAACATTCACTACACGCAAAACTACATGCATCACACGGCCGAGCTGCTTTTGGTTAACTTCGTCACATAACCTGGCGCCACGAGGGTGCTCGAAATGTAGTCCGAAAAGTAGTGAAATTGTTACGGTAATGTTGGGGGTCAGAGAAAGCGTCACAAACCTCTCCCGGCAACATTCAAACACGCGAAACTAACTGCATCACAGGGCCGAGCTGCTTTCGGTTAACTTCGTCACAGAACCTGGCGCCGCGAGGGTGCTTGAAATGTAGTCCGAAAAGTAGTGAAATTATTACGGTAACGTTGGGGGACAGAGAAAGCGTCGCGCACCTCTCCCGGTAACATTTAGTACGCGCGAAACTAACTGCATCCCACGGCCGAGCTGCTTTTGGTTAACTTCTTCACAAAACCTGGCGCCGCGAGGGTGCTTGAAATGTAGTTCGAAAAGTAAAGAAATCATTTCTTTAATGCTGGGGGTCAGAGAAAGCGTGACAAACCTCTCTCGGTAACATTCACTACACGCAAAACTACATGCATCACAGGGCCGAGCTGCTTTCGGTTAACTTCGTCACAGAACCTGGCGCCGCGAGGGTGCTTGAAATGTAGTCCGAAAAGTAGTGAAATTATTACGGTAATGTTGGGGGACAGAGAAAGCGTCGCGGACCTCTCCCGGTAACATTTAGTACACGCGAAACTAACTGCATCCCACGGCCGAGCTGCTTTTGGTTAACTTCTTCACAAAACCTGGCGCCGCGAGGGTGCTTGAAATGTAGTTCGAAAAGTAAAGAAATCATTTCTTTAATGTTGGGGGTCAGAGAAAGCATGAAAAACCTCTCTCGGTAACATTCACTACACGCAAAACTACATGCATCACACGGCCGAGCTGCTTTTGGTTAACTTCGTCACATAACCTGGCGCCGCGAGGGTGCTCGAAATGTAGTCCGAAAAGCAGTGAAATTGTTACGGTAATGTTGGGGGTCAGAGAAAGCGTCACAAACCTCTCCCGGCAACATTCAAACACGCGAAACTAACTGCATAACAGGGCCGAGCTGCTTTCGGTTAACTTCGTCACAGAACCTGGCGCCGCGAGGGTGCTTGAAATGTAGTCCGAAACGTAGTGAAATTATTACGGTAATGTTGGGGGACAGAGAAAGCGTCGCGGACCTCTCCCGGTAACATTTAGTACACGCGAAACTAACTGCATCCCACGGCCGAGCTGCTTTTGGTTAACTTCTTCACAAAACCTGGCGCCGCGAGGGTGCTTGAAATGTAGTTCGAAAAGTAAAAAAATCATTTCTTTAATGCTGGGGGTCAGAGAAAGCGTGACAAACCTCTCTCGGTAACATTCACTACACGCAAAACTACATGCATCACACGGCCGAGCTGCTTTTGGTTAACTTCGTCACAAAACGTGGCGCCGCGAGGGTGCTTGAAATGTAGTCCAAAAAGTAGTGAAATTATTACGGTAATGTTGGGGGTCAGAGAAAGCGTCACGAACCTCTCCCGGTAACATTTAGTACACGCGAAACTAACTGCATCATAGGGCCGAGCTGCTTTCGGTTAACTTCGTCACAGAACCTGGCGCCGCGAGGGTGCTTGAAATGTAGTCCGAAAAGTAGTGAAATTATTACGGTAACGTTGGGGGACAGAGAAAGCGTCGCGGACCTCTCCCGGTAACATTTAGTACACGCGAAACTAACTGCATCCCACGGCCGAGCTGCTTTTGGTAAACTTCTTCACAAAACCTGGGGCCGCGAGTGTGCTTGAAATGTAGTCCGAAAAGTAATGAAATCATTTCTTTAATGCTGGGGGTCAGAGAAAGCATCACGAACCTCTCCAGGTAACATTCAGTACACGCGAAACTAACTGCATTCCACGGCCGAGCTGCTTTTGGTTAACTTCGTCACAAAACGTGGCGCCGCGAGGGTGCTTGAAATGTAGTCCAAAAAGTAGTGAAATTATTACGGTAATGTTGGGGGTCAGAGAAAGCGTCACGAACCTCTCCCGGTAACATTTAGTACACGCGAAACTAACCGCATCACACGGCCGAGCTGCTTTTGGTTAACTTCGTCACAAAACATGGCGCCGCGAGGGTGCTTGAAATGTAGTCCGAAAGGTAGTGAAATTATTCCGGTAATGTTGGGCGTCAGAGAAAGCGTCACGAACCTCTCCCGGTAACATTCAAACACGCGAAACTAACTGCATCACAGGGCCGAGCTGCTTTCGGTTAACTTCGTCACAGAACCTGGCGCCGCGAGGGTGCTTGAAATGTAGTCCGAAACGTAGTGAAATTATTACGGTAATGTTGGGGGACAGAGAAAGCGTCGCGGACCTCTCCCGGTAACATTTAGTACACGCGAAACTAACTGCATCCCACGGCCGAGCTGCTTTTGGTTAACTTCTTCACAAAACCTGGCGCCGCGAGGGTGCTTGAAATGTAGTTCGAAAAGTAAAGAAATCATTTCTTTAATGCTGGGGGTCAGAGAAAGCGTGACAAACCTCTCTCGGTAACATTCACTACACGCAAAACTACATGCATCACACGGCCGAGCTGCTTTTGGTTAACTTCGTCACATAACATGGCGCCGCGAGGGTGCTCGAAATGTAGTCCGAAAAGTAGTGAAATTGTTACGGTAATGTTGGGGGTCAGAGAAAGCGTCACAAACCTCTCCCGGCAAAATTCAAACACGCGAAACTAACTGCATGATAGGGCCGAGCTACTTTCGGTTAACTTCGTCACAGAACCTGGCGCCGCGAGGGTGCTTGAAATGTAGTCAGAAAAGTAGTGAAATTATTACGGTAATGTTGGGCGACAGAGAAAGCGTCGCGGACCTCTCTCGGTAACATTTAGTACACGCGAAACTAACTGCATCCCACGGCCGAGCTGCTTTTGGTAAACTTCGTCAGAAAACCTGGCGCCGCGAGGGTGCTTGAAAACTAGTCCGAAAAGTAGTGAAATTATTACGGTAATTTTGGGGCTGAGAGAAAGCGTCACGAAATTCTCCCGGTAACATTCAGTACACGCAAAACTAACTGCATCCCTTGGCCGAGCTGCTTTTGGTTAACTGCGTCACAAAACCTGGCGCCGCGAGGGTGCTTGAAATGTAGTCCGAAAAGTAATGAAATCATTACTTTAATGCTGGGGGTCAGAGAGCGTCACGAACCTCTCCCGGTAACATTCAGTACACGCGAAACTAATTGAATCCCATGGCCGATCTGCTTTTGGTTAACTTCGTCACAAAACCTGGCGCCGCGAGGGTGCTTGAAATGTAGTCCGAAAGGTAGTGAAATTGTTACGGTAATGTTGGGGGTCAGAGAAAGCGTCACGAACCTCTGCCGGTAACATTCAAACACGCGAAACTAACTGCATCCCACGGCCGAGCTGATTTTGGTTAACTTCGTAAAAAAACGTGGAGGAGCGAGGGTGCTTTAAATGTAGTCCAAAGAGTAGTGAAATGATTACGGTAATGTTTGGGGTCAGAGAAAGCGTCACGAACCTCCCCCGGTAACATTTAGTACACGCGAAACTAACCTCATCACACGGTGGAGCTGCTTTTGGTTAACTTCGTCACAGAACCTGGCGCCGCGAGGGTGCTTGAAATGCAGTCCGAAAAGTAGTGAAATTATTACGGTAATGTTGGGGGACAGAGAAAGCGTCACGAACCTCTCCCGGTAACATTCAGTACACGCAAAACTAACTGCATCACACGGCCAAGCTGCCTTTGGTTAACTACGTCACAGAACCTGGCGCCGCGAGGGTGCTTGAAATGTAGTCCGAAAAGTAGTGAAATTATTATGGTAATTTTGGGGGTCAGAGAAAGCGTCACGAACCTCTCCCGGTAACATTCAATACACGCGAAACTAACTGCATCCCACGGCCGAGCTGCTTTTGGTTAACTTCTTCACAAAACCTGGCGCCGCGAGGGTGCTTGAAATGTAGTTCGAAAAGTAAAGAAATCATTTCTTTAATGCTGGGGGTCAGAGAAAGCGTGACAAACCTCTCTCGGTAACATTCACTACACGCAAAACTACATGCATCACACGGCCGAGCTGCTTTTGGTTAACTTCGTCACATAACCTGGCGCCACGAGGGTGCTCGAAATGTAGTCCGAAAAGTAGTGAAATTGTTACGGTAATGTTGGGGGTCAGAGAAAGCGTCACAAACCTCTCCCGGCAACATTCAAACACGCGAAACTAACTGCATCACAGGGCCGAGCTGCTTTCGGTTAACTTCGTCACAGAACCTGGCGCCGCGAGGGTGCTTGAAATGTAGTCCGAAAAGTAGTGAAATTATTACGGTAACGTTGGGGGACAGAGAAAGCGTCGCGGACCTCTCCCGGTAACATTTAGTACGCGCGAAACTAACTGCATCCCACGGCCGAGCTGCTTTTGGTTAACTTCTTCACAAAACCTGGCGCCGCGAGGGTGCTTGAAATGTAGTTCGAAAAGTAAAGAAATCATTTCTTTAATGCTGGGGGTCAGAGAAAGCGTGACAAACCTCTCTCGGTAACATTCACTACACGCAAAACTACATGCATCACAGGGCCGAGCTGCTTTCGGTTAACTTCGTCACAGAACCTGGCGCCGCGAGGGTGCTTGAAATGTAGTCCGAAAAGTAGTGAAATTATTACGGTAATGTTGGGGGACAGAGAAAGCGTCGCGGACCTCTCCCGGTAACATTTAGTACACGCGAAACTAACTGCATCCCACGGCCGAGCTGCTTTTGGTTAACTTCTTCACAAAACCTGGCGCCGCGAGGGTGCTTGAAATGTAGTTCGAAAAGTAAAGAAATCATTTCTTTAATGTTGGGGGTCAGAGAAAGCATGACAAACCTCTCTCGGTAACATTCACTACACGCAAAACTACATGCATCACACGGCCGAGCTGCTTTTGGTTAACTTCGTCACATAACCTGGCGCCGCGAGGGTGCTCGAAATGTAGTCCGAAAAGCAGTGAAATTGTTACGGTAATGTTGGGGGTCAGAGAAAGCGTCACAAACCTCTCCCTGCAACATTCAAACACGCGAAACTAACTGCATAACAGGGCCGAGCTGCTTTCGGTTAACTTCGTCACAGAACCTGGCGCCGCGAGGGTGCTTGAAATGTAGTCCGAAACGTAGTGAAATTATTACGGTAATGTTGGGGGACAGAGAAAGCGTCGCGGACCTCTCCCGGTAACATTTAGTACACGCGAAACTAACTGCATCCCACGGCCGAGCTGCTTTTGGTTAACTTCTTCACAAAACCTGGCGCCGCGAGGGTGCTTGAAATGTAGTTCGAAAAGTAAAGAAATCATTTCTTTAATGCTGGGGGTCAGAGAAAGCGTGACAAACCTCTCTCGGTAACATTCACTACACGCAAAACTACATGCATCACACGGCCGAGCTGCTTTTGGTTAACTTCGTCACAAAACGTGGCGCCGCGAGGGTGCTTGAAATGTAGTCCAAAAAGTAGTGAAATTATTACGGTAATGTTGGGGGTCAGAGAAAGCGTCACGAACCTCTCCCGGTAACATTTAGTACACGCGAAACTAACTGCATCATAGGGCCGAGTTGCTTTCGGTTAACTTCGTCACAGAACCTGGCGCCGCGAGGGTGCTTGAAATGTAGTCCGAAAAGTAGTGAAATTATTACGGTAACGTTGGGGGACAGAGAAAGCGTCGCGGACCTCTCCCGGTAACATTTAGTACACGCGAAACTAACTGCATCCCACGGCCGAGCTGCTTTTGGTAAACTTCTTCACAAAACCTGGGGCCGCGAGTGTGCTTGAAATGTAGTCCGAAAAGTAATGAAATCATTTCTTTAATGCTGGGGGTCAGAGAAAGCATCACGAACCTCTCCAGGTAACATTCAGTACACGCGAAACTAACTGCATTCCACGGCCGAGCTGCTTTTGGTTAACTTCGTCACAAAACGTGGCGCCGCGAGGGTGCTTGAAATGTAGTCCAAAAAGTAGTGAAATTATTACGGTAATGTTGGGGGTCCGAGAAAGCGTCTCGAACCTCTCCCGGTAACATTTAGTACACGCGAAACTAACCGCATCACACGGCCGAGCTGCTTTTGGTTAACTTCGTCACAAAACATGGCGCCGCGAGGGTGCTTGAAATGTAGTCCGAAAGGTAGTGAAATTATTCCGGTAATGTTGGGCGTCAGAGAAAGCGTCACGAACCTCTCCCGGTAACATTCAAACACGCGAAACTAACTGCATCACAGGGCCGAGCTGCTTTCGGTTAACTTCGTCACAGAACCTGGCGCCGCGAGGGTGCTTGAAATGTAGTCCGAAACGTAGTGAAATTATTACGGTAATGTTGGGGGACAGAGAAAGCGTCGCGGACCTCTCCCGGTAACATTTAGTACACGCGAAACTAACTGCATCCCACGGCCGAGCTGCTTTTGGTTAACTTCTTCACGAAACCTGGCGCCGCGAGGGTGCTTGAAATGTAGTTCGAAAAGTAAAGAAATCATTTCTTTAATGCTGGGGGTCAGAGAAAGCGTGACAAACCTCTCTCGGTAACATTCACTACACGCAAAACTACATGCATCACACGGCCGAGCTGCTTTTGGTTAACTTCGTCACAAAACATGGCGCCGCGAGGGTGCTCGAAATGTAGTCCGAAAAGTAGTGAAATTGTTACGGTAATGTTGGGGGTCAGAGAAAGCGTCACAAACCTCTCCCGGCAAAATTCAAACACGCGAAACTAACTGCATGATAGGGCCGAGCTGCTTTCGGTTAACTTCGTCACAGAACCTGGCGCCGCGAGGGTGCTTGAAATGTAGTCAGAAAAGTAGTGAAATTATTACGGTAATGTTGGGCGACAGAGAAAGCGTCGCGGACCTCTCTCGGTAACATTTAGTACACGCGAAACTAACTGCATCCCACGGCCGAGCTGCTTTTGGTAAACTTCTTCACAAAACCTGGCGCCGCGAGGGTGCTTGAAATGTAGTCCGGAAAGTAATGAAATCATTTCTTTAATGCTGGGGGTCAGAGAAAGCATCACGAACCTCTCCAGGTAACATTCAGTACACGCGAAACTAACTGCATTCCACGGCCGAGCTGCTTTTGGTTAACTTTGTCACAAAACGTTGCGCCGCGAGGGTGCTTGAAATGTAGTCCAAAAAGTAGTGAAATTATTACGGTAATGTTGGGGGTCAGAGAAAGCGTGACAAACCTCTCTCGGTAACATTCAGTACACGCAAAACTTTATGCATCACACAGCCGAGCTGCTTTTGGTTAACTTCGTCACATAACCTGGCGCCGCGAGGGTGCTTGAAATCTAGTCCGAAAAGTAGTGAAATTATTACGGTAATTTTGGGTCTGAGAGAAAGCGTCACGAAATTCTCCCGGTAACATTCAGTACACGCGAAACTAACTGCATCCCATGGCCGAGCTGCTTTTGGTTAACTTCGTCAGAAAACCTGGCGCCGCGAGGGTGCTTGAAAACTAGTCCGAAAAGTAGTGAAATTATTACGGTAATTTTGGGGCTGAGAGAAAGCGTCACGAAATTCTCCCGGTAACATTCAGTACACGCAAAACTAACTGCATCCCTTGGCCGAGCTGCTTTTGGTTAACTGCGTCACAAAACCTGGCGCCGCGAGGGTGCTTGAAATGTAGTCCGAAAAGTAATGAAATCATTACTTTAATGCTGGGGGTCAGAGAGCGTCACGAACCTCTCCCGGTAACATTCAGTACACGCGAAACTAATTGAATCCCATGGCCGATCTGCTTTTGGTTAACTTCGTCACAAAACCTGGCGCCGCGAGGGTGCTTGAAATGTAGTCCGAAAGGTAGTGAAATTGTTACGGTAATGTTGGGGGTCAGAGAAAGCGTCACGAACCTCTGCCGGTAACATTCAAACACGCGAAACTAACTGCATCCCACGGCCGAGCTGATTTTGGTTAACTTCGTAAAAAAACGTGGAGGAGCGAGGGTGCTTTAAATGTAGTCCAAAGAGTAGTGAAATGATTACGGTAATGTTTGGGGTCAGAGAAAGCGTCACGAACCTCCCCCGGTAACATTTAGTACACGCGAAACTAACCTCATCACACGGTGGAGCTGCTTTTGGTTAACTTCGTCACAGAACCTGGCGCCGCGAGGGTGCTTGAAATGCAGTCCGAAAAGTAGTGAAATTATTACGGTAATGTTGGGGGACAGAGAAAGCGTCACGAACCTCTCCCGGTAACATTCAGTACACGCAAAACTAACTGCATCACACGGCCAAGCTGCCTTTGGTTAACTACGTCACAGAACCTGGCGCCGCGAGGGTGCTTGAAATGTAGTCCGAAAAGTAGTGAAATTATTATGGTAATTTTGGAGGTCAGAGAAAGCGTCACGAACCTCTCCCGGTAACATTCAATACACGCGAAAATAACTGCATCCCACGGCCGAGCTGCTTTTTGTTAACTTCGTCACAAAACCTGGCGCCGCGAGGGTGCTTGAAATGTAGTGCGAAAAGTAATGAAATCATTACTTTAATGCTGGGGGTCAGAGAAAGCGTCACGAACCTCTCCCGGTAACATTCAGTACACGCAACACTAACCGAATCCCACGGCCAAGCTGCTTTTGGTTAACTTCTTCACAAAACCTGGCGCCGCGAGGGTGCTTGAAATGTGGTCCGAAAGGTAGTGAAATTATTCCGGTAATGTTGGGGGTCAGAGAAAGCGTCACGAACCTCTCCCGGTGACATTCAGCACACGCAAAACTAACTGCATCACACGGCCAAGCTGCTTTTGGTTAACTTCGTCACAAAACGTGGCGCCGCGAGGGCACTTGAAATGTAGTCCGAAAAGTATTGAAATCATTACGGTAATTTTGGGGGTCAGAGAAAGCGTCACGAACCTCTCCCGGAAACATTCAATACACGCGAAACTAACTGCATCCCACGGCCGAGCTGATATTGGTTAACTTAGTCAAAAAACGTGGCGGAGCGAGGGTGCTTTAAATGTAGTCCAAAGAGTACTGAAATTATTACGGTAATGTTTGGGGTCAGAGAAAGCGTCACGAACCTCTCCCGGTAACATTTAGTACACGCGAAACTAACTGCATCACACGGTGGAGCTGCTTTTTGTTAACTTCGTCACAAAACTGGCGCCGCGAGGGTGCTTGAAATGATGTCCTAAAAGTAGTGAAATTATTACGGTAATGTTGGGGGACAGAGAAAGCGTCGCGAACCTCTCCCGGTAACATTCAGTACACGCAAAACTAACTGCATCACACGGCCAAGCTGCTTTTGGTTAACTTCGTCACAGAACCTGGCGCCGCGAGGGTGCTTGAAATGTAGTCCGAAAAGTAGTGAAATTATTACGGTAATTTTGGGGGTCAGAGAAAGCGTCACGAACCTCTGCCGGTTACATTCAATACACACAAAAGTAACTGCATCCCACGGCCGAGCTGCTTTTGGTTAACTTCGTCACAAAACCTGGCTCCGCGAGGGTGCTTGAAATGTAGTCCGAAATGTAATGAAATCATTACTTTAATGCTGGGAGTCCGAGAAAGCGTCACGAACCTCTCCCGGTAACATTCAGTACACGCGAAACTAACTGCATCACACGGCGGAGCTGCTTTTTGTTAACTTCGTCAAAAAACTGGCGCCGCGAGGGTGCTTGAAATGATGTCCGAAAAATAGTGAAATTATTACGGTAATGTTGGGGGTCAGAAAAAGCGTCACGAACCTCTCCCGGTAACATTCACTACACGCAAAACTAATTGCATCACACGGCCGAGCTGCGTTTGGTTAACTTTGTCACAAAACTGGCGTCGCGAGGGTGCTTAAAATGCAGTCCGAAAAGTAGTGAAATTATTACGGTAATATTGGGGGACAGAGAAAGCGTCACAAACCTCTCCAGGTAACATTCAAACACGCGAAACTAACTGCATCCCACGGCCGAGCTGCTTTTGGTTAACTTCTTCACAAAACCTGGCGCCGCGAGGGTGCTTGAAATGTAGTTCGAAATGTAAAGAAATCATTTCTTTAATGCTGGGGGTCAGAGAAAGTATCACGAACCTCTCCAGGTAACATTCAGTACACGCGAAACTAACTGCATCCCGCGGCCGAGCTGCTTTTGGTTAACTTCCTCACAAAACGTGGCGCCACGAGGGTGCTTGAAATGTAGTCCAAAAAGTAGTGAAATTATTACGGTAATGTTGGGGGTCAGAGAAAGCGTGACAAACCTCTCTCGGTAACATTCACTACACGCAAAACTACATGCATCACACGGCCGAGCTGCTTTTGGTTAACTTCGTCACATAACCTGGCGCCGCGAGGGTGCTTGAAATGTAGTCCGAAAAGTAGTGAAATTATTACGGTAATTTTGGGGCTGAGAGAAAGCGTCACGAAACTCTCCCGGTAACATTCAGTACACGCGAAACTAACTGCATCTCACGGCCGAGCTGCTTTTGGTTAACTTCGTCACAAAACCTGGCGCCGCTAGGGTGCTTGAAATGTAGTCCGAAAAGTAATGAAATCATTACTTTAATGCTGGGGGTCAGAGAGCGTCACGAACCTCTCCCGGTAACATTCAGTACACGCGAAACTAATTGAATCCCACGGCCGAGCTGCTTTTGGTTAACTTCGTCACAAAACCTGTCGCCGCGAGGGTGCTTGAAATGTAGTCCGAAAGGTAGTGAAATTATTCCGGTAATGTTGGGGGTCAGAGAAAGCGTCACGAACCTCTCCCGGTAACATTCAGTACATACACAACTAATTGCATCGCACGGCCGAGCTGCTTTTGGTTAACTTCGTCACAAAACTGGCGCCGCGAGGGTGCTTGAAATGTAGTCCGAAAAGTAGTGAAATTGTTACGGTAATGTTGGGGGTCTGAGAAAGCGTCACGAACCTCTGCCGGTAGCATTCACACACGCGAAACTAACTGCATCCCACGGCCGAGCTGATTTTGGTTAACTTCGTAAAAAAACGTGGCGGAGCGAGGGTGCTTTAAAAGTAGTCCAAAGAGTAGTGAAATTATTACGGTAATGTTTGGGGTCAGAGAAAGCGTCACGAACCTCTCCCGGTAACATTTTGTACACGCGAAACTAACTGCACCACACGGTCTAGCTGCTTTTGGTTAACTTCGTCACAGAACCTGGCGCCGCGAGGGTGCTTGAAATGCAGTCCGAAAAGTAATGAAATCATTACGGTAATGTTGGGGGACAGAGAAAGCGTCACGAACCTCTCCCGGTAGCATTCAGTACACGCAAAACTAACTGCATCACACGGTCAAGCTGCTTTTGGTTAACTTCGTCACAGAACCTGGCGCCGCGAGGGTGCTTGAAATGTAGTCCGAAAAGTAGTGAAATTATTATGGTAAATTTGGGGGTCAGAGAAAGCGTCACGAACCTCTCCCGGTAACATTCAATACACGCGAAAATACCTGCATCCCACGGCCGAGCTGCTTTTTGTTAACTTCGTCACAAAACCTGGCGCCGCGAGGGTGCTTGAAATGTAGTCCGAAAAATAATGAAATCATTACTTTAATGCTGGGGGTCCGAGAAAGCGTCACGAACCTCTCCCGGTAGCATTCAGTGCACGCGAAAGTAACTGCATCACACGGTCGAGCTGCTTTTGGCTAACTTCGTCACAGAACCTGGCGCCGCGAGGCTGCTTGAAATGTAGTCCGAAAAGTAATGAAATTATTACTTTAATGCTGGGGGTCAGAGAAAGCGTCACGAACCTCTCCCAGTAACATTCACTACATTGAAACTAACTGCATCCCACGGCCGAGCTGCTTTTGATTAACTTCGTCACAGAACCTGGCGCCGCGAGGGTGCTTGAACTGTAGTCCGAAAAGTAGTGAAATTATTACGGTTATGTTGGGGGTCAGAGAAACCGTCACGAACCTCTCCCGGTAACATTCAGTACGCACAAAACTAATTGCATCACACGGCCGAGCTGCGTTTGGTTAACTTCGTCTCAAAACTGGCGCCGCGAGGGTGCTTGAAATGAAGTTCGAAAAGTAGTGAAATTTTTACGGTAATGTTGGGGGACAGAGAAAGCGTCACAAACCTCTCCGGGTAACATTCAGTACACGCGAACCTAAGTGCATCCCACGGCCGAGCTGCTTTTGGTTAACTTCATCGCAAAACTGACGCCGCGAGGGTGATTCGAATGTAGTCCGAAAAGTAGTGAAATTATTACGGTAATGTTGGAGGACAGAGAAAGCGTCACGGACCTCTCCCGGTAACATTCAGTACATGCGAAACTAACCGCATCCCACGGCCGAGCTGCATTTGGTTAACTTCGTCACAAAACGTGGCGCCGCGAGGGTGCTTGAAATATAGTCCAAAAAGTAGTGAAATCATTACGGTAGTGTTGGGGGTCAGAGAAAGCGGCACGAACCTCTCCCGGTAACATTTAGTACACGCGAAACTAACCGCATCACACGGCCGAGCTGCTTTTGGTTAACTTCGTCACAAAACCTGGCGCCGCGAGGGTGCTTTAAATGTAGTCCGAAAGGTAGTGAAATAATTCCGGTAATGTAGGGGGTCAGAGAAAGCGTCACGAACCTCTCCCGATAACATTCAGTACATGCACAACTAATTGCATCACACGGCCGAGCTGCTTTTGGTTAACTTCGTCACAAAACTGGCGCCGCGATGGTGCTTGAAATGTAGTCCCAAAAGTAATGAAATAATTTCTTTAATGCTGGGGGTCAGAGAAAGCATCACGAACCTCTCCAGGTAACATTCAGTACACGCGAAAATAACTGCATCACACGGACGAGCTGCTTTTGGTTAACTTCGTCACAAAACTGGCGCCGCGAGAGTGCTTGAAATGTAGTCCGAAAAGTAGTGAAATTGTAACGGTAATGTTGGGGGTCAGAGAAAGCATCACAAACCTCTCCCGTCAACATTCAAACACGCGAAACTAACTGCATCCCACGGCCGAGCTGCTTTTGATTAACTTCGTCACAGAACCTGGCGCCGCGAGGGTGCTTGAACTGTAGTCAGAAAAGTAGTGAAATTATTACGGTAATGTTGGGGGTCAGAGAAAGCGTCACGAACCTCTCCCGGTAACATTCAGTACACGCAAAACTAATTGCATCACATGGCCGAGCTGCGTTTGGTAAACTTCGTCACAAAACTGGCGCCGCGAGGGTGCTTGAAATGCAGTTCGAAAAGTAGTGAAACTTTTACGGTAATGTTGGGGGACTGAGAAAGCGTCACGAACCTCTCCAGGTAACATTCAGTACACGCGAAACTAAGTGCATCCCTAGGCCGAGCTGCTTTTGGTTAACTTCATCACAAAACTGACGCCGCGAGGGTGCTTGGAATGTAGTCCGAAAAGTAGTGAAATTATTACGGTAATGTTGGAGGACAGAGAAAGCGTCACGAACCTCTCCCGGTAACATTCCGTACGCGCGAAACTAATCGCATCCCACGGCCGAGCTGCTTTTGGTTAACTTCGTCAGAAAACGTGGCGCCGCGAGGGGGCTTGAAATTTAGTCCAAAAAGTAGTGAAAATATTACGGTAGTGTTGGAGGTCAGAGAAAGCATCACGAACCTCTCCAGGTAACATTCAGTACACGCGAAACTAACTGCATCCCACGGCCGAGCTGCTTTTGGTTAACTTTGTCACAAAACGTGGCACCGCGAGGGAACTTGAACTGTAGTCCGAAAAGTAGTGAAATTATTACGGTAATGTTGGGGGTCAGAGAAAGCGTCAGGAACCTCTCCCGGTAACATTCAGCACATGCACAACTAATTGCATCACACGGCCGAGCTGCTTTTGGTTAACTTCGTCACAAAACTGGCGCCGCGAGAGTGCTTGAAATGTAGTCCGAAAAGTAGTGAAATTGTTACGGTAATGTTGGGGGTCAGAGAAAGCGTCACAAACCTCTCCCGGCAACATTCAAACACGCGAAACTAACTGCATCCCACGGCCGAGCTGCTTTTGATTAACTTCGTCACAGAACCTGGCGCCGCGAGGGTGCTTGAACTGTAGTCAGAAAAGTAGTGAAATTATTACGGTAATGTTGGGGGTCAGAGAAAGCGTCACGAACCTCTCCCGGTAACATTCAGTACACGCAAAACTAATTGCATCACACGGCCGAGCTGCGTTTGGTTAACTTCGTCACAAAACTGGCGCCGCGAGGGTACTTGAAATGCAGTTCGAAAAGTAGTGAAACTTTTACGGTAATGTTGGGGGACAGAGAAAGCGTCACGAACCTCTCCAGGTAACATTCAGTACACTCGAAACTAAGTGCATCCCATGGCCGAGCTGCTTTTGGTTAACTTCATCACAAAACTGACGCCGCGAGGGTGCTTGGAATGTAGTCCGAAAAGTAGTGAAATTATTACGGTAATGTTGGAGGACAGAGAAAGCGTCACGAACCTCTCCCGGTAACATTCCCTACGCGCGAAACTAATCGCATCCCACGGCCGAGCTGCTTTTGGTTAACTTCGTCACAAAACGTGGCGCCGCGAGGGTGCTTGAAATTTAGTCCAAAAAGTAGTGAAATTATTACGGTAGTGTTGGGGGTCAGAGAAAGCATCACGAACCTCTCCAGGTAACATTCAGTACACGCGAAACTAACTGCATCCCACGGCCGAGCTGCTTTTGGTTAACTTTGTCACAAAACGTGGCGCCGCGAGGGTGCTTGAACTGTAGTCCGAAAAGTAGTGAAATTGTTACGGTAATGTTGGGGGTCAGAGAACGCGTCACAAACCTCTCCCGGTAACATTCAATCACGCGAAAATAACTGCATGACAGGGCCGAGCTACTTTCGGTTAACTTCGTCACAGAACCTGGCGCCGCGAGGGTGCTTGAAATGTAGTCCGAAAAGTAGTGAAATTATTACGGTAATGTTGGGGGTCAGAGAAAGCGTGACAAACCTCTCTCGGTAACATTCACTACACGCAAAACTACATGCATCACACGGCCGAGCTGCTTTTGGTTAACTTCGTCACATAACCTGGCGCCGCGAGGGTGCTTGAAATGTAGTCCGAAAAGTAATGAAATCATTACTTTAATGCTGGGGGTCAGAGAAAGCATCACGAACCTCTCCAGGTAACATTCAGTACACGCGAAACTGACTGCATTCCGCGGCCGAGCTGCTTTTGGTTAACTTCCTCACAAAACGTGGCGCCTCGAGAGTGCTTGAAATGTAGTCCAAAAAGTAGTGAAATTATTACGGTAATGTTGGGGGTCAGAGAAATCGTGACAAACCTCTCTCGGTAACATTCACTACACGCAAAACTACATGCATCACACGGCCGTGCTGCTTTTGGTTAACTTCGTCACATAACCTGGCGCCGCGAGGGTGCTTGAAATGTAGTCCGAAAAGTAATGAAATCATTACTTTAATGCTGGGGGTCAGAGAAAGCGTCACGAACCTCTCCCTGTAACATTCAGCACACGCGAAACTTATTGAATCCCACGGCCGAGCTGCTTTTGGTTAACTTCGTAAAAAAACGGGGCGGAGCGAGGGTGCTTGAAATATAGTCCAAAGAGTAGTAAAATTATTACGGTAATGTTTGGGGTCAGAGAAAGCGTCACGAACCTCTCCCGGTAACATTTAGTACACGCGAAACTAACTGCATCACACGGCGGAGCTGCTTTTGGTTAACTTCGTCACAAAACTGGCGCCGCGAGGGTGCTTGAAATGCAGTCCGAAAAGTAGTGAAATTATTACGGTAATGTGTGGGGTCAGACAAAGCGTCACGAACCTCTGCCGGTAACATTCAATACACGCGAAACTAACTGCATCCCACGGCCGAGCTGCTTTTGATTAACTTCGTCACAGAACCTGGCGCCGCGAGGGTGCTTGAAATGTAGTCCGAAAAGTAGTGAAATTATTACGGTAATTTTGGGGGTCAGAGAAAGCGTCCCGAATCTCTCCCGGTGACATTTCGTACACGCGAAACTAACTGTATCACACGGCCAAGCTGCTTTTCGTTAACTTAGTCACAGAACCTGGCGCCGCTAGGGTGCTTGAAATGTAGTCCAAGAAGTAGTGAAATTATTACGGTAGTTTTGGGGGTCAGACAAAGCGTCACGAACCTCTCCCGGTAACATTGAATACACGCGAAACTAACTGCATCCCACGGCCGAGCTGCTTTTGGGTAACTTCGTCACAGAACCTGGCGCCGCGAGGCTGCTTGAAATGTAGTCCGAAAAGTAATGAAATTATTACTTTAATGCTGGGGGTCAGAGAAAGCGTCACGAACCTCTCCCGGTAATATTCAATACACCCGAAACTAACTGCATCCCACGGCCGAGCTGCTTTTGGTTAACTTCGTCACAAAACCTGGCGCCGCGAGGGTGCTTGAAATGTAGTACCAAAAGTAATGAAATCATTACTTTAATGCTGGGGGTCCGAGAAAGCGTCACGAACCTCTCCCGGTAACATTCAGTACACGCGAAACAAACTGCATCCCACGGCCGAGCTGCTTTTGGTTAGCTTCGTCACAAAACCTGGCGCCGCGAGGGTGCTTGAAATGTAGTACCAAAAGTAATGAAATCATTACTTTAATGCTGGGGGTCCGAGAAAGCGTCACGAACCTCTCCCGGTAACATTCAGTACACGCGAAACAAACTGCATCCCACGGCCGAGCTGCTTTTGATTAACTTCGTCACAGAACCTGGCGCCGCGAGGGCGCTTGAAATGTAGTCAGAAAAGTAGTGAAATTATTACGGTAATTTTGGGGGTCAGAGAAAGCGTCGCGGACCTCTCCCGGTAACATTTAGTACACGCGAAACTAACTGCATCCCACGGCCGAGCTGCTTTTGGTTAACTTCTTCACAAAACCTGGCGCCGCGAGGGTGCTTGAAATGTAGTCCGAAAAGTAATAAAATCATTTCTTTAATGCTGGGGGTCAGAGAAAGCATCACGAACCTCTCCCGGTAACATTCAGTACACTCGAAACTAATTGCATCCCATGGCCGAGCTGCTTTTGGTTAACTTCGTCACAAAACTGGCGCCGCGAGGGTGCTTGAAATGTAGTCCGAAAAGTAGTGTAATTATTACGGTAATGTTGGAGGTCAGAGAAAGCGTCACGAACCTCTCCCGGTAACATTTAGTACACGCGAAACTGACTGCATCCCACGGCAGAGCTGCTTTTGGTTAACTTCGTCAGAAAACCTGGCGCCGCGAGGGTGCTTGAAATGTAGTCCGAAAAGTAGTGAAATTATTACGGTAATGTTGGGGTCAGAGAAAGCGTCACGAACCTCTCCCGGTAACATTCAGTACACGATAACTAATTGCATCACACGGACGAGCTGCTTTTGGTTAACTTCTTCACAAAACCTGGCAACGCGAGGGTGCCTGAAATGTAGTACGAAAAGTAATGAAATCATTACTTTAATGCTGGGGGTCAGAGAAAGCGTGACGAACCTCTCCCGGTAACATTCAGTACACGCGAAACTAATTGCGTCCCACCGCCGAGCTGCTTTTGGTTAACTTCGTCACAAAACCAGGCGCCGCGAGGGTGCTTGAAATGTAGTCCGAAAAGTAGTGAAATTATTACGGCAATGTTGGTGGTCAGAGAAAGCGTCACGAACCTCTCCCGGTAACATTTAGTACACGCGAAACTGACTGCATCCCACGACCGAGCTGCTTTTGGTTAACTTCGTCTCAAAACCTGGCGCCGCGAGGGTGCTTGAAATGTAGTCCGAAAAGTAGTGAAATTATTGCGGCAATTTTGGGGGTGAGAGAAAGCGTCAAGAACCTCTCCCGGTAACATTCAGTACACGCGAAACTAACTGTATCCCACGGCCGAGCTACTTTTGGTTAACTTCGTCACAAAACTGGCGCCGCGAGGGTGCTTGAAATGCATTCCGAAAAGTAGTGAAATTATTTCGGTAATGTTGGGGGACAGAGAAAGCGTCACGAACCTCTCCCGGTAACAATCAGTACACGCGAAACTAACTGCATCCCACGGCCGAGCTGCTTTTGGTTAACTTCGTCACAAAACGTGCCGCCTCGAGGGTGCGTGAAATGTAGTCCAAAAAGTAGTGAAATTTTTACGGTAATGTTGGGGGTCAGAGATAGCGTCACGAACCTCTCCCGGTAACAATTAGTGGACGCGAAACTAACTGCATCACACGGCAGAGCTGCTTTTGGTTAACTTCGTCCCTGAACCTGGCGCCGCGAGGGAGCTTGAAATGTAGCCCGAAAAGTAGTGAAATTATTACGGCAATTTTGGGGGTGAGAGAAAGCCTCAAGAACCTCTCCCGGTAACATTCAGTACACGCAAAACTAACTGCATCCCACGGCCGAGCTGCTTTTGGTTAACATCATCATAAAACCTGGCGCTGGCAGGGTGCTTTAAATGTAGTCGAAAAAGTAGTGAAGGTATTACGGTAATGTTTGGGGCCAGAGAAAGCGTGACGAACCTCTCCCGGTAACATTCAGTACACGCGAAGCTAACTGCATCCCACGGCCGAGCTGCTTTTGATTAACTTCGTCACAGAACCTGGCGCCGCGAGGGTGCTTGAAATGTAGTCCGAAAATAGTGAAATTATTACGGTAATTTTGGGGGTCAGAGAAAGCGTCCCGAATCTCTCCCGGTGACATTTCGTACACGCGAAACTAACTGTATCACACGGCCAAGCTGCTTTTCGTTAACTTCGTCACAGAACCTGGCGCCGCGAGGGTGCTTGAAATGTAGTCCAAGAAGTAGTGAAATTATTACGGTAGTTTTGGGGGTCAGACAAAGCGTCACGAACCTCTCCCGGTAACATTGAATACACGCGAAACTAACTGCATCCCACGGCCGAGCTGCTTTTGGGTAACTTCGGCACAGAACCTGGCGCCGCGAGTCTGCTTGAAATGTAGTCCGAAAAGTAATGAAATTATTACTTTAATGCTGGGGGTCAGAGAAAGCGTCACGAACCTCTCCCGGTAATATTCAATACACGCGAAACTAACTGCATCCCACGGCCGAGCTGCTTTTGGTTAACTTCGTCACAAAACCTGGCGCCGCGAGGGTGCTTGAAATGTAGTACCAAAAGTAATTAAATCATTACTTTAATGCTGGGGGTCCGAGAAAGCGTCACGAACCTCTCCCGGTAACATTCAGTACACGCGAAACAAACTGCATCCCACGGCCGAGCTGCTTTTGATTAACTTCGTCACAGAACCTGGCGCCGCGAGGGCGCTTGAAATGTAGTCAGAAAAGTAGTGAAATTATTACGGTAATTTTGGGGGTCAGAGAAAGCGTCGCGGACCTCTCCCGGTAACATTTAGTACACGCGAAACTAACTGCATCCCACGGCCGAGCTGCTTTTGGTTAACTTCTTCACAAAACCTGGCGCCGCGAGGGTGCTTGAAATGTAGTCCGAAAAGTAATGAAATTATTTCTTTAATGCTGGGGGTCAGAGAAAGCATCACGAACCTCTCCCGGTAACACTCAGTACACTCGAAACTAATTGCATCCCATGGCCGAGCTGCTTTTGGTTAACTTCGTCACAAAACTGGCGCCGCGAGGGTGCTTGAAATGTAGTCCGAAAAGTAATGAAATAATTACGGTAATGTTGAGGGACAGAGAAAGCGTCACGAACCTCTCCCGGTAACATTCAGTACACGCGAAACTAACTGCATCCCACGGCCGAGCTGCTTTTGGTTAACTTCATCACATAACTGGCGCCGCGAGGGTGCTTCAAATGTAGTCCCAAAAGTGCTGAAATTATTACGGTAATGTTGAGGGACAGAGAAAGCGTCACGAACTTCTCCCGGTAACATTTAGTACACGCGAAACTAACCGCATCGCACGTCCGAGCTGCTTTTGGCTAACTTCGTCAAAGAACCTGGCACCGCGACGCTGCTTGAAATGTAGTCCGAAAAGTAATGAAATTATTACTTTAATGCTGGGGGTCAGAGAAAGCGTCACGAACCTCTCCCGGTAACATTCTTTACACGCGAAACTAACTGCATCCCACGGCCGAGCTGCTTTTGATTAATTTCGTCACAGAACCTGGCGCCGCGAAGGCGCTTGAAATGTAGTCAGAAAAGTAGTGAAATTATTACGGTAATGTTGGGGGACAGAGAAAGCGTCACGGACCTCTCCCGGTAACATTTAGTACACACGAAACTAACTGCATCACACGGGCGAGCTGCTTTTGGTTAACTTCATCACAAAACCTGGCGCCGCGAGGGTGCTTGAAATGTAGTGCGAAAATTAATGAAATCATTGCTTTAATGCTGGGGGTCGGAGAAAGCGTCACGAACCTCTCCCGGTAACATTCAGTACACGCGAAGCTAACTGCATCCCACGGCCGAGCTGCTTTTGATTAACTCCGTCACAGAACCTGGCGCCGCGAGGGTGCTTGAAATGTAGTACGAAAAGTAATGAAATCATTACTTTAATGCTGGGGGTCCGAGAAAGCGTCACGAACCTCTCCCGGTAACATTCAGTACACGCGAAACTAACTGCATCACTCGGCCGAGCTGCGTTTGGCTAACTTCGTCACAGAACCTGGCGCCGCGAGGCTGCTTGAAATGTAGTCCGAAAAGTAATGAAATTATTACTTTAATGCTGGGGGTCAGAGAAAGCGTCACGAACCTCTCCCGGTAATATTGAATACACGCGAAACTAACTGCATCCCACGGCCGAGCTGCGTTTGGCTAACTTCGTCACAGAACCTGGCGCCGCGAGGCTGCTTGAAATGTAGTCCGAAAAGTAATGAAATTATTACTTTAATGCTGGGGGTCAGTGAAAGCGTCACGAACCTCTCCCGGTAACATTCAGTACACGCGAAACTAACTGCATCCCACGGCCGAGCTGCTTTTGATTAACTTCGTCACAGAACCTGGCGCCGCGAGGGCGCTTGAAATGTAGTCAGAAAAGTAGTGAAATTATTACGGTAATTTTGGGGGTCAGAGAAAGCGTCACGGACCTCTCCCGGTAACATTCATTACACGCGAAACTAACTGCATCCCACGGCTCAGCTGCTTTTGGTTAACTTCGTCACAAACCTGGCACCGCGAGGGTGCTTGAAATGTAGTCCAAAAAGTAATAAAATCATTATTTTAATGCAGGACGTCAGAGAGAGCATCACGAACCTCTCCCGGAAACATTCAGTACACGCGAAACTAATTGCATTCCACCGCCGAGCTGCTTTGAGTTAACTTCGTCACAAAACCAGGCGCAGCGAGGGTGCTTGAAGTGTAGTCAGAAAAGTAGTGAAATTATTACGGTAATGTTGGGGGACAGAGAAAGCGTCGCGGACCTCTCCCGGTAACATTTAGTACACGCGAAACTAACAGCATCCCACGGCCGAGCTGCTTTTGGTTAACTTCTTCACAAAACCTGGCGCCTCGAGGGTGCTTGAAATGTAGTCCGAAAAGTAATGAAATCATTTCTTTAATGCTGGGGGTCAGAGATAGCATCACGAACCTCTCCCGGTAACATTCAGTACACTCGAAACTAATTGCATCCCATGGCCGAGTTGCTTTTGGTTAACTTCGTCACAAAACCTGGCGCCGCGAGGGTGCTTGAAATGTAGTCCGAAAAGTAGTGAAGTTATTACGGTAATGTTGGGGGTCAGAGAAAGCGTCACGAACCTCTCCCGGTAACATTCAGTACACGCACAACTAATTGCATCACACGGCCGGGCTGCTTTAGGTTAACTTCGTCACAAAACTGGCGCCGCGAGGGTGCTTGAAATGTAGTCCGAAAAGTAATGAAATAATTACGGTAATGTTGAGGGACAGAGAAAGCGTCACGAACCTCTCCCGGTAACATTCAGTACACGCGAAACTAACTGCATCGCACGGCCGAGCTGCTTTTGGTTAACTTCATCACAAAACTGGCGCCGCGACGGTGCTTCAAATGTAGTCCGAAAAGTGCTGAAATTATTACGGTAATGTTGAGGGACAGAGAAAGCGTCACGAACTTCTCCCGGTAACATTTAGTACATGCGAAACTAAGCGCATCGCACGTCCGAGCTGCTTTTGGCTAACTTCGTCAAAGAACCTGGCGCCGCGAGGCTGCTCGAAATGTAGTCCGAAAAGTAATGAAATTATTACTTTAATGCTGGGGGTCAGAGAAAGCGTCACGAACCTCTCTCGGTAACATTCAGTACACGCGAAACTAACTGCATCCCACGGCCGAGCTGCTTTTGATTAACTTCGTCACAGAACCTGGCGCCGCGAGGGTGCTTGAAATGTACTCCGAAAAGTTGTGAAAATATTACGGTAATTTTGGGGGTCAGAGAAAGCGTCACGGACCTCTACCGGTAACATTCATTACACGCGTAACTAACTGCATCCCACAAGTGAACTGCTTTTGGTAAACTTTGTCACAAATGTGGCGCCGCGAGGGTGCTTGAAATGTAGACCGAAAAGTAGTGAAATTATTACGGTAATGTTGGGGGTCAGAGAAAGCGTCACGAACGTCTCCCGGTAACATTCAGTACACGCGAAACTAAGCGCATCCCACGGCCGAGCTCCTTTCGGTTAACTTCGTCACAAAACGTGGCGCCGCGAGGGTGCTTGAAATGTAGTCCAAAAAGTAGTGAAATTATTACGGTAATGTTGGGGGACAGAGAAAGCGTCAGGAACCTCTCCCGGTAACATTCAGTACACGCGAAACTAACTGCATCGCACGGCCGAGCTGCTTTTGATTAACTTCATCACAGAACCTGGCGCCGCGAGGGCGCTTGAAATGTAGTCAGAAAAGTAGTGAAATTATTACGGTAATTTTGGGGGTCAGAGAAAGCGTCACGGACCTCTCCCGGTAACATTCATTACACGCGAATCTAACTGCATCCCACGGCTCACCTGCTTTTGGTTAACTTCGTCACAAACCAGGCGCAGCGAGGGTGCTTGAAATGTAGTCCGAAAAGTAGTGAAATTGTTACGGTAATGTTGGGGGTCAGAGAAAGCGTCACGAACCTCTGCCGGTAGCATTCAAACACGCGAAACTAACTGCATCCCACGGCCGAGCTGATTTTGGTTAACTTCGTAAAAAAACGTGGCGGAGCGAGGGTGCTTTAAATGTAGTCCAAAGAGTAGTGAAATTATTACGGTAATGTTTGGGGTCAGAGAAAGCGTCACGAACCTCTCCCGGTAACATTTTGTACTCGCGAAACTAACTGCACCACACGGTGTAGCTGCTTTTGGTTAACTTCGTCACAGAACCTGGCGCCGCGAGGGTGCTTGAAATGTAGTCCGAAAAGTAGTGAAATTATTATGGTAAATTTGGGGGTCAGAGAAAGCGTCACGAACCTCTCCCGGTAACATTCAATACACGCGAAAATAACTGCATCCCACGGCCGAGCTGGTTTTTGTTAACTTCGTCACAAAACCTGGCGCCGCGAGGGTGCTTGAAATGTAGTCCGAAAAATAATGAAATCATTACTTTAATGCTGGGGGTCCGAGAAAGCGTCACGAACCTCTCCCGGTAGCATTCAGTGCACGCGAAAGTAACTGCATCACACGGTCGAGCTGCTTTTGGCTAACTTCGTCACAGAACCTGGCGCCGCGAGGCTGCTTGAAATGTAGTCCGAAAAGTAATGAAATTATTACTTTAATGCTGGGGGTCAGAGAAAGCGTCACGAACCTCTCCCAGTAACATTCACTACACGCGAAACTAACTGCATCCCACGGCCGAGCTGCTTTTGATTAACTTCGTCACAGAACCTGGCGCCGCGAGGGTGCTTGAACTGTAGTCCGAAAAGTAGTGAAATTATTACGGTTATGTTGGGGGTCAGAGAAACCGTCACGAACCTCTCCCGGTAACATTCAGTACGCGCAAAACTAATTGCATCACACGGCCGAGCTGCGTTTGGTTAACTTCGTCTCAAAACTGGCGCCGCGAGGGTGCTTGAAATGAAGTTCGAAAAGTAGTGAAATTTTTACGGTAATGTTGGGGGACAGAGAAAGCGTCACAAACCTCTCCAGGTAACATTCAGTACACGCGAACCTAAGTGCATCCCACGGCCGAGCTGCTTTTGGTTAACTTCATCGCAAAACTGACGCCGCGAGGGTGATTCGAATGTAGTCCGAAAAGTAGTGAAATTATTACGGTAATGTTGGAGGACAGAGAAAGCGTCACGGACCTCTCCCGGTAACATTCAGTACATGCGAAACTAACCGCATCCCACGGCCGAGCTGCATTTGGTTAACTTCGTCACAAAACGTGGCGCCGCGAGGGTGCTTGAAATATAGTCCAAAAAGTAGTGAAATTAATACGGTAGTGTTGGGGGTCAGAGAAAGCGGCACGAACCTCTCCCGGTAACATTTAGTACACGCGAAACTAACCGCATCACACGGCCGAGCTGCTTTTGGTTAACTTCGTCACAAAACCTGGCGCCGCGAGGGTGCTTTAAATGTAGTCCGAAAGGTAGTGAAATAATTCCGGTAATGTAGGGGGTCAGAGAAAGCGTCACGAACCTCTCCCGGTAACATTCAGTACATGCACAACTAATTGCATCACACGGCCGAGCTGCTTTTGGTTAACTTCGTCACAAAACTGGCGCCGCGATGGTGCTTGAAATGTAGTCCCAAAAGTAATGAAATAATTTCTTTAATGCTGGGGGTCAGAGAAAGCATCACGAACCTCTCCAGGTAACATTCAGTACACGCGAAACTAACTGCATCCCACGGCCGAGCTGCTTTTGGTTAACTTTGTCACAAAACGTGGCGCCGCGAGGGAACTTGAACTGTAGTCCGAAAAGTAGTGAAATTATTACGGTAATGTTGGGGGTCAGAGAAAGCGTCAGGAACCTCTCCCGGTAACATTCAGCACATGCACAACTAATTGCATCACACGGCCGAGCTGCTTTTGGTTAACTTCGTCACAAAACTGGCGCCGCGAGAGTGCTTGAAATGTAGTCCGAAAAGTAGTGAAATTGTTACGGTAATGTTGGGGGTCAGAGAAAGCGTCACAAACCTCTCCCGGCAACATTCAAACACGCGAAACTAACTGCATCCCACGGCCGAGCTGCTTTTGATTAACTTCGTCACAGAACCTGGCGCCGCGAGGGTGCTTGAACTGTAGTCAGAAAAGTAGTGAAATTATTACGGTAATGTTGGGGGTCAGAGAAAGCGTCACGAACCTCTCCCGGTAACATTCAGTACACGCAAAACTAATTGCATCACACGGCCGAGCTGCGTTTGGTTAACTTCGTCACAAAACTGGCGCCGCGAGGGTACTTGAAATGCAGTTCGAAAAGTAGTGAAACTTTTACGGTAATGTTGGGGGACAGAGAAAGCGTCACGAACCTCTCCAGGTAACATTCAGTACACTCGAAACTAAGTGCATCCCATGGCCGAGCTGCTTTTGGTTAACTTCATCACAAAACTGACTCCGCGAGGGTGCTTGGAATGTAGTCCGAAAAGTAGTGAAATTATTACGGTAATGTTGGAGGACAGAGAAAGCGTCACGAACCTCTCCCGGTAACATTCCCTACGCGCGAAACTAATCGCATCCCACGGCCGAGCTGCTTTTGGTTAACTTCGTCACAAAACGTGGCGCCGCGAGGGTGCTTGAAATTTAGTCCAAAAAGTAGTGAAATTATTACGGTAGTGTTGGGGGTCAGAGAAAGCATCACGAACCTCTCCAGGTAACATTCAGTACACGCGAAACTAACTGCATCCCACGGCCGAGCTGCTTTTGGTTAACTTTGTCACAAAACGTGGCGCCGCGAGGGTGCTTGAACTGTAGTCCGAAAAGTAGTGAAATTGTTACGGTAATGTTGGGGGTCAGAGAACGCGTCACAAACCTCTCCCGGTAACATTCAATCACGCGAAACTAACTGCATGACAGGGCCGAGCTACTTTCGGTTAACTTCGTCACAGAACCTGGCGCCGCGAGGGTGCTTGAAATGTAGTCCGAAAAGTAGTGAAATTATTACGGTAATGTTGGGGGTCAGAGAAAGCGTGACAAACCTCTCTCGGTAACATTCACTACACGCAAAACTACATGCATCACACGGCCGA